>NC_136997.1:1844461-2249461 GCF_032717465.1 Coenobita brevimanus
TAAGGTAATGGTTAGGAGTATCTTAATTTATGGACACGAGTCTTGGTACAGCACAGTGACTATGGAAAATAAATTCTTGGTTTTTGAAAATAAAGCACTTAGAAGAATATTAGGAGTTAAGTGGTGGGAAAGGATACCAAATAGTATAATTAGAGAAATAACGGGAGTGCAGCCGATTGATGAATATGTTAGATTCTCACGATGGAAGTGGCTAGGACATGTGTATAGGAGACAGGGAATAGTACGAGGTACACCAGGGTGGGTGGCACTTGGTAGGAGAGGTAGAGGAAGGCCAAAAGAGACGTGGGTGAGGACAATGAGACGGGAAGCTGGAGATGAGTGTTGGGGAGATCTTGAGGAGTTAGCACAAGATAGGATGTGGTGGTGTGAGTTCATCGAGGCCCTATGCATCCCCGAGGGTGCCACAGGAAATTATATATATATATATATATATATATATATATATATATATAGATAGGAGCCTCTATGGTACAGTGGTAGAGTGTGCGTCTCGCACGCAGGTGGGCGGGCGTTCGCCTCCCCGCCAGAGTTGTAAAAACTTTGGGAAGCATTCACCACGCCACTGACCACTTTGGCGGACACAAGGAGTGCTGTGGTTGAACCAGTGTCACATACTAGTATGCTTGCACCCAGTCGGCTTAAGGCGGGCCGATTACACTTGGTTCACAGACTACACACACATCCAAAGCCACTCCAACACTACAATTACACTCACAAGCACTTCTCACCCTACATACAGTCTCTACCAGACAGGCTAAGCCACTTGGCAGAGATACATTGGCTGTATCGTCTCTGCTTCGGTAGGGATAGGCCGGTCCTGCAGTGGACCTCAACGGCTGATGATGGTGATGTTGTTATATATATATATACTGTATACATAAATATATATATATAGATATAGATATATACTGTATATATATATATATATATATATATATATACTGTATATATATATATATATATATATATATATATATATATATATATATATATATATAGATAGATAGATATATACTGTATACATATTATATATATATATATATATATATATATATATATATATATATATATATATATATATGTGTGTGTGTGTGTGTGTGTGGATAGCATGTCCCTTGTTAAGCAAAGATGCCCCCCAGCCTTTTTCACAAATTCCTTGATTAAGTTACTGTCTGCCACATTATGCCTGCAAACTCCTCCCTCATCTCTAAAACTACAGTCTGACTTTTTTCTACTACACTTGCAAACTCTTGAACTCCAGGCACTGAGGTTCTTGCTCTGTCAGTTATCCAATTTTCTTCCTACATGACCTTTCCACCTCCATTTCTGTTCTTTTATAATATCTATATTGTGTCTGACTTTAGTGTGCTCTCTTTTCGTCTCTCAGAGATATTCCCAACATTGACGTCATTGCTACTTCAGAATGGATTAGTTTGTTTTCTGGTCTCCAAACCTTTTCATCACAGCTGGGATTCCACATTCGGTTTATGTTCATTTAACTCTTTAACCTCAGGCTTGTATTACTTTTTTTTGCGGCTCCCGCGGACATATTCGCGCTCCGACAGACTCTCCAAAAATATTTGCCAAAAATCAGTTATTAGTCCTAGAATATTAAAATCATTTATGCTTATGGCACAATCCTTCAGCTTTCTCTTGGGGTGTTTGTTGAGCCTTCGTCGAGTACCGTAGGACTTGTGGAGACCTCTGAAGTTGGGTAACGAAGTCTCCACTTTACACTTCCCGACTACAAGTAATATGATTACCACAGCATGATATTATCACTAGAAACACTATTCTATGATTCTCAAATTGTTTGGAATCCATACACCAAAAAAAAAAAAAAAAAAAAAAAAACTGTGAAAGCAATGAAAATTACAAGGGCGTATGACCTTCCCACTTGACATCGTTCGCCACTGGTGTTCTGTCATTTATTATTCATAAAAACACTCACAGTTTATATTTCTATTACTATATAACACTTATATATATCTACAGTCTTTATCCATAAGTTTCCCTCAGTAATAGTAGTTTATTGTCACTGTAGGCATTCAATTTCTTTCAGTAAAATACGTAGCATTCACTTTCTCGTCCTGTATACTAGCATTGAGAGTGAATGTCACTTTCACCTTCACTCTCATAACTCATAGTATTCATACATGCTAGAGTGAAACTTTCACTTTCATTACTCCTAGTATATATACTCGTATTCTTATAATACTACTGATTTGCATTTCTATTTACGTTCTCTATTTTATTTACATTATTTACATTTCTATTTTATTTACACTGTGTTATGCACTGTCACTTGAAGTAACTTATAAAACTATTTTCCACTGTTCACTTATATTTACATTCATTGCTTTCACTTGCTGTTTACACATTATTTACAATTCCACTTGCACTGTTTAACTCAATAGAAAGATCGTAGTCACTCTCTATCAATTGTCAGCCCTTTTCCTCTTTCCACACGAGGTTTAGTAGGGGGTAAAGGTCACAGGGCCCTTTGCATGGCGCTAAAAAGCGGCGGAAGTTAGCAGGAGCGAATCAGACGTACTTTCACCTTAAAAGACGACAGTGAACTGAAAGTGGTGGCCTCCTGCCGCCTGGCTAGGGTGAGTGCAATACTACCAACTTCAGCCTTGTGAGACCTGCTAATATATAGCAATGAAATGATTGGCAGGAAACCAAGACAATACATAATAAATTAGGTAGTTCCAGGTGAATGTAAATATCACTTAGGCTTCTCCCTTCCCTTCTTATATATATATTTATTACGAAAATAGATTATATGGCATATTTCAAGGGGAAATAAACAGCGAAAGTTAGCGAACGAGTGCACGTAAGGTGTTGTCAGGTGATAATTAGCCAATTCCAGGTGTATGGCACTATCACTTACCTTATTTCTTTTTTGTATATATTATTTGGTATAAGAATAGGGCACAGGACTTATTTCAATGGATGAAATCAGTGGAAAATTCCAGGGAAGATTTACTTAGCGTAGAATACAGTGTGGTGGCCTGCAATAATTAGGTAGTTCCAGGTGAATGTAAATATCACTTAGGTTTCTCCCTTCCTTTCTTATATATTTTTTTATTACGAAAATAGATTATACAGCATATTTCAAGGGGAAATAAACAGCGAAAATTAGCGAACAAGTGCACGTGAGGTGTTGTCAGGTGATAATTAGCCAATTCTAGGTGTATGGCACTCTCACTTACCTTATTTCTTTCTTGTAAATATTATTTGGTATAAGAATAGGACATAGGGCTTATTTCAATGGATGAAATCAGTGAAAAATTCCAGGAAAGATTTACTTAGCATAGCACGGCCGGGCAGGCAAGAGGATAGGGTAATGGAGGGGAGGTAGGGAGGGGAGTCAAGAACGGGGAGAAATGGCTAAATTGTCAACAATGGATGGGAGTACAGATGAGATTAGGAGTGCTGACTAGTGTTGGACATTGGCAGTACTGATAGATGATACAAGCCACCACTTGAAAGCCCGGGCGAATTCAAAGTAACACTATCTATCTATCTATCTATATACCAAGGCTGCTTCCCCCAAGGAAAGGGAGGTAGCCGAGACAGGACGACTCACTCTCCATTTACTCATCCATTCAAACACATTCATTCGCATCTTAGCCCCAAAGGGGAGAACGGACAGATCCTCACCGCATCACACCGCACAAGGGTCAACTGCGCAATGCAAGCAGTGACATCCACAGCAGGGCCCGACAGCAGAACTGGTTTACCCCTGCCACATCTTAACAGACCCATCCCCTTACCCGCACCTGACCTGACTAGCTGATCAGACCAAATGCGGGAGAATATCCCCTCAGGGCTGCGTCATCACTTATTCATTCACAATTTCTCTCCATTTATTTCTGTCACGCACAGCCACTCTTCCTTGCTCAACAGACATCCCTCTCGCATCCAGCGCTCTCTTCACACTGTCCATCCATCCTATTCGTGGTCTTCCTCTCAGTCTTACACCTCTCACATCAGATCTAGTTATCTTTTTCACCAATAGCTCATTATCCATTCTCTCCATATGCCCAAACCATTGCAACACCCTCTGCTCAACTCTACCAGCCATCTCCCGAACAACTCCAGTTCTCCTTCGCACTTCATCATTTCGCACTCGATCCATACGCGTCACTCCACACATACTCCTCAGACATCTCATCTCCATTACATTCAAACTTTTCCTCTCTGCTACACCCATATTCCATGTTTCTGTGTTACTTTCCATGGATGGAAAGTAACACAGAATCACAAAAAAGACGCCCTGCGATATGATCCCTTGCTCCCAAGCGTCACGAAAGTGACGACCATGGTTAAAACAAAAAGTGGTATGTAAGGTCTCCGAAAGCACTCCAACTGAAAAACTATTTTCTCTATCTAAAGATGGGTAGTCTACGACATGAAGTACCAGCATACCCTGAATTTTCCTTTGTATTTTTGCATCATCAACAAACATATTTAGATAGCTTCCATTTCCAATTTTATTGTCTATGTCATTTATATATACTTAAAAGATAATTTGTGCCAGCACTGAGCCCTGTGGAACTCCGCTAGTCACTTCCCTCCATGATGTGTAATTTCCCTTTAGTACTGCTCTTAATTCCCTTTTTCTGAGAAACCCTGCATCCAACAGCACAGATTGCCTTGGATTCCTCCTTGATGGTACAGTTTTCATGAAAGTCTTTGGTGTGGTACTATGTCAAAATGCTTTCTTGAAATCTAAATAGATAGGCTACTGTCAACCCATCCTTCTCCCAGCCTTCTTTTTTCTGTAATGTTTCTGTAACTCTGTTATAGTAGCTTAACCCCTCCCATCTGGGTGACATGTATACATGTCTTTCTGGGGCTGTATGGGGGTCATGTATACATGATCTAGTGTTTTGTAGTATTATTGTTATTGTATTACTATTATTATGATTATAGCATTATATAGTAATATCTATCTATCTATCTATTGCCAGACGCCTCAATCCCGTTTGGGGTGGCCACAAACAAATCGCCTCCAAGTCGCCCTGTCCCCCGCCATTTCACTGCCCTGCTCCCAACTCACACCCCCCTCTCTCATATACCTCTCCACCCCATCCCTCCATCTCATCCTCGGCCTCCCCCTCCCTCTTCCCCCCTCCACCTCACTCACATACACTCTCTTCGTCAGTCTCTCACCCTCCATCCTCTCCACATGGCCAAACCACCTCAGTGTGTTCCTCATAACGCTTCCTATCACATCCACATCCACACCACAACGCTCCTTTATATCCTCATTCGTCAGCCTGTCTCTCCACGTAAATTATACTAAATATTACATTATAATTTTAGCTGAGAAATTATGGTTTAAATGAAGGTCATTTTTTGGAAAAACACCTTCTGGTGGTTTGGGTGGAGAAAACAATCCCCGGACATGATGGGTTAATAGATAAGTAACACATGATTTTCCTTTTCTAAAATCGAGCTGCCTGTCTGATATCACACTGTGTTCCTCTAGATGGTTTACCCAAACTTTTCTTATCAGCTTTTCTAGTATCTTACGACACTAGTCAGTGATACTGGCCGATTGATGAGTGGATTTTGTCTCTTCCCTTTCTTGAATAGGGGAACAATGTTTGCTTTCTGCCAAATATTAGGTAGTTTCCCTTGACCTAAGGATTCCTTGAATATTAAATATATTGGTCTGCATAACTCTTCTGCACATTGATGTAGCACCCAACCTGAAATTTCATCAGGTTCATATGCTTTTCCTTTGTCTAATTTCCATAACTCTTGCTGAACTACTTTTTCTGATATTTGTATATCTGTCACTATGTGTGGGCATGCATGTTTTTTTTTTTTTTTTTTTTATAAATAACAGAACGGAGGAAGGAAAAACAAATGAGTAAAAAAAAAAATAATCCATACACCAGATTACTGGTGTCCTCTGTTCATAAAATATCTGTAACAATTAGACTTGAACAGTTGTGGGTTGAAATTTGGGGGAAACAACTCTGCGGAAGCGAGTTCCAGAGATGCAGTTTGGGGAATGAAAGAATTCTGATAGGCAGAAGTTCTGCAATATGGCTGAGTGACATTCCAGTCATGAGTGCTACCAGATGCCCGTGTAGCATGAGGGAAGGCATGGAGAGGTGGCACCATGGACGCAACTTCGTCTGAGCATTTGCCAAAAAAATATCTGTAAAATAATGCAAGGGAGGCAACATTCCTTCTTACTTGCAGGGGAGGTAGTTTATTTGTAATGGCAGGGTTGTTAACCCCTTAACCGCGGGGCGTCACTTTCGTGACGCTCGGGCGCAATGGATCATACCACGAGGCATCACTTTTGTGATTCTGTGTTATTTTGAATTATCCCGGGCTTTCAAGTGGTGGCTTGTATCATCTATCAGTACTGCCAATGTCCAACACTAGTCAGCACTCCAAATCTCATCTGTACTCCCATCCGTTGTTGACAATTTAGCCATTTTTCCCTGTTCCTGACTCCCCTCCCTACCTCCCCTCCATTACCCTGTCCTCTCGCCTCCCCGGCCGCACTGCGCTGAAGCGAATTTCCCCCGGAATTATCCACTGATTTCATCCATTGAAATAAGCCTTATGCCCTATTCTTATACAAAATAATATATACCAAAAAGAAATAAGGTAAGTGATAGTGCTATACACCTTGATTTGGCTAATTATCACATGACAACACCTCACATGCACTCGTTCGCTAATTTCCCATGGAAATTTCCCCTTTGAAATATGCCGTATAATCTATTCTCATAAAAAAAATTTATATAAGAAAGGAAGGGAGAAGCCAACGTGACATTTACATTCACCTGGAACTACCTACTTTTTTCTGTATTTTCGAGATTTCCTACTAATCATTTTTTAGCATGTACTGCTACTGTCCACCAATAGTCCGCACTCCTAATCTCATCTGTACTCCCATCCATTGTTGACAATTCAGCCATTTTCCCCCGTTCTTGACTCCCCTCCCTACCTCCCCTCCAGTACCCTCTCACCCCTCCCTACCTCACCTCCTTTACCCTTTCCTATCGCCTGTCCTGCTGTGCTGCACTAAGCAAATCTCCCCCGGATTTTTCCACAGATTTCATCCATTGAAATAAGCCCTATGCCCTATACTTATACAAAATAATATACACCAAAAAAAAAAAATAAGGTAAGTGATAGTGGTATATACCAGGAATTGGCTAATTATCACCTGACAACACCTCACATGCATTCATTCGCTAAATTCCCACGGTAATTTCCCCTTTGAATTATGCCTTGTAATCTATTTCTGTAATAAAATTATATATCAAAAAGGAAGGGAGAAGCCTAAATGACATTTACATTCACCTGGAACTACCTATTTCTTTATGTATTGCCGAGATTTCCTACCAATAATTTCTTAGCATGTAAGTTAGCGGCTTTCAGCCCCGTTGTCACTGTCAACCCTTGCCTTCTCAGATAAGCCATGCCATTTAATTCCTTGTCCTCCTCTGTGGTCAAAGCATGTCGCACTCACGCCCCGTCATTTCTGCCGCTTCTGCGCCCATTGCAAAGGGCCCCGTGACCTCTACACCCAGAAAAACTCGTGGGGGAAGCAGGAAAGGACTAAGTGACTCTGCAGCGGAACGTGAACTAGCCGAATTATCAATGATAATGATGGATAGTGACTATGACCCTTCGGGGGATTCGTGTGATGAGCCGGGTGAGGAAATCGGGCCAGAAACTACTAATACGAGTGCTTCAGTGTCTCAAGTTATCCCTAGCTCCAAGGGAAAGGAGCCGTTAGTGCAGCAAGGGAAGGAATTTGGGAAGGGAATGAAAAGGCGGCGGGTTAACCCCGGAACAATGGCCCCGCGTGACCCAGCCCGCCATGAGTCCCGAGGTGAATCACCTCCCCATTCCCCAAACCCCACTTCACTCATTTCTTCCTCTTCTTCTGCTGAATTTTCTCCGGAGTCTTTGTCGTCGGAATCACCACCAGCATCAACAGTGAAGGCAGGCCGTAGAGGAAGAGGTAAATCCCTGACCCGTAAAAGTAGTTGCCAGTAGAGTAAGGGCTGCTAGTGCTGTACGGCAACCCAGGGTCAGTGCGAGTGACCTTGAACCAGATAAATCTGCCTCACAGCCACCCTCCACCCTCACCCACCCTACACCACCACGACAAGGAATCCTGGATGCCTTCACATGGACGGAAGGGTCCGATTTTGTCCCAGAACATCTTGATTTCAATGAGAGTTCCTCAGGGATACAGCCTGCCTTCAATCTTGACGAGGATGCTGAGTGTGTTGACTTCCTTTTGGCCTTCCTCAATGACGAAGTCATGCAGCACATATGTGATGAGACCAACAGGTATGAATCACAATGTGCTGCAAGTGGTACAGGTGCAGCCAAGATGCAACAGTGGTCCATGCTGGGAGTGCAGGAGCTGTATGTGTTCTTCGCCCTCATGCTTCTCATGCCACACTCAAAGAAGCATGAGTTGGAAGAATACTGGTCCATGGACCCCTTACTACCCTCACCCACCTTCAATAAGTACATGGCCAGAGATTGCTTCCGGAACATCATGGGAAACCTGCACTTTGCCAACAACGATGTACCTTCCCAAACCGACCCACTCTGGAAGATCCGGGAGATTCTGAGCAGAATGAAGGATAAGTTTATGACATTCTTCCACCCCTTTCAGAAGGTTGTCATTGACGAATCCTTGGTTTTGTTCAGAGGACGTCTTAGGTTTGGGCAGTACATTCCAAGCAAACACCATCGCTTTGGAATCAAGTTCTTTGTACTGTGCGACTGTAAGATGGGGTACATCCTTGACTTCGTCATTTATTCAGCCAGCACTGTCGATCTTGATAAAACACACCCCCTTGGCTTCTCAGGCTGTGTAGTGAAAGTGCTCCTTGAAAGGTACCGTATTTTGGTGGGAATCATGTGCTGTATACAGACAACTATTATACGGCACCGAAACTTGCCAAATACCTTTCAGAGCACGGCATCGGCTCCTGCGGCACTGTCAAGAGTAATTGTGCCCACTTCCCTAAATTCCCAGAGGCAGGAACCTCGCAGCAAGGAGACATGCACCTATGCAAGTCTGAGAAGATGCTGGCAATACAGTGGCATGACAAGAGGGTCGTGCACATGCTCACCACCGTACACAAGGGGGAAATGAAAGACAGTGGGAAGGTCGACCGTAGGACAGGTGAACCTGTGAGGAAACCTGATGCTGTCTTAGACTACAATATCAACATGCGGCTGGTGGACAAGTCCGACATGATGATTGGAGAGATTGACTGCCTCAGGAAGAATACTAGGTGGTACAGGAAAGGTTTTCTGCATCTCATAGACATGACAATGTTGAACGCCTTCATCCTGTACAAGATGAAGGTCAAGCCACCCAAGTCCTTCTCCCTGAGGTTGTTCGCCAGGACTTGTGTTCAGCAGCTGCTTGAAAGATATGGTAAGGTGACAGCAGCAGCTCCAAGGCGCCATGCAGTAAGGCTTCCCGACAGACTTGAGCAGAGGGCGTACATGGATCGGCACAGACTGGTGCAAATGCCTGCCACAACCAAGAGGAAGGCTGCGATCCGCAGGTGCCAGGTGTATGCACATACCACCCGACGCACACCTGAGCACAAACGCACCTCTTGGCAGTGCGTTGAGTGCCAGGTTCCCCTCTGCGTTACCTACTTCTTTGATTACCACAGCCAGAAGCAGTTCTAAAAGTGCAAGTGGGAAATGAAAATAATGTGTAAATAATGTGTAAACAGCAAGTGAAAGCAATGGATGTACATATGACTGAACAGTAATATAGTTTTATGTTACTGCAAGTGACAGTGAATAACATAGTATAAGTAAAATAGAAGCGTAAATATTGAAAATACAATAGAAAATGTAAATAGAAATGTAAATAATTAGTACTATAAGAATATGAGTACAAATACTTGAGGTTATAACAGTGAAAGTGAATCCGTGGCTCTCTACGTATTTTACTGAATGAAAAATTGAATGACTTCAGTGACAATAAACTAATACTACTAAAGGAAACTTATGGATAAAGACTGCAGATATATATAAGTGTTATATAATAATAGGAATATAAAGGGTGAGTGTTTGTTTGAATAATAAATGACAGAATACCAGCAGCAAACTAGCGCAAGTGGAAAGGTCATACGCGCTCGTAATTTTCATTGTTTTCACAGTGTTTTTTTTTTGGAGTATGGATCCCAAACTACTTGATAATCATAGAATAGTGTTTCTAGTTATAATATCTGGCTGTGGTAATCATATTATGGGTTGTCGGGAAGTGTAAAGTGAAGACTTTGCTACCCAACTTCAGGGGTCTCCACAAGTCCTACGGTAATCGACGAAGGCTCAACAAACATCCCAAGAAAAAGCTGAAGGTATGTGCCATATGCTTATGTAATTTTAATATTCTAGGACTAATAACCGATTTTTGGCAAATATTTTTTGAGAGTATGTCGGAGCCCGAATATGCCCGCGGGACACGCAAAACAGAGCAAAACAAGCCCGCGGTATAAGGGTTAATGATTCTAACAGCTTTGCTCTGAATTTTGTCTAGTTGTCTTAATGCAACCTCTCCACAACCATTCCACAAGGGTGAGCAATATTCAAGCTGAGAGCGCACATGACTTATAAATTATAGCTAACTGCTCATCGACGAAGAAGTTACGGACTCTGTACAATAATCCAAGTTTCTTTGAGTCGGTTTTAGCAAGTGATCTGACATGAGAGGTCCAGCTGAGGGCACTGTTAAGTGAGACACCAAGAATTTCAATACTTTTGGGGATGGGAATATTAGTAGCTCTGTATGTAATGTACGAATCTGGCAATATCTGTCTATTAGTAAACTGTATATATCTAGTTTTACTAGCATTAAAAGCGACAAGGTTGTTTTGTTCCCATTCACTGATTGTAGATAGATCTTGATTTATGGAGATGGCTGTACTTAGTTGAGAGGTGGAGATATTAGACTTTGTAAATGGATGTCTGAGTGTGAATGAACTATGTCGTGTTGAGTCATCTGCATATGAGTGAATGGGATTGTCGGTGACAGATAAGAGATCGTTAATATGAACCAGAAATAGGGTTGGCGCCAGAACTGATCCCTGCGGCACGCCGGCGTTAATTGAGTGGAAATCGGAATATACATAATCTACTTTTACTTTTATTTTCCTGTCACTAAGATATGAAGAATTCAAAGGAACAAAAGACGTTAGTCCATAGCAAGGGAGTTTGGACAGCAGGGAACGGTGCCATACTCTGTCGAAAGCTTTAGAGATATCAAGAGCTACTGCATGAGTTTCTCCAAAAAGATCAACTGATTGATGGATGGTATGAGTTAAGAGATTAAGTAGGCTATGTCAATGGTGGATCTTTCGTGGCGAAAACCATATTGTCTATCACTAATTTAGTTGTTGGATTCAAGATGTTTAACAATGTGCTTATTTATTAAAGTTTCAAAAACCTTACCAAGAGAAGATGTGACAGCTATTGGTCTGTAATTGGAGGGGTCAGACGAACTTCCTTTCTTCGGAATTGGGTGGATATTGGCTTCTTTCCATGAATTTGGGAATAAAGAAGTACGTATGCATAGTCTGAATAATTTAGCCAGGACAGAGGCAAGTTCAGGGGAACACTTTTTCAAAGCAAATGGCGGATTTCCCTCTGGGTCTGGAGCTTTGTTGGCAGGTAAATTGTCTAGGATGGATTTTACGTATCTTGTCTGTATTTTAAGTGGGGTGATTTCGGGAGATTCAAGATCCAGTACTGGGACATTTTGGCTGGTATCGTCTATGGTAGAGTTTCTGGCAAAGGTACTGGCAAAGATATCTGCTTTCCCACGTGGGTCATTTGTAATGTCGCCATCTGAAGATTTTAGTGGTGGAATGGAAGATGACTTGTTAAAGTTATTATTGAAAGAATTAAGAGTTGACCAGAATATTCCATTGTCATTAGGGTTGTTAAGTAGTTTTGATGCTTGCTTTTGAAGAAAGTTTGATTTAGATAGATTTAATACAGCTTTTGCATCATTTATAGCAATTTTAAATTGGGAGAGTAGTTCAGATGTTTTTTATTTTAAGTAAGAGTTATATGCTAATGACTTTTGGGCTGTTGCTCTAGCACAGTTGCCATCAAACCATTTTGGGGAGTTCGATCTTTTAGTGAACTGTTGACTTGGTATGAATAAATCCATACCAGCTAGTATTAAGTCACAAATGTGGGACTGGGTAGAATTGGGATCACTAGAGAAGAAAGACTGCCATGGAACATCAGCGAGATTATTTCTAAATCCATCCATCCCAGTCGGCCCTATCAAAGTGCCATCGGGTCACCCTGACAGATTCGGAACGAGGAGGTGTGGGAGGGTTAACTAATGAGGCTTTGATGAGATTGTGGTCAGAGGATCCAAGTGGTGATAGTACCTCTATCCTGTATTGATCTGGATTATTTGTCAAGAATAAATCCAAGAGATGGCCATTATGGTCAGGATTATCAGGTATTCTGGTTGGTTGCTTTACCAACTGGGTGAGCTTAAATGATTCCGCAAACAGCTCGCACTCTAGACCAGTGTCGTCAGTCCGGGCAGAATGCAATAACCATTCAACATTGTGTATGTTAAAATCACCCAAAATGGTAATTTCGGTGCCAAGGGCAAGGTCAAGGTTACTCAACTGAGTGGATATGGAATCAAATATACTGGGTTCCGTAGAAGCATTGAGTGAACGATAAACTACACAAATATATTTGGTAAGGTTTTGACAATTTAATTTATATAATGAGTAATCAAAACTGGATGAAGTGATGTTTAAAATAGTGTCAACTGCATATTGGGATTTGATATAATAACAGGTGCCGCCCTTGTTACGGAAGTTTGTAAGGAGATGGTAACCGGGAAAACAAAATGGAGATATATCGGTAGAGGGTGAGATTTGTGGTTCTGTGAGGAAAAGGGCCAAAGGGGATATGGACTGAAGGAAAAAATGAACTGAGTTTAAATTTGTGGTAAGGCTGTGGATGTTGGTAAAGAATAAGGCTGCCCAGTCACTTCTTCGCTGATGAGCATTCCCGGAAATAGCAACAGTCGCTGCCGGCACAGTCGCTTGATGGCGACCGGGGGGACCCTATGCCCCCAGCCCTACCCTGCCGGTGGTAGCAATCCGAGGTACCACCTCATTTGATGGTAAGATTGCAGCGGCCATTACTAAAGACGTGACTAGAAGGTGTGATATGTTATGCGCATGTAGTGTGGTGTAGACAGTTGAAGGTAGAGGTGTTATGAGAGCATGCTGGCCTACTCTGTGTGTAAATGAATGCACTGAAAATGTTCAGCAAAGGGTGATGGCCAGGATGAAGTCCTGAGGGCTGGTGAAACGGGAGCTCCAGCTCTCCTTATCACCAGCTTGCCATCAACCTCGGGAGTAATGCCCTGTAAACTGATTGGAAATTTTTGTTTAGTGCTTCACAAATATGTCTCTCTTGTGTATAGATGATCCCCTCGTCCATAACAGACTGTATTTGATCTTTGGTTTTGCTTTGGATGTAGCTGTAAAATAGCTTCGCTTGATCACTACCTTTATTTATAACGTCTTCCTCAAACTGTCTTTGAACGTCCCTCCTTATCCTTGTATAATCGTTTCTTGCCTGTTTACAGTATAGTTGTTATATACCCTCACATTATTGTGTCTTCTGTATCTACTCCACAGCAAGTCTTTTTTCTGTTGATTTTTTACATTCTGTATTGAAAACTTTATTTTCATTTCTGTTTCTTTGTACTGTGGAATATAATTTTGGTATCCTATTTCATAAAAATCACAGAATTTTTTATATACAACATTTAAACCTTGTCCTCTAAGCTTTGTTTCCCAATCTATTTCTAAGTACTTTATCAGGTCATGGTAGTTGCCCTTTTTGTATTTCAGAGTCTTTTTTCAACTCTCATTAGTAACTATGTCATATGCAATCCTGAAGTTGCAATTTAATTCTGCATGGTCGCTTTTCCCGAATGGAGTGTGATGCATGATATTATCAGTATCATTTTCTTGCTTGGTAAATGTAAGATCTACGAGTAGTACTGATGGATCATCAGTCCTCTTTTTCTGGTGTTATCCTTTAACTGCTGTGTTAGGAGAAACTCCTGCACAAGATCCAGGAGCTTTTGATCCCAACAGCTTTCTTGGCTTCTTACTTGTACAGTGTTCCAATTTGTCTTTGTATTGAAATCTCCTGTTAATATAATTCTTTTAGATTTCTCTTCCATTCTATGTAGTTGTGTCCTTAAACTCTGAATTGTACTTTCTGCCAGGTGTTCATATTCACTTCTTTCTGAAGTGTTTGTTTTGAGTGGCATGTATAAATATGCCCCAATTACTTTCCCGTCAGATGTGTTAATCTTTAATACAATCAGTTCTACTTGTGAAGGTATATCTAGTTCTATTTATTTGACTTGTAGATTTTTCTTTGTTAAGATTATCATTCGTCCTTTCTGTTAAACTTGTCTCTTCTCTCTATATATTATTCCTCTAAGTTTTGGGCATCGTTTGATATCTTTCGGGTTAATTTTGTTTCAGTTAGGCACATAATATATGGTTCATTTTCTTTTGTATAGTATTTCATCTCTGATAATTTAGATAACATTCCATCTACATTTGAGTACATCAGGTTAATCATCTTGTTTACATATTTTTCATAGCTTGAGTCTACTACCTTCATTTTTATTTCCTGTTGAGTATGTTCCACTTTTGTACCTGCAATCTAATTACTTTATAAAAAAAATTCACTCTTCCTCTGATTTTTCCTCGTTCTTTGTTTTTGCTTCATCCCTCTTCTTTAGTTTTCTCAACTCCTCTTTAGTTAGGCATTTTTTAAATGCATATTTTTAAAAATTCCTCGTCTTCCATGAGTGTGGTTGTATTTTTAGCACTTCCTCCACAGTGTTCACATTCTGCAAGGTTACTCTTAGGGGCCTTGACTTATTTCTCTTATATTTCCCTAGCCTTTATTGTTCTTCTGTGTCTTTATCACAGATTTCCTTTGACCCTCCCTTCAAGATGTTCATTATATTTGCCATCTCCTTTTTGTCTCTCGAAATTTTGTTTCTTATTTTTTCTTTATCCATATCAGTAATTACTACAGATTTGTTGATATCTTGAATCTTTGACCAGTTTAGGATTACTTTCAATGATTTGTATTTCATTTCTAATATTTTTTCTTCAGCTTTTGTTTCTGTCTTTCCTTATTTTCACCATTTCATCATACATACTTTACACTTCATCTTTGCAACTTCTCATTACTGTGTGTGTGTGTGTGTGTGTGTGTGTGTGTGTGTGTGTGTGTTCTTACCTAATTGTATCTTTACAGAAATGAGCCAAGCTCCTACTGTTCCTTGTATTAAACCATTTTTATCATACATATCCTAAAATTTATCAATAGTTTTGGCTCACACTATTTCATTCGATGTTGATTCCACTGACCAATTGCCCTATTTGGGAAACTGAATTTCCTTAAGTCTTTGTCACCTCTCTTTTTATGCATTTTATTGCAGTGCCCTCTTGCTGATGCCTCCCTATAGGTTATATACTCATTGATGTCTATTCTCTCTCTCTGCCTGAGATGCATTTATAGAGCGTACTCATTTCTCCTCTTTTCCTTCTTTCTTGCAGTGTTGGAAAGTTCAGTTTTTGTAGTCTCTCTTCATAGCTTAGATACAAGCTTGGCACCCATGTTCTAGCGCCCTTTGTACGTTTTTAGTCTTATCTACGTGTTTTTTGAGATGAGGATTCCAGACATCTGATGCATATTCCAGGGTTGGTCTGATAGATGATGTTACTATCTTTCTCAGCATGTCTTCATTTATGTATACGAATGCTATTCTCACATTAGAAAGCAGTGTGTGCATGTTACGTACCCAGTCATTGATGTGGTCAGCCGGAGAGAGTCTGTTTTTGATAATCACACCTAAGTCATTCCCGTTTTCTGATATGTGTAGGGATCAACTGCCGAGCTTATAATCCTAATTTGGTCTTTTTCCACATTTACCAGACTTAATTAAATGGCATTTGTCTACATTCAATTCCATTTGCCATCTTTTGCTCCATTTATGAAGCTTATTTAATTCTTCGTGTAGCTCTCTGCAAGAGTCTGTGTTTGTAATTCTTCTTTGAATTTTTGCATCATCAGCAACCATATTTAAATTGTTATGCTACGCATACAAGGGTCAACTTCTCGTCCTCTGAACACGAGCTACTGAGCTGGGGCTCTCTTTCAAGACCGGATCTAGAGTATGCAACAAAAGAAACAGGGCAGAAAAACTTGGATCAACCAACCTTACACATATATTACCTCAATTACAAATTAGAACAGAATGTAATAATAATATTACACACTGAACGAGGTAAATGACACAATAGGACCAGTGGACTCTGGTCCGGGCTGCTGTGGTCTTGGGTTGCTCACAGCTGTCATCTGGGTGTGGGGGGGAATCTTATTAGGTGTGCCCTCCCGCAGGAGTCACGGGACCACTGCCAGGGGCTGGGGCGTCTGGAGTCAGTTGCTGGGCAGCGTGGAGGGAGGCCCTTCCCTAGTGGGGCCTCGGTGGGGAAGGTGTCCCTCAGGACTGGGGCTGAATAGGGCGAGCAGGCGGGCTTGCCTATGCCCGTGCCTGGAGGATGACTGCTTGCCGGTGGGGCAGGGGAGGTCACATCCTGGAATCCTGGGGGTGCCCCTGGGTGCCTGGTGACTGCGGTCTTGCTTAGCTCGAGTCTCTGTCAGGAGCTGCCTGTGGCATCCCTTCCCCGTGGAGTCTGACAATGAGGGGCATTGCCGGGGCACTGGCTGCAAGGCACAGACTCCCAGACTCACGACAGGGCCTCACCGGATCTCCAGCTGCAACTCTGCCTGGGAACTGCTCCTGTGGGGAGAGAGATAAGGGTGTCCTGCTCAGAGTCTTGATGGGTGGTGAGGCAAGCAAGGGACATCCTTTGTGAGGGTAGTCGCAAGGGCAGTGGATGAGGGATGTATGGTTGCCGATCCCTCCCCGACGCCAACAGTGGCCGTCGTTGCGGTTCCACATGCCCCTGAGACAGCAGGTGAAGGGCATATAGTGGTCGTCCCTTCACTGGTGTGGACGGTGGCCGTCACAGCAGTCCTGCTCCCTGAGGAGGCGGCAGATGAAGGAGAGACAGTGGCCGATCCTTCCCCGGTGCAGACGGTGGCCATCACTGTGGTTCTGCCTTTCTCTGGGGCCACAGCAGGGAGACATACTGTGGCTGATCTCCCCCCAGTGCAAACAGTGGCCATCACCGTGGTGCTGTTCCCAGGAGTGGCTGCATGTGAAGGGCGTACAGTGACTGTCCCTTCCCCAGTGCAGACAGTGGCCGTTGCCGCGGTCCTACAGGGGATAGCAGCCAAAGAGCGTACGGTGGCCGTTGTCAGGGTGCTGCCTGGGACTGTATCTCTACAAGTCCCACCCCGATCCTGGTGAGTGCTGACCTGGCTGGAGAGTAGTCTACCAGGGTGGCATTCTTGCTCCTGGCTCCATTGAGGGGAAGAGGGGCACAAGATAGTAGGGGACATAGGCCCATCTTGAGTGGGCCTTTCACTCACCCTGTGCACCTTCCTGTTGTCTCCCTGGGGTGGGTGTTTCAACACCTGGTCCCTGGCTCCTCCATGGGGTGGGTATTGCACTAACCCTTCCATGGTCTCCCGTTGGGGTGGATATTTCACCACTGTCGGTGAGGAAAAAGTCACGTCCACATGGCTGGAGATGGTAGGTGTCCGAGGTTGTGGTCCGGTGGGTCAGTGTGCGGTGGCGGAGGAGAGTGGTCCAGTGGTGGGTGAGTTGATTGGGTTCCTGGTGCGGGGCATGGGAGCTGTGAAGGGTGGAGGCCTGCGATGTCTTCAGGAGGAGGCAGAGGAAGTGAGGTGTCCCTTGGATATGCTGGTGTTTTCCCTAGGAAGGGGTCCAGGTCATGTGGCATATCTTCATCTCCAGTGGTGTTGAGCAGCTGATGTCTCCAGACTGAATGCTGGCAACAGGTGAGGTGACCTGGACTTCATGGGAGTTCCAAGGGGAGATGCAAATCCTCTCCCTGGAGGATTGGGTCAGTGGAAGTTTCCATTGTGCCTGGTGTATTCTTAGTGTGATGGGGTTGTGTTGGGTGTAGTGGGGGTGGGTGAGGGTGGTTGTGGTGATGTTGGGAGTGTGGGTGAGGGTGTGGCTGCATACCTGGCTGGTGGGTGGGAGAGGTGGCCGGATCTGGTTGTGGTGGTGGTGAGGACAGGTGTGGATGATGAGATGGTGGGCCACATGATGCCGCAGCCGGGCGTGGGTGGGTGGTTGATTGCCTTGGTGGTGGAGTACGTGGAGTTGTGGCAGTGGTGATGGATGAGGGGCTGGGGCGTGGTTTGGTGTAGGCTGTGGTTGTGGAGTGGGTGGTATGTGGGGACGAGAACTGTGTGGGTGTAGGGGTGGTGGCGGGTGGTGTGTGGTGTTAGTGATGTGGTGGGGTGACCGGGGATGGGTGGCAGGTATGTCGGCTGGGTGGCTGGGCCTTTGTGTCCTGTGGTGGCAGTCTGGTGGCGGGAGGTGAGGTTGCTGGGGATGCGTTGGGGCCTGTGGGGGTGGTGTGGAGCTGGTGGAGGGTGGGGTGGGGGAGGTGGCTGTGGAAGTAGGGGTAGGTGAGGGTGAGGAGAAGGAGGGCATAAAATAGGAGGTGTATGAGTCAGATGTATGCTTTGTGGTGGCGGGTGGTGGTGAGGTGGCGTGGTGGGGGGTGGAGTGGGTGCGGTGTGGTTGTGATGTGTTGGGTGGGGGACGAAATAGTCTCACATGGTGGTTTCAATACGTGCACTTGGTGCTTTGATACTGAATGGTAACTGGATAGGGGTTGGGGACGTTAATGACGGTGTAGGGTCCCTCGAACCGCAGTGAGATTTTGCTTGGGATCGGTAGTTGCACTGCTACTACCGAGTCTCCTGGATTGTAGGGATTGGATGGGGTGATGTCGGGTTGTAAGTCCTGGTATTTTTGTAAGTGGTGCAATTGGCTCTTGAGGTGGTGAAGGGGGTTGGATGTGGGAGACATGGAGGGGGGTTGAAGGTGGTGTAAGGGTAGGAGGAGGGGGGGTTTCTCCAAACACCTGTTCATGGGGGGTGATACTGTCTTCTCTGGGGCAGGTTTTTTTTTTTTTTATGCGAGGAAGAAGGAACCAAAGGCCATGAGCCCGCAGTAACAGTTCCCTCCAAGAGAAAAACAAAATACAATATAGAGCCAGATTCAAGATCCGATCATTTTGAGATGCCTGGACACACTGCGTTTGAAAGACTGGAGATCATAGGCAGCAGGAAATACAGACAGAGGGAGACAGTTCCAGAGTTGACCTGTTGCATAAATGAAAGACTGGGAGTAACGGTTAATTCTTACATTAGAGAGTTGGACAGAAAAAGGATGAGAGTCTGCTGCCAGACGGGTGCTACGCGCCCGTCGTAGAGGTGGAGGAATGCAAGCAGACAGTTCAGAGGAGCAGTGACCATTAAAGTAGCGATAGAAAAGAGATAAAGATGCAACAGTGCGGCGAAGAGACAGAGGTTGAAGGGAGTCAGTAAGAGGAGGAGAGTTAATGAGACGAAAAGCCTTTGACTCCACCCTATTGAGAAGAGCTGTATGAGGGGAGCCTCCCCACACATGAGAGTTGTACTCCACACAGGGGCGGATAAAACCCCTGTATAGAGTCAACAATTGCGCAGGGGTAAAGAAAGAGCGGAGTCGGCTTAGCACACCCAATCTCTTGGAAGCAGATTTTACAAGAGATGTAATATGATCTTTCCAAGATAAGTCCCGAGTAAATGAAACCCCAAGCATGTTCAAGGATGATGTAGGATTAAGCTGAATATTATTAAACATTAGTGGGTATACCTGTGGAAGATTTTGTCAGGTTGAAAGGTGTAAGAACTGAGTCTTAGATGCATTAAAGACAACCATATTATTTTTACCCCAGTCAGAGATACGAGCCAAGTCAGACATTAGGTGTGCCATAGCCTCATCCCTTGTTTGTTGAAGTAACTGTTGAGATGGGCGTTGCGGGAACCGAATGGAAAGGTGAAGGGTGGAGTCATCAGCGTATGAGTGGATAGGGTTAGATGTACAGCTTAGAAGATCATTGATGAATAAAAGGAAGAGAGTTGGTGATAGGACAGAGCCCTGAGGAACACCACTGTTGATAGATCTAGGAGAAGAACGATGGCCGTCTATAACAGCGGCTATAGAACGACCAGAAAGGAAACTAGCGATGAAGGCACAGATAGAAGGATAGAAACCGTAGGAGGGCAGTTTGGAAATTAAAGATTTATGCCAGACTCGATCGAAAGCCTTTGAGATGTCAAGTGCAATGGCAAAGCTTTCGCCAAAGTCCCGAAAGGAGGATGACCAGGAGTCTGAAAGGTAGGTGAGAAGATCGCCAGTGGAGCGTCCCTGACGGAACCCATACTGACGATCGGAAAGAAGGTTGTGATAGGAAAGATGCCTTAAAATTTTTCTATTAAGAATTGACTCAAAAACTTTTGAAATACAGGACGTTAAAGCAATTGGACGATAGTTGGAGGGTTGGGAGTGGTCACCCTTCTTTGGGACTGGCTGAATGAGAGCAAACTTCCAGCAAGAAGGAAAGGTACAAGCTGACAGACAAAGACGAAAGAGTTTGCCTTGGCAGGGTGTAAGCACAGAAGCACAGTTCTTGAGAACAACAGGAGGGACCCCATCAGGCCCATATGCCTTGTTAGTACTGAGGCCAGTGATGGCAGAAAATACATCAACTGAAGAAATTTTAATGTCAGCCATGAGGAAGTCAGAGGGGGGAAGTGATGGAGGAACAGCACCGGAATCGTCTAAGGTAGAATTGGAGGAGAAAGTCTGTGCGAAGAGATCTGCTTTATCAGTAGAAGAAATAGCTACAGAACCATCAGAGTAGAAAAGAGGAGGGAAGGATGATGAGGTAAAGTTGTTAGAAAGATTTTTGGCAAGATGCCAGAAGGAGCGGGAAGAATTCGAGTTGGAGAGTTGAGAGCATTTAGTATGGATGAAATTATTTTTAGCAGAGCGAAGAACAGACTTAGCACGATTCCGGGCAGAAACGTAAAGATGATGTGATTCAGGGGTGGGTTGGCTCCGGTACCTTTTGTAGGCCCTCTCCTTGTTGCGGACAGCATTAGAACAAGCGTGATTAAACCAAGGCTTTCTTGCGTTAGTCAAAGGATATGAGAAAGGAATGTATGCTTCCATGCCCGAGAGAATAACCTCCGTAATGCGCAAGGCACACTCAGATGGCTCACGGCCATGGAAGCAATAATCATTCCAGGGAAAATCAAAGAAGTACTGCCTGAGGGCCTCCCAGTCTGCGGCTCCAAAATGCCACAGACGACGTTTCCCCGGAGGGTCCACAGGCCGTACCGGAGTGATAGGACAGGTTAAGGTAATAAGGTTGTGATCGGAGGAGCCCAACGGAGAGAAAAGATTAACAGAGTAAGCAGAAGGATTAGTTGTGAGGAAGAGGTCAAGTATGTTGGAGCTCTCTCCAAGGCGGTCAGGGATACGGGTAGGGTGCTGTACAAGCTGCTCTAGGTCATTAAGGATAGAAAAGATGTAAGCTTGTTCACCAGGTGGATCCGTGAAAGGAGAGGAGAGCCAAAGGTGGTGGTGAACATTGAAATCTCCAAGAATGGAGATTTCAGAGAAAGGAGAAATGGATAGAATGTGTTCCATCGTAGATGTAAGATAGTCGAAGAATTTTTGATAGTCAGTAGAATTAGGGGATAAGTAAACAGCACAGATATATTTAGTCAGAGAATGACAGGAAAGCCGAAGCCAGAGTGTGGAGAATTCAGAAGAATCAAGTTCAGGAACACGAGAGCAAGATAAGTCGTTGCGTATATATACACAACAGCCACCTTTGGCTTTGAAATGAGTATAGAGAAAGTAGGAGGATACAGAAAAGGGTTTGCTGTCAGTTGCCTCAGACAGCTGAGTCTCCGTTAGAAAAAGAAGGTGAGGTTTAGAGGAGGAGAGGTGGTGCTCAACAGAGCGAAAGTTAGAGGAAAGGCCGCGAATGTTGCAGAAATGAAGAAGAAGAGAGTCAGACAGTGGTTCCAGGCATCTTGAGTCGTCACCGGGAGAGGGGCAGATGGTGGGGGCATTTATGGTCCCCCCCCTGGGGACTCCGAGGCTTGGTAAAACGACGCCATTTTGGGTAAATTTTGAATAGGAAGTGTAGTGTGTACTGTGCATGTAGTTTGGTGAAGATAGTTAGAGAAATTTGTACTGGAGAGCATGCTGGCCTACTCTCTGTGTAACTGAGACACTGAAAAAGTTCAGCAAAGGTGGATGGTCAGGAACTAGTCCTGAGGGCTGATGAAACGGGAGCTCCAGCACTCCCTGTCATCAGCTTTCCATCCACCTCGGGAGTACTGCCCTGCTCGACTGGTGCTACAGTCTACTCCCCAACTGTATAATTTTCACATGCACCAGCCAGTCCTGTATTCGGGCCCGCACTTGGTTGAGAAGGGTGCAGTGGCTCCTCTCACATACTCCGTTCCCTTGGGGCCAGTAAGGGGAGGAGTGGGAGATTAGGTAGCCGAAGATGGTGACTAGTTCTTTCCAGATCTTGCTGGTAAATTTTGGGGCGTTGTCTGAGTGAAGGGTTTGGGGGATGCCAAAGTAGGGCAAGACATGGCGGGCTAGTGCGTGGGCCACAGCCACAGTGTGGTGTTCCTTGGCTGGGCAGGCGATGAGGAATTTCGAGTCAGTGTCCATGAAGGTAATGATGTTTTTGTAACCAGCTTTGAGTGGTAGGAGGCCGACTATGTTCACAGATAATAGTTGCCATGGTTTGTGTGTGATGATGTTTCCCAACAGCCCAGGTGTTCGGGTGATGTCCTTGCCTAGTGCACAGGCCCGGCAGGCCTGGATGACTTGTTTGGCCAAGTTGGAGGAGCCGGGCATCCAATAAATATCATTAAATACTTGTAGAAGTTTTTTGGTGCCAAGTTGGATGCCACTGTCTGAGTGTAGGTGGGTCATTGCATCAAGGACAGTGTCCAGGTCGAGGACCATGTGTCCAGCCTGGGCGAATATGTGATTGCCATACCTGTGGAGCTTAGAGAACACCTGGGGTGACAACCTGTGAGGGCACTCTCTGTTCTGCCACTGGTGTAGGAGGCTGGAGGTGGCACTGATGGAGTTGACTGGCATGCGGGACAAGGCGTCGGCATTGGCATGTAGTTTGCCGGGTCGGTAGGAGATTTCAAAATCAAACTCTTTGAGAGTTCCCCTCCACCTGATGAGTTGGGCGTTGTGGGTGTGGGACTGGTGTAGCCATTGCAGGGACTGGTGGTCTGTTATGATGGTGATGTGAGTACTAGAGAGGTAAGCGGAAATGCTCCAGTGCCCATATAATGCCCAGGCATTCATATTTGGTGGCAGCGTAGTTCTTCTCGGCTTGGCTGAGGGTGCAGCTGGCACAGGCGATTATGTGCTCTCACTCCTCTTGGACCTGGGCTAGGATGGCACCGATTGCCACTAGGGACAAGTCATTGTACAGGCGAAAGGGCAGGGTGTAGTCAAGAAAAGCAACGACCGGAGTGGTGACGAGTTTGGTTTTGAGGATGTGGAATGCTGTGACCTGATCGTCGGTCGAGAGGAAAGGCTCGCCGTTTTTAGTCATGTTGGCGAAGCCCTTTACAATGTGCCGGTAGTACGATGAGAGTCTGAGAAAGGCGCACACTTCGTGGACATCTCATGGTATGGGGAGGTCTGCGATAGCCTGCAGTTTGTCGGGGTTGGGTGAGATGCCTTCCTTCGAGATGATGTGGCCCAGGAAGGAGACGGACCGTTCAGCCAGGACGCATTAAAGTCCCGCCTGGTGAATGCGCAGGAAGACTTGCTTGGGGCACTGGAGGTGGTCTGCCCATGCCTGGCTGAATATAAATAAGTACATCATCCACGTACACCAGGCAGATTTCCTAGGTGAGGCCGGTGAAGACTGACTCCATCAGTTGGGAAAACATGGCGGGGATGTTGCAGAGTCCGAAAGGGAGGATGTTGAACTCATAATGTTTCCCATTACTGGTCGAGAAGGCTGTCTTTCCTCTGTCCTCTGGGTGTACAGGGACTTGCCAATATCCTGATTGTAGGTCTGAGGTGGAGAACCAGGATGACCCACGTAAGGAGTCAAGGAGTCGTCTATCCTGGATAGAGGGGTGGCGTTCTTGGTGGTCATGTCATTTAGTCATCTATAGTCCACACAGAAGCGCATGGTGCCTTCTTTCTTTTTAACCACGACAACAAAGGAGGACCACGGGCTGGTGGATGGGGAGATGATGCCAGCATCAAGCATTTCCTGGACCTGCCGGTCTTCCTCAGCCTGTTGCTTGGGATTTTTCTGCCGTGATGGTTGGCGAATGGATGGTCCTATGGTGTGGATCTCATGTGTCAGGTATGTGGTGTGGCTGATGTCTGCTGGTCATGACGAAATCAGGTCTTGGAAGTCCAGGAGGAGGCGTTGGAGGCTGTCAGTCTTGTGGGGTGAGAGATGTTCGATTTTCCTTTTTTTTTTATGTGTCCGGCTCTGGGCATAGGCTTCACAGCCTGCTATCAAAGCCCAGTAGTTCTCCTGCATACCATACACCTCTACATGTCACCACTTCGGTGCTAACACCCACTGTTCATATTGAATACATGCTAGGGCTGTCTCATACAGAATTGGTGTATTGGTATTAGCGGGGGTGTTTTTACGACATGTTGGTGGGTCTTCTAGTAGATCAGTAAAGTCTGACTTTGTGAAATTCAAATCCTTAAACTGTTCCCTGCCGCAGCGGGGATTTGATCCTGGGTCCAGTAGAACTGCAGGCCACCTCCATTTCTCTTACCTCCTCCATTTCTCTGACCACTAATCCTCTGTAGAGGGTGAAGGGGGTGGTAGAGATGTTGGCGATGTGTACTGCTCCGAGGTGGGAGGGAAAGAAGGTGGGAGACAGTAGGCAGGAGAAGGCCCCAGGTGGTAGGCTAGGGGAGAACAGGACGGAGTTTCCGGGGAGCCTGTTCAAGTGTAGCTAGGCCTCGTGCTGGGGGGGGATGTTCAGGGCAGAGGCGATGGTCGCAGGGGAAGGTGGGATGTGGAGGAGCGGGGGCTGCAGGGGGGGCTCAGAGGCAGAGTGGACATGGCTAGGGGAGGTAGGGTGAGGGGGGTGGGAGTGTGCACGTGCAGAATGACTGGGAGGGGGGGCCTGGAGGCTTCTCTGAAGACGTCGTTTGTGACAGTCGATGCTGGTGTGTGACTTCTGCAGGAGGTCCAGTCCCAGGTAGCCATCATAGGCATGGCAGGTTAAGTCGAAAATGATGAACTTGTGTTTGGTGGATGCTTGCTGGTGGGTATCGGCACGTAGGGCCCGGGTTTCCCCACGTATTGGTAGGGGGCCATCCCCCACATATACGAGGTGAGCTGAGATGGGGAGAAGCAGGCCGAAAGCCGAGATGTGGTGGGAGTAGAAATGGCTGTTGAGACAAGATCTGTCTGCTTCCATGTCGACTAGTAGCCTCGATTTTACCCCATTCAATCTCATCTTGTCATAGATTGGGGGGCGGTATTTCTGTGAGATGGCCCGCACCACTATGGGGAGGTGCAGGGGTTGTCCTAAAAATTCAGCTGTTGTGGGGTGTCTTCCTCTTCAGGCTCCACTTCCCCGGGGTCGGTTTAGTCAGTGGATGAGACATCGTCCTCGGTGCCTTCATCATCCAGTGAGGAGACTTTGCAGCAGCCTTGGGTGGTTGCCCTGCACCGAGTAGCCTTTAGTTGCTCACAGATGTCATGGAGGGGGCAACTGTGACTGCAGGTGGAGAATTCCCATGGGTTGGGGTGTCTCTTGATAGCATGTGCTCTGGGTATGGTGGGTGTTGTTGAAGGGCTTGCATGGGTGGGGGGGCATCTGTGGTTTTTGGTGTGGTGTCATCCTCTGGGTGGGGAACTTACTGAGTGCGCCAATGTGCTGTGGGGTGGGGCGGGCAGCTAGGAGGCTCCACACAAGTTGTACATCTTTGTCGAGGTCTCCTGATGGGTCGTATATCGTAAAATGTTCCCTTATGGTGCTGGGGAGGATCCTCAACAACGTATTAAATATATGCTGTTCCTGGGTGGCTGCATCGTTCTCCGTGTAAGCGGCGGTGATGAGTCGCCTGGCCTGGATGAGTGCGTCATCCAGGTTGCCATCATAAGTGAGGACGTCTAGCTGTGACAGAGCTACGACTTTCCCCAAGGATGTCGTGACTGCCTGAGTCACAATTTGGGTAAATTGCGCCCATGTCAGCTCTGGGACGATCTTGGTGGCAATACTTGACACTGCCTTGCCCAGGTGCGGCAGGGTAACTGCTATCTTCTCCATGTCTTGGTCGAATCTTATGTCCAATAGTGGCTTAACCATGGTCTGGTAAGTATTAATACCTTTTGTTTCTACTTCCCTGTCTCCCGTACTGTCTATTCACATCTCCCTTTTCTCTTTCCCATTCACACTGCTTGTATCTCATTTCACCTCTCACTGTCTCTTCTCTTTTCTTAGCTCTCGTTGCTCTCTCCTTGACTCTCCCCTTCTTATTTTCTCCATAACTGTCCTCTCATTTCTTATTTTTCCATTCGCTCTCCCTCTCTGCCTGTCGCTCCCAGTCTTTTAACTCTCTCTCTCTCTCTTGCAGTGTAGTAAACCTTTTCTTAAATTGGTTTATGATATATACTGTACTATTCCTTTATTAGTTGTTCGGACTACATGTAATTAGAGAGGTACTTGAAGTACAGAAACCCCTAGCTGGCTGTGACCGAGAGTATGGAGGGTACCGGGTGGGGTTATGGGGTCGGAGAGAAAAGTGGGGGGGGGGGGTTGAGTGGGAGTGTAGGACTATGAGGAACGGAGGAGGAGGGGATACCTCTCCATCGAGCAGTGTTACAAACACCTTAGTCCACGGAAAAGGAAACGAACTTATTCCGACGTCTGTACAAGTAGATAGACAAATGTAAACTTTATGGGGAGTTCTCTCACCCGTAACAGTTATAGCCCCTGTGTAGTCCACTCCTGTTACTTGGAAGGGCCGACTTACATTCACCCTATCCCTTGGTAGGGCCGGTGGTCCTGGATAGTCATATGGTCGTTGTTCATATCTCCTACAAATGATGCAGTCTTTGAAATATTTTATTATGACCTGTCTACCCTTAGGGATCCAATACCTTTCCCGACTTTGGGCCAAAGTCTGCGGCACACCTCCATGGAGAGTGGAATCATGGGCTTCCTTTATAATTAATTGTACAAAGTGTCCGCTCATGGGTAATAAAATGGGGTGTTTGGTTTGGAGAGGCAAATCAGCCTTTATTAATCGGCCCTGATATTTAATCAGACCTTTTCCGCCTAAGAATAAGCCTAAATCCTTTATCAGCTTATTCCTGTTCCCAGTGCCTTGGCCTAAAAGGTTATATATCTCTCCGTAATAATTCTTTTGTGTTCTTTTCAGCCAATAATCCAGGGGATCTAGCTTGTGAAACCCCAGTTTCTTATTCAAAAATTCAACAACCAATTTAGTAGTGTTTATAAGTTGTCTTACTGATGAGAATCGGCTGATGTCAGTTTCTTCTGGCTCAGGTACTACAGGATCCAAGTTCACTACACCAACCTCAGCAGTATTGTACTGTTTCTGCTCAGGCCAACCCTTAATGAGTAACCATTTAGGACCTGTAAACCACAAGTTATCTTTGATCAGTCTTCTTACGGTCGAATCTCTCGAGAGCAGATCAGCTGGATATTGTTTCGAGGATACATGCATGAAATTAAATTTGGAAGACAGCTCTTTAATAGTCTTCACTCTGTTACGGACGAAAGGAATTTTACTGTCTTCCTTTCCTATCCAGTAAAGCCAAATCTCACTGTCAGTCCATATATAGATATCCTTAAACTGAGTATCAAGAGTAGTGGTTATATACCTGGCCAATTTAGTTCCTACTTCTATGGAAGCCAATTCCATTTGAGGTAGGGTTCTTCCTTTAATTGGTGCAACTCTGGCTTTGGACATAATAATATTACTATCCTCTCCTGTTGCGCAATAAGCTACTGCTTCATACGCCCTTTGAGAAGCATCACAAAATATGTGTAAGTGTGACTTCTCATTACTGCTTATTTTCCTGGCAATACATATGCTTGATATGGTTTCAAACTCCTTTCTAATCTGTTCCCATTGTTCCACATATGTCTCACCCAATTCAGTGTCCCAGTGTAACTTTTCTCGCCAAGCCTCCTGTACTATACAGTTGCCCCTGATAACTACAGGACTGACCAATCCTAATGGGTCAAATAACATTGAGACCTGACTTAACAAGGACCTCTTGGTGAGAGTGACATCAGAGAACTTAATTGGTTTCAAACTTATTAAATCAGCTGTTGTATCCCAGTTAAGACCTAACACATTTTGAATTTTGGGAATGTCAGAAGCTGGATTGTCCTCTTGTATTTTATTCTTCAAAAGCGGTGAATTTGTATTCCAGCTCTGTAACGGCAAATTTGCCTTCCCACATTCGGAATTGGCTACTTCATAAGCCTTCAATGCTTCCGACTCTGTATCAGCAACACCTTGCAAATTATCCATGTAAAAAGCCTACCCTATTTCTGGGCATTTGGCATTTTCAAAATGATGCTTTAAAGTGTTGCAAAGTAGGAATGGAGTAGCATAAGGACCAAAGAGCACCGATTGGAAACAATAAGTTTTCAATGGACATTCCTCATTTTGAGGGTCTTGAGGCCGAAGGGATTTTGTAAATTTCCTATCCTCCTCTCTCAGTCCTATTCTTAGAAAAGCCTTACTAATGTCTGCTGTACAAGCATAAAGTTTCTCCCTAAATCTTAGTAACACATTCCCTAACTTTACTGTTATTGTAGGTCCAGAGTATAGACAATCGTTCAAGCTAGCTGATCTCTTGGACGATTTACTACTACAATTGAATACTATCCTTATGGGAGTAGTTACTGAATCCTTGCTTACAGCATGTTGTGGTAAATAATGTCCTTCTTTATGGTTAACAGGGAATTCTACCTCTTCTATGAATTTATTCTTCAATTGATGCTTTATAATATTATCGTATATGGTCAGACGTTCCGGTCTATCTCTCAACTTCCTTGGAAGAGTATTTAACTAAGCCTTAGCTGCTTGGTAATTTGTTGGTAACTCCGAATGCTCTAGTTTCCATGGTAATCCTACCCAGTACTGTCTGTCCTTAAATTCCACAGCTTGATTATACAAATCCAAGATTATTTTATCTTCAGGGGTTGGCTCCTCAGAGTGTATTCCTACACTGTCTAGGTTCCATAATTTGTGTACAGGTTCAATTTTTTTCATTCAGCAAGTCATTTATCTGAGTGGGTTCTAATTCCACACCTATTCTAGCCACCATCAATGACTGTGTGGGGGTAACAAAGACTGAGTCTACTACCTTAGCCTCTCCTTTAACTTGTTTTGGAAAAGGCAACTGACCCATAATAAGGTTACCTCCTGGACTCTTGAACAACTGTACCTTATTCTTCTTGAAAGACCTATGTAGGAATCTCTCACAGTACTCAGAACCAATTATCATTTTTATGGGACCCACAGTATCTTATTCCATTTTCCGTTTAGCCAACTTTATCTCTGAGCTTTGTAGATGAACAGAGGTTTCCTTCTGTCCTTTTGAATATGTACCTGTCTCCATATTATCAAGCACAGCTGCTGTTATACGGCATTTATATCTGCCTAATTGTATTACAGGTCTAACTAAATCAAAAGACTGAGCTTTCTTAGTTGTCAAGAATCCTGTAATGGCTAGATTTACCTTGCCAATAATAGGTAACTTTAATTTCTTCACAATATCTGCAGTAATGAAGGTTTTCTGAGCACCCGTGTCAAATAGGGTACATATTAATAGGTTTCATTCTCAATCAATACATTCGTATCTGCTATTGGTACTGCAGCTGGCATTACAACTGGAGCATTCCCTAATTGTCATATTGACACTTGCAGGTTTAGGAACCTCAATTTTCATCCTAGGACATACGGCACTATGATGATGATCCCTTTTGCATTTAAATCAAAGATTTAGTTTAGCCCTGCAGTCCGCGGAAGTATGTTGGGAGTTCATACAGATTATACAACACCCCAGTTCCTGAAGCTTTCCTACTCAAGAAGCATAATCAAGATACTGTTGACAAGATGCACTGGAATGTTGCTCACCACAAAATACACAAACTTTCCTGTGTTTTACCATGGAAGGTTTTACTTCCTTAATTTCATCAGCTTGTCTATTCGTTGTCTTTAATACTTTATCCTCAGCCTTTAAGGAGCTAAGGAAAGTACCTATCTCTTCCTTAGGCACATACTTAGTCTTCTCTGACTTAGGTTTCCCAACCAGTTGGTTAGTGGGTTTTTTCTTTATTTCAGTCTTCTGTTTGACCTGAGTAGGTTTTACTGTTCCTTGCAAATGTTTACGAGTTACATCAAGCCTTTCTCAATCTCTTCACAAGAGAAATTGTCCTTTTGGTACCTACCATACAAGGCATCCTTGGTTTTCGGTGGAAGCTTTCAGGACACAATTATTGAATGCACCCATTCTGATGCCTTAATATCTTTGTAAGTACCTAAGGCCTTTAAGTTACAACTTGGTTTGGAAAGGAATCAAAATCATGTCTAGGCGTGGGTAATTCAATTAGAGCCTTCAGTAATTGAGTAATAACGTTTTCCCTATCTCTGTAGTTTTGTTACAGTATAGTCACGGCCACCTCAATTATTTTCTTCTACTGGTAATTCTTTTATCAGCTGATATGGTGTTCCTTTGACCTGTCCTAACCGATATGTAAGTTTACTGACTTTAGGGAGATCTGTTCTATCGTGTGCTAAATATTTGAACTGGTCCCGGAAGGATTTCCAGTTCTGCTCCCCATCAAATTCCGGAAGCGTTATTTGTGGTAAAACAGCTCTACTCTGCTGTGCCTCTAATTGTGTTTCGCAGGAGGCTCAGCTAATTTTGACTAGTGTCTTTACCATAGTTAAGTGTTCTTCTAATTTACCTTCAAACTTCGTAGTTTCTGACTCTAAGATTTCCTTACCATCAGCCTTTACTATAGTCGCTTCTAAAGTTATATAACTTTCTTCATACTTAGTCCATTGGTCTTTCAGGATATTTAGGAGACTTTTTACTTTCTCCCTGGACAGAGGTATTTCGTCCAACGATTGTTTACAATCATTTATGGCTCTAGTTACCCATCCTGCCTTACTAATAGAAACAGACATGTTGACTTGTTTCTAATGTAATAATTAGCTGAGTTTCAACCACAATTTTACCCCAGCTTAGTAATTATCTGATTATTTTAAATTTTGAAGAGGGTAGGGATTAGGTCCTCTTTGTGCACTCTATCCTCCTGGGTTATTAAACCTCTAGGGTTGTATTTATCCCCGCCTCTCAATTTCCAAATACTCATTTTCCGGCTCAGCTAATTATTCATTTAAATTTTGAGGAGTGTAGGGATTAGGTCCATAACTTGAACCTATCCCTCTGGGTTATTAAACCTCTAGGGTTATAATTATTCCCCCACTCAATTTCCAAAACATCCATTTTCCCTGAACTCGGTATGTACGTATTTCCACATCATCCACTGCAACCTAACGTGGTAGTAGCTATGCCCATTAGAAGTAACCTTAAACACATTCAGAGATCTGGCACACATATGCTTTCCTCACTCGCTCGGGGCACCAAAAATGTGAAAAATATTTAAAGGTTGTGGTAAACAAATCGGGGCTCCTCAATCGGGGCACCACAATGTAAGAAATTTCTATTATTTTCTTATAAACAACTCGTAGGTCGTTACTCGTCCTTAAAGTTGTCCTTAAGTAAATTCAAACAAGTCTCATAGGGTTAGGTGAACCGTAACTTAACCTTAACTAACCTAACTATTGCTCTTCTATCTCCTAGCTAATCCCCCTTTGAATTGGCCAATTCTTAAAGGTTACTTAGCTAGGGAGGTCGGACAGCAGAATGACGACAAGCCGCTTTTCTGTAGTTGCCTGGGCTGTCAAGCGTCCTTGAGTTCATATGTACAAGGTAACTCGATGAGGTCTAGGAGCAGAGTGCAAAATCGCTGAGGTCTAGGAGCAGAGTGAAGTGGCAAGGCAAGCCTCTATCTCCCTTATAGAATGGTAGAGGTGCCAACCATTAGTTAATTACTATGCTAAATACAGTTAGATTACATTATGATATATACAAGGCAAATCTAACAAATTAATCTTAGTTTTAGTTAAACTAAAGTAAAACCAAATATTCCCTTTAATGATGTGAATATCTTAAATCCACATCTGCTTTACATGAAGACCTTTTCATCCTCGCCACGTCATCTAGCGCGCAGACGCAGTTTAGATTAGTGGAAATTTCCATTTAATTACATGTATTTACAATATAGTTGTCCACGAAGGTTACACAGAGTAGCATTTAATTTATTAATAATAAGAATTACTAAACAGAACGTAATTTCTGGGTCATAAAAACCACATGAGCAGGTGACAACGATCTCTGGTTTTCCTCTGCTTCTAACCAGAGACGACTATTTTAAGAGTAGAGAGCGCAACTGCTCTAGGGGAAAATATTTCCCACAATGTTGTTTACATATTTGTCACTTGAGTCTACAATCTTCCTTTTTCTTAGTCCTGTTGTTTTTGTACCCTTTTCTTACTTGTAATCCCAATACATTGTAAAAAAAAAAAAAAAAAAAATGGCTCCTCTTTTCCTCTGATCTTTCTTCGTTGTTTGTTTTTGCTTCTTCCCTCGTTTCCTTTAGTGATCCCCATTCCTTCCGAGTTAGGCATCTTTTTATCCACAGTTTTTAAATTCTCTTTTCTTCCCAAGAGTTTGGTAGCATTTTCTAATATTTCCTCTTCAGTGTTCACACTTTGGAAGGTTACTTTCACAGCGCATGACTTTTTCTCTCACATTTCCCTAGCCTTTTGTGTTGCTCTATATCTTCATCACATATATCCTCTAATACTTTCTTCAGTATGCTGATTATATTTACCATCTCCTTTTTGTCTCTTGAGACTCAGTTTCTTATTCTTCTTCATTTATACCGGTGATTACTAGTTTTGTTGATATCTGCTGAAACTTTGACCAGTTTTGGGTTGTTTTTAACGATTTCTTTCACTTCCTTTCTTATGTTTTTTCTTTGACATTTGTTTCTAGGTCTTTCCTTCACCATATCACCATACGTAGTTTGAACTTCATCTTTGCAATTTCTCATAATTTCGTTCATCTGGGTTATCTTCTCTTCAGTATCACTGTTTTGGTATATCAGACTGCTTGGTTGCCTATCTCTGAATCATTTCTGAACTTCTCCATATTACTCTCATGGTTGACAACTGTACTCGCCATTTCACTAGTCTTCTTTGTAAGTGCATCTACCTCAACTGACAGCTCATCTATTGTTGTGTCTTTTTTGTTTAATTCCTTGACTATTTTTTTTTTTCCCTTCAGCATGCAGAGTTCCTTCTTAATTTCATCTGTCTCCATTTGAAAAGTTTTCTCCTGTTTATTTACTTTCTTTATTTACTGCATGTTTCCATTTCGACCAGTTCTGGGTAGAAATCTTCATCCCATTTTCTACCTTTATCCCTTCTCTTAACTCCTTCCATATTTACGTTACTAAAGATAGCACTCATCTTGCAGATAGTTCTCACTTAGAAAGATAACTTTTACTTACAAATTTGCATCTCCTTGGTACACGCCTGGTGATAAAGACGGCACCCAGCTGACGTTTATGTTGTATCAGCGGATTCCCATGAATTCAATGAACTGGATGTATTCAGTTACCGGTACTTGGACAACACTTTGTTTGTTTATACTTTTTCTACTATATTAGAACATCACTCAATTTAACCTAGGACAGAACTCGACTCAAAGATATTATTAGGTGTGGCCAGTACTGGCCAGCAGTTGCTAGTATAATTGGAGCGACCCAATGCATGTCCTCTCTCGCCGATGTGTGTAATTCACCGGGTCGGTCAGGATCACTTGGTCGTGATGGTCAGCTTTTACCCTCCCGGAAGGGAGCTGAGAGCTCATATAGTCCGATCTAAGGGCAAGGCTGTGACCTTCACACACGCACACACCCGTCCCCTTGCTCAAGGGGGACAGTAACCACCCACTTCGTCAGTGAAACTTTTCGCAACCTAAGCGAGGCGCGAACTCCTGTCCACCAGTTGGCAAGCGGGAACGTTACCACTGCACCAGCGAGCGGTGTAAAATAAATTAAATATTGCGAGGATTCGAACCAGCGCTTGCAACTGCGTGAGTACACCAGCTTACCAAGTGAGCGTGTGTGTGTGTGTGTGTGTTCTTATCTAATTGTTCTTAACTGATTGTATCTTTACAGGAATGAGTCAAGCTCGTACTGTCCCGTGTATTAAACTAGTTTTATCATACATATCCTTAAATTTATGAATAGTTTTAGCACACACTGTTTCATTCGGTAGTCCATTCCACTGATCAATTGCCCTATTTAGGAAACAATTTCCTTACGTCTTTAACGTCTCTCTTTTTATGTAGTTTTTTTCAGTGCCCTGTTGCTGATGCTTCCCCATAGGTTATATACTAATTTATGTCTGTTTTTCACTGAGATGCATTTATACAGCAAAATCATGTCTCCTCTTTTCCTTCTCTCCTGTAGTGTTGGAAGATTCAGTTTTTCTAGTCTTTCTTCCTGGCTTAGATCCCTTAAGCTTGGTAACCATCTTATAGCTGCCCTTTGTACGTTTTCAATCTTATCTATGTGTTTTTTGAGTTAAGGATTCCTGACAACTGATGATTACTCCAGAGTTGGTCTGATGAATGATGTTATCTTTCTCAGGATGTCTTCATTTATATATGTGAATGCTATTCTCATATTAGCGAGGAGTGTATACATGTTACGTACCTTCTCACTGATGTGGTCAGCCGGAGACAGCCTGTTATTGATAATCACACCTAGGTCCTTCTCTCTTTCTGATATGTGTAGGGTTGAACTTCCTAACTTATCCCAATCTGGTCTTTTTTTATTTTTACCAAACTTAATTACATGACACTTGTTGACATTAAATTCCATTCGCCATTTATTGCTCCATTCATGAAGTTTATTTAATTTTTCTTGTGGCTCTCTTCAAGAATCTCTGTTAGTAATTTTCCTTTGTATTTCTGCATTATCAACAAACACTTAGAAAGCTTCCATTTCCAGTGTTACTGTCTGTGTCATTTATATATACTAAAAACATAACTGGTGCCAGCACTGATCCCTGTAGAACTCTGCTCGTCACTTCCTTCCATGATGAGTAATTTCCCCTTAGTACTGTTCTCATTTTTCCCTTTTCTGAGAAAATTCTGCATCCAACAGTACAGACTGCCTTGGATTCTTCCTTGATGGTACAATTTCCATTAAAGTCTTTTGTGCGGTTCTCTGTCAAATGCTTTCTTGAAATCTAAATCGATACTGTCCATCCATCCTACTCTTTTCTGTAATGTTTCTGTAACTCTATCATAGTAGCTTAAATGATTAGTAACACATGATTACCCTTTCTAAAACCGAACGGCCTTTCTATTATCATACTGTGTTCTTCTAGATGGTTCACCCAAACTTTTCTTATCAGCTTTTCTCGTATCTTACAACACTGGTCAGTGATACTAGTCAGTAACTGAGTTGATTCTATTCCCTTTCCTGACTAGGGAAACAATGTTTGCTTTCTTCCAAACATCACGTAATTTAACTTGACCTAACGGTTCCTTGAATATTAAATATAATTGTAAATGTCATATTTATTATGTGCATGCCATTATATGCATACTCAGTATATATTAGTGTTAAAAACTGTATCTTCATTTGTAGTTTGGTGACACCGTGCAAAAGGTGCACTTCAATCGTTTGCAGTTTGTCTACAAATCTGAATTTGTTTTAATATGTTTTGCGAACGGCCACCTCGTCACAGACTCACAACCACAGACTCGAGGCGAAGATGACAGGTGACCGAGGTACAGTATCATATTTCAGTATATCTATAGTATTCTGTTACATGTATGCTTGTAGTACAGTATGTGAATGATGTATCATGATATTAAGACTTAGTTGAAGAAGACCTAATCTGTTTGATTACTGATTTATGCAATTATAAGAAATTAAATGTTTGAGCTTGTTTCTTAGACAAAGGAATTATTACTTTTCAGTTTTACAGGAATGACTGGGATTGAACAGAATACAAGAAATAAAAATGCCAAGAAAGAATCCTGGTAGTTTCCCTGTAAAGCCCCTTGACTTGGCCCTCTGAGACAGTAAAACTCGTCCCTCAGAGTAAAACTCGTCCCTCATAGTAAAACTGCAAGCACAGCACATGGAGGCCTGCAGTATGAACAAAGAATGAGGCGACCACAAGAACTCCTGCTATCAACAAAAGCAACAGATGGGTGCAGAGGATTTCCCTGATGAATGCGCCAATCCCTGATGAATAAAAGATTCCTGGTTGCCTGACAATGACTTCTAGGACTTCTTTGTGCAAGTTGCTGACACTGCAGAACTGGTCTGTGCTCACCACTGAAAACTCTTCATTCTCCAAGTTTCACCTACAGCCAGAGGGAACTTTTGACTACAAATAAATTGAATGTTAGTATCGAGTTCAAATTAGGTACAGTATAATAATAGTTGCAAAATGAGTTATACTGAGCAAGCTGTAAGTAAGCTGCCCCAGTCTACTGGGGCAAATGAGGAAGCCAATGACTGTCTCCAGTCTACTGAGGCAAATGAGGAAGTGAAGAGTACCAGACAAAGGTTTTAACAGAGAAAGGACATGAGTACCAAATAACACAGTGTTCAAAGAGGTTAGCATCATCAAGGCAAGCATGGACAAAAGTAGTAAAGGAAATATTGTCAGGTATGAATCATGTAAGCTTGGATCAGCTTAAAGATCATGCAAATGCAGAACAGGTGCATTTTAATGAAGTAGTAAATACTTTTCATATGTTAATGGAAGCAGATCCAAGCTTACAAGTAAAATTGTCACAGGAGTTAGTGGAAGAAAAAGAAGTGCACACCACCTGTATAATGAGAATCGACAACAAACTAAATGAATTGATGCAGAACACAGAATCAGTAAGTAAAGCACCCAAGGATGCACAGTCTGTTAGGTCACAAATTAGTAAAACATCCAAGTGCTCACAGTGTGTTAGGTCACAAAGTACTAAAACTTCAAGGCACTCTCATTGCACTAGCAGATCTTATTCAAGCACCACAAAAAAAGAACAGTTAAATGCTAAACTAGCTAGGTTAAAAGTTGAGCAGCAGTTTCAAGAAATGGAAATAGAACATCAGAAATTCTTGCAAGAAAAGGAATTAGAGTATCAAAAGCTTAAGCAAGAAAAGGAACATGAGTATAGACGATTAGTTTTAAATAAAGATCTAGCTGCTAAACTAGCTAGGTTAAAATTTGAACAGCAGTTTCAAGAAATGGAAATAGAACATCAGAAATTCTTGCAAGAAAAGGAATTAGAGTATCAAAAGCTTAAGCAAGAAAAGGAACATGAGAATAGACGATTAGTTTTAAATAAAGATCTAGCTGCTACTCGAGCTGAGCTAAATGCTGTAAATTCAGTGGAAGATCCTTTAGATTTGCCTGAGATTGATGATGAGCTAGATAGTAAAGAATAGCATCTTCAAAAATTCTTTGAATCACAAGGACTGACAGAAGGCGAGACAATCAAACCTAGCGTATCAGAACCGAAAGTGAGTGTCAAAGATTCATCTGTTTCTGCCATGGGTGAATTATAGAGAGAGAAGTGTCCAAATTAAATCAGACTTTCTTGCAGGTGAGTCCAAAGCTCAATCCACATGCTAAGAGTTTTGAACCAGAATCAAAATTAAAAGTCACAGGCATCAGGTAAGCATGATACACCAAGTCAGCCAGTGGACATGAATATATTAAAAAGTGTGGTAGATATTTTGTCATCCAAAAACTGCCTTGCCCTGAGATTTATTAGAGTTTCCATCCTGGATAAAGAATTTTGAAATATTCATAGAGTCGCGAGTCACCAATCCAGCAGAGAAACTTTTCTACCTAGGAAGATACACTGATGGGGAAGCCAAGGAAGCTATTAGAGGACTTTTGTGTATCCATAATGAAGAAGCTTTCAGTAAGGCTAAAAGTATACTGAAAGACAGATTTGGGAATGAGTTCACAGTTGCAAATGCTTACAGAAGAAAACTGAATGAGTGCCCAAAGATCTCAAATACTGATGGTCAAGCACTACAGAAAATATCTGACTTCTTGCAGAACTGTTTGACAATAATGAACTCAACAGATTCCCTTAATGTTCTAAATGATACTCAAGAAAATAGCAAAATCTTACAGAAGTTACCCCCACCTTTAATTGATAGATGGAATTCAATAGTCCACACCTGGTTCTCCACACGCATAGAATACCCTCCATTTTATGCCTTTTGTCAATTCATAGCAGATGAGACAAAGAAAGCTTGTCATCCAATCTCATCCTATAGTGCAGTAATGGCAAGGAGTCAAAGGCATAACATAGCTCCTTCAAAGGGAAAGAAGGAAGGTAAAGCAGAAACAAACAGATTTGGGGTAAAAAGTCTTGTAGCCAACACAACTGGAGTGAAAGAAACAGAGGCACAAAAGAATCAAAGGGACAAGAAATAAAGGGCTCAAAAGGGCAAGGATGACAATAATCAAAACATCAAAAGGCCTCAGTGTATCTACTGCAAAGAAGAACATGAACTGGACACATGTAAAAGGTTCAGTGAGCTTAGCAATAAGGACAAGGTAGAATATGTACAGAAATCATTTATCTGCAGGGGTTGTCTAAAGTATGGACATATAATGAACAACTGCAAAAGAAGGAAAGTATGTACAGTATGTAAGAGACGTCATCCAACATCTCTTCATGAAGCCATACTTGAAAGAATCAAAGAGAAGGAAGCTGAGAAATCACAACAGTCCAAGACAACAGAGGACAATGCTGTCTCAAATAGAATTAAAATCAACAGGTTATTTGTAGGAGATACACACAGCATGATTGTTCCAGTGTGGCTGTACCACAGCAGTAATGCATCAAACAGAGTCTTGGTTTATGCTTTATTAGATGATCAGTCTGATGTTTGTTTTATTAAAGGGACTACTCTAGATAAAGTAACTGGACCACAAGTACACCTGCAGTTGGCTACTGTGATGGGAGAAGATACTGTGCTTTGTACCAAAGTACAAGGGCTTGTGGTAAAGGGAATTTATGAACAGAAAGAAATGTTCCTTCCCAATACATACTCTTGAGAACATCTACCAGCAAGACGAGATCAGATACCAAGACCCGAGACTGCAAACAATTGGCCTCATTGGAAAGGAATAGCAGACAAACTGATGCCATATGACTCTAACATAGAAATTGGTCTCATCATAGGACTCAGCTGTACTAAAGCACTGAAGCCAAAGGAAATTATCCCAGGAAATGAAAACGATCCCTTTGCTAGAAGGACAGAGTTAGGATGGGGTATAATAGGAAAGGTCTGTAGCGACAGAAGCACAGAAGATAGCATTGTACAGGTACACAGAACTATGGCCCAAGAAGTCGTCATCAATAATGAAAGGAAAGTTAGCTTCCTAGTTGTTCCAACTCAAGTAAAGGAGGTTGTCAACCCATAGCAAATCAAGAAAATGTTTGAGCTGGACTTTAATGACAGACAGACAGATGACGTTCCCATCTCATATGAAGACAAACTATTCATGATAAAAATGAAAGAGGGAGTATACAAGCCAGAAGAAGAACATTATGAGATGCCACTTCCTCTCAAGAATGAAAATGTCAGTTTGAAAACAACAAAGACTTAGCTGTTTACAGACTAGATAGACTGAAAAGAAAGCTAAAAAACGACAAGAAATATTATCAAGATTATGTGAAGTCTGTGCAAGACATGATAACACATGGGTACGCAGAAGCGGTTCCAGCCAAGGAGTTAGCAAGAGCAGATGGGTTTGTGTGGTACGTACCTCATCATGGGGTGTATCAACCAAAGAAACCAGGCAAGTTAAGAGTAGTATTTGACTGCAGTGTTAGCTACAAGAAACAGTCACTAAATAGTCACTTATTACAAGGACCAGATCTCACAAACAGTCTCATTGGAGTGTTATGCAGATTTCGCTAAGAAGAGGTAGCATTTGTATGTGATATTTCTGCAATGTATCATCAGGTGCATGTGTCTCCTGTACACAAGGACTTGCTACGCTTTTTGTGGTGGAAAAACGGAGATCTGGACAAAGAAGTGATTGAATATAGAATGACTGTGCATTTGTTTGGAGCTACTTCATCACCAAGTGTTGCAATTTTCACATTAATGAAAACAGCTGATGATAATGAGCTTGAGTTTGGATCTGATGCAGCTAAGTTTGTCAAAAATGATTTTTATGTAGATGATGGGTTAAAGTCTGTACCTACTGCAGCTGAAGCTATCCAACTGATTAATAGCAATAAGGCAATGTGCATGAAAGGAGGCTTCAAGTTTCTTAAGTTCTTGTCCAACAGCAAGGAGGTACTGGCAGCCATCAGTCCAGAAGAAATGGCAGGAAGCAGCAAGAGCTTGAATCTAAGCAAGGACTCACTGCCCATTGAGAGAACACTTGGAGTAGAGTGTTGAATCTGACTCATTTCAGTTTAGGATCACTTTAAGTAGTAAGCCTGTAACAAGAAGATGTATTTTATCAACTGTAAGCACCATATTTGATCTCTTAGATTTAGTACCTCCCTTCATTCTAAATGGAAAAGTTGGGATGATGCTGTACCAGAAAACATGAAGTCAAGGTGGGAACAGTGGGGAAATGAGCTGCACTTGTTGGAGCAAGTGAAGATACCAAGATGTTACAAACCTGAAGCATTTGGAGAAATTAAAGCAGTTGAATCATTTCTCAGATGCTAGTCAGGAAGGCTATGGACAGTGCTCTTACATAAGATTGATTAATGACAAAGGTCAGATGCATTGTGCACTTGTAATGGCAAAATCAAGAGTAGCACCACTTAAAGCCATCACTATTCCAAGGTTAGAGCTTGCGGCAGCAGTTGTGTCAGTAAGAGTTCACACAATTCTGAGAAGACAGCTGAATTACCAAGATGTCAAAGAAGTATTTTGGACTGATAGCAAAGTAGTACTAGGCTATATCTGTAATAATGCTAAGAAATTCCATGTGTATGTTGCAAACAGAGTTCAACAGATACGAGATGAAACATCACCAGCACATTGGAAGTATGTTGAAACAGAAAATAACCCAGCTGACTATGCATCACGAGGCATGCCAGTACAAGCCATGATTCACAGTTCTAAGTGGTGGAATGGACCAGACTTTCTTTGGCAATCGCTTGACACACCTCAAGCATCAGTAGATGACTTCGTTGTTGCAGAAGATGATCCTGAAGTGAAGAAAGTTGTATCATGTCTCACAGAAGCTCAAGAGCCATCATCATTCCTAGACAGACTGAAGTATTTCTCTGATTGGCATTGTGCAACCAGAGCTACTGCGGTATGTCTCAGACTTCAGAAAATATTCAGAGACAAAGAGCAAAGTAAGCAAAATGTCAAAACAGCTAAACAAAACTTTGACAAGTCTGAGTATACTCCTGAGACTGCAGCAGAACTGAGAGAAGCTGAAAATGAGATACTGAAACCAGAAGAGCAAATATGCACAAAGACAGAAAGCACCCAGCCATATTACCAAAGAAATCACACATAACTGATTTGTTGATTTGTTACTACCATAAAAAAGTACATCATCAAGGTAGAGGCATCACACTAAATGAGATTAGAGGATCTGGATATTGGATTATAGGAGGATCTTCTCTAGTAACTAAGCACATTTCCAGGTGTACCATTTGTAGAAAGGTTAGAGGAAGTACACAGGAACAAAAGATGGCAGATCTTCCTACAGATAGGTTAGAACCTACTGCTCCTTTTACTTATTCTGCTGTTGATTTCTTTGGACCCTTTTTTATTAAGGAAGGACGTAAGGAACTGAAAAGGTATGATGTATTGTTTACTTGCATTACTTCGCGTTCAATTCACTTAGAAACAGTCAACACTATGAACACAGACTCATTCATCAATGCCTACCGTCGCTTCATAGGACGGAGGGGACCTATACTTCAGTTGAGATCTGATCAGGGTACAAACTTTGTTGGTGCTAGGAATGAGTTGTTGACATGTTTAAAAGAAGTGGACCAATAGAAAATAAGAACAGAACTATTGAAAGATCATTGTGACTGGATAGAATTTAAATGAATGTACCACATGCAAGTCATATGGGTGGCGTATGGGAGAGACAAATATGTACAGTGAGAAATATACTTTCAGTATTGCTCGATCAGCATGGGTCTCAGTTAGATGATGAATCTTTAAGAACTTTCATGAAGCTGAGTCTGTAATAAATGGTCGTCCTCAAACTGTTGACACACTGAACTCTCCTGAGCACATAGAACCACTGACACCCAATATGTTATTGACCATGAAATCTAAAGTTATACTACTTCCTCCAGGCAGCTATGACAGGGTAGATGCGTATTCAAGGAAGCGCTGGGGTAGGGTGCAGTACTTAGCAAATGAGTTTTGGTCTAGATGGAAAAGGGAGTTTTTGCAGTCTCTCCAATTGAGAAATAAATGGGTAAAGCCACATACAAATTTGCAAGTAAATGACATAGCGATTGTAAAAGAAGAGACTTTGGCAAGAAATAATTGGAAGTTGGGAAAAATAGTAGAAACCCTTCCTGATGAAGACTGTCATGTAAGAAAGGTCAAGGTAATGAGGTCAGACTCAGAGTTAGATAACCAAGGTAAACGTACACAAGCCATCACCTTCATTGAAAGACCAATTCACAAACTCATTTTGTTAGTTGAAGCAGAGTGAGACCGGGGTATCCCCACCAAAGAGCCTACCTAAGTGCCAAAACTGTGCCAAAGTGTTTTCTTCCTCATAGTATTAGTATTAATTTTTTACTTTTATACTCATTAGAATATAAGGTAAATTACTCTCACAATTTAGGGGAGCCATGTAAATGTAATATTCATTATTTGCATGCCATTATATGCATACTCAGTAAATATTTGTGTTAAAAACTGTATCTTCATTTGTAGTTTTGTGACACCGTACAAATGGTGCACTTCAACCGTTTGCTTGTTTACAAATCCGAATTTGTTTTAATATGTTTTGCGAACGGTCACCTCGTCACAGACTCACAAGTCACAACCACAGACTCAAGGCCAAGATTACAGGTGACCGAGGTACAGTATCACATTTCAGTATATCTATAGTATTCTGTTACATGTATGCTTGTAGTACAGTATGTGAATGATGTATCATGATATTAAGACTTGGTTGAAGAAGACCTAATCTGTTTGGTTACTGATTTATGCATTTATAAGAAGTTAAATGTTTGAGCTTGTTTCTTAGAGAAAGAAATTATTACTCTTCAGTTTTACGGGAATAACTGGGATTGAACAGAATACAAGAAATAAAAATGCCAAGAAAGAATCCTGGTAGTTTCCCTGTAAAGCCCCTTGACTTGGCCCTCTGAGACAATAATGGTCTGCTTAGCTCTTCTGCACATTATGTAGACCCAACCTAAAATTTCTTCAGGGCCATATGCTTCTTTCCCTGATTTACATAACTCTTCCTGTACTTCTTTTTCTGATATTTGTATATCTGGTAATATGTGTGGGCATGCATGTTCCATATCATCTCTTTCAAGATTATTTTCTTCTGTAAAACTGATTCGAAACTTTTATTTAGTGTTTCACAAATATCTTTCTTTTTGGACGGATGATCCCCTCGTCAGTAATGGACTGTATTTTATCTTTAACTTTGGTTTTGCTTCGGATGTAGCTGTAAAATAGGTTGATCACTATTTTTGTTTATAATGTCTTCCTCAAACTGTCTTTGAGCCTCTCTCCTTATTCCTGTATAATCATTTTCTACCTGTTTATAGCTGTTATGTGCCCTCTTACTATTGTGTCTTCTGTATGCATTCTACAGCAAATCTCTTTTTTCTTTTGATTTTTTACATTCTGTATTAAACCACTTCTTTATTTTACATCTGTTTCTTTGTTCTCTGGGATGTAGTTATGGACTCCTACTCATGAAATTCAAAGAATTTTCTATCTATAACATTTAAATCTTGTCCTCTAAGCTCTTTTTCCCAATCTGTTTCTAAAAAATACTTCTGTAGGTCATGGTAGTTGCCGTTTTTGTAGTGTAGGCTCTTTTTCTTACTCTCATTCCTGTTAACTATGCCATATGCAATCCTGAAGTTGCAATAGATAATCGCTTTTGCCGAATGAAGGGTGATACATTATACTGTCAATATAATTTTCTTGCTAGTAAATATAAGATCTAGTACTGATGGATCATCAAGTCCTCTTTTTCTGGTGTTTTCCTTTACATGTTGTGTTAGGAAAAACTCCTGCACAAGATCCAGGAGCTTTTGATTCCAACAGCTTTCATGGCGTCTCTAGATTACTCCAATTTCTCTTTGTATTGAAATATGTTAATATAATTCTTTTAGATTCCTCCTCCATTCTATGTAGTGATGCTCTTAAACCCTGAATTGTGTGTGTGTGTGTGCCTTAATTCACAGCCGAATATTATTCCTATGATATATGAATCTTGCTGAAAAGTAGACGTGGACTAGGTTTTTTAGATCGTGGTGAGACCCCATGTTATTATGATTTTATGATTAACATAAGAAGTGTTACTGGAGAGTAATGTATAGTCTGTCAGTAAAAGGAGACCATTCTTATATTCAATACAAGTGCTTAGCGGCCTAATCGGACCACTAAGCGCTTGCTTCTGCCAAGGACACTTGGGCTTTGTCCTTGATTTTAACTCTTAAAATACTTTCATGTATGTTCACATGATAAAAAAACTGAGGTGAGGCAGGATGGAGAAAATTATTTCATTGTTGAATACAGCAGGAATCCTTAATGAAATAGTAACGCAATGAGCAGTAACTGCCCTAAAATATATTTGTGATGGCAAAACGTAGATAACAATCCTTTGGTTGCCAGCCAAAGACAGTGTTCATGACTGATATCACAGACACATGGAGAAGCATAGGAAGTGACTGGTCGTGGAGCTTCAAGGAAGAGACAAAGAACAATAACCAGCATCTTTGTACGTTCATTCATCTCGATACGGAAAATTCGACAAACGTACGTGGCGTGCTTGAAGACGAACATTAAAACAGGGATGGGTTAAACAATACTACCTGCCACACGGCCCCCAAGACACTCACTGACACCAAACTTGACACTGAGCTGCTCTGACGTGCCTGGGCTGAGCATGCGAAATTTCAGCTCATTCCACCCAGCAGTATGACTTGTAGATGGTTCCCAATGTCGGGCGAAAAATCGGGCACAAAAGTGCTCGTGACTCACACGCAGCCAAGTGCACGGAATTATAATTTACACCATTGTTGTCAGCTCGTCATTCCGCGTCTTTTGATGTATGGTATGTCGGAATCTGAGGGGGTCGACTGTGGACATACACAGAGACAACTTTATTTGAATAGTGTTTTTGGCATTCTCATGGCAGTTGCTGGCTACTATTATAAAAACTTTTTTTTTTTTTTCCATCAGGGCCTTTACTTACGCTAAAAAAAAAAAAAAAAAAAAAATAGCTGTGTGTCCCCTAATAAACGCAAGGAATAAAATAAAATGGATCTGAATTGAACATCGGCTGATGATGTTAGAAGTTTCCCGCTGCCATTGTCGACCTGGTATCATCAGTCTATGATGTAAATTATTTAAGAGCTCTTAAGTTTTTGTAATGCATTTCTTGTTCGACATACACTTGAAAATCACAACAATATTTTTAAACTCTTCTACAGCTAGTAGAGTATCAAATAATGCAAAGGTGAATACGAGGATAACATTTTAAAAAGATGAGAAGGAATGTACAGTGATGACAGGGAAAACAAGAGAGGATATGGAATGGATAATATGTGAATATGTGATGTGGATGATGTGTATCGACACCAATTATACAGGCTGTAACTTACAGCCTGTATATTGATGACCGTTATAGAGATGACGCTGGTACTGAAGGTAGTGGGGATAATGCTTGTGATGATGCCCGTAGAGATGACAGTGGAAGTGATGCAAATGGTACTGATGATAGTGACAAGCATAACGATATATATATATATATATATATATATATATATATATATATATGTGTGTGTGTGTGTGTGTGTGTGTGTGTGTGTGTGTGTGTGTTCTTACCTAATTGTATTCTTACCTAATTGTATCTTTACAGGAATGAGTCAAGCTCGTACTATCCCGTGTCTTAAACCATATTTATCGTACATATCCTTAAATTTGTAAACTGTTTTGGCACACACTATTTCATTCGGTAGTGTATTCCATTGATCAATTGCTCTGTTTGGGAAACCGAATTTCCTTACGTCTTTATCACCTCTCTTCTTATGCAGTTTTTTGCAGTGTCCTCTTGCTGATGCTTCTCCATATGTTAAGTAATCATTTATGTCTATTTTCTCCTTCCCTGATATGCACTTATATAGCATTATCATGTCACCTCTTTTCCTTCTCATCTGTAGTGTTGGTAGATTCAGTTTATTTAGTCTTTCTTTGTAGCTTAGGTCCCTTAAGCTTGGTATCCATCTTGTAGCGGCCTTTTGAACTTTTTCAATCTTGTCTATGTGTTTTTTGAGATGAGGACTCCAGACTACTGATGCATATTCCAGGGTTGGTCTAATGAATGATGTTATTATCCTTCTTAGCACGTCTTCATTTATGTATGTGAATGCTATTCTCATATTTGCAAGTAGTGTATACATGTTCCGTACCTTCTCGCTGATATGGTCAGCCGGAGATAGTCTGTTATTGATAATCACACCTAGGTCCTTCTCTCTTTCTGATGTGTATAGGGTTTTATTTCCTAACTTATAATCCCAATCAGGTCTTTTTCCACTTTTACCAAACCTGATTACATGACATTTATCCACACTGAATTCCATTTGCCATGTATTACTCCATTCATGAAGTTTATTTAATTCTTCTTGTAGCTCTTTACAAGAGTCTGTGTTAGTAATTTTCCTTTGTATTTTTGCATCATCTGCAAACATATTCAGATAGCTCTCATTTCCAGTGTTACTGTGTGTGTGTGTGAAAGTGTTTTTGCAACAATGAAGTGTGCAAAATGCATCTGGCAAGTGAAGAATCATTGAATAAATCGTCAGACGTGAGGAAACACAATTTACTTCTACCAACAGACCAAAAAAAATAATTAAATAAATAAATAACACTTTTCGTGTATTGACAGGTTGGACTCCAGTTGGTAGGGCACATGGGTCGGACTATTATGAATATATATGGTTCTTGCTGGATAAGGGAGCGGACGTTAATGCACCAGCAGATTATGAAGGTGAGACCCAAACAGCATTGATTTGACACCCATCATCACTACGCTCACACCTATCATTCCCCTACAACATTCATTACTACTGTTTGCATATTCATCACTGCCCAGCCCTATATTTGCCACTACATCGATACCCCACACATTCACCACTGCCCCCCTCCCCCCATCAACACTATCATCACTGCCCAACCCCGCATCCATCATCATTATCCTCACTGCCCAACTCAATCATTGTCACTGCGTCAGTTCCCCCATGCATCCATCACAGCCCACATCATCATCATCATCATAATCATCATCATCATTGCTACTTCTTTACCGTAGGCTTCACCACAAAATTTATCTTAATTACTTTGTTTCCAAGCTTTACCTGTATTCTCCTTGAGTAATACTACAGATTCTGTTAGCCAAACTTATTGATATCTGCATCTGACGCAAGTGGTTTGAAATTCGTTAACCAAAAGTATAACTGTTAGGATAAAACATTCCTGTTATCGCATTCCTTAATAACTAAGAATCAGATGGTTAGCATCTTGACCTCGCCAGTAGGTATTGGCCGCTCATGCATGTATCTCCACTCACTGCATCCACAGACAATTTTGTAAGTGTTGTGTATGCAAGGCAGTGTTTGCACAAAACCTGTATAAGGAATTGGAGCTGTTCTTCATTCATGACGCTTTATCTGTGCACTTCTGGATAAATGTAACTCCTTGCCTACCATGATCATTCATAACTGACTGATTTTTTTTTTCCTATCGATATGATTTTCGTTTCATTCCCAGGATTCTTGGTTATCATTTAGGAATTCCAATGAAAGCTTTCATTCTTGCACCAGCATCTATGAGCTGATTGTTGTAAGAAAATTCTATATAGCATTTGATGCAACTTTTGACATCGTTTCTAGGGCATCTTTGTCCTATTCTCCTCTGTCTCGTGCCATCAACCTCTTGTTTTGTATTAAGTCAATTCAGAAAGATAGCCAGTGAGACAAGGTTCTTGATGCATATTAGAGATGGCCTTGAATTCTGCAAAGTGTTATTTTAGGTGTATGTTGTTGATAATATGATAAGAGACTTTCTAACAGCAGGAGGAGTTGAAATGAGCTGCATCTATTTATGGAGCAGCCAATAGGATCAAAGACAACAGTCAACTATAAGGCTGACATTTTCTCAAGAAGCTTACGTCTTTTGTAGACATGGTCTTGGAAATCCCTTCCCTACATACATACAATACATTTTGACTGTGTAAATGGCCTTGGCCATTCAACTGGCATGATGAAGTGCATTTTAACATTTGAAACATACTTCTTGCGAGAACCACTAGATAAATCGCGCATAATTTAGGAAATTCTTAATACTCATCACGGGATTTATTCCAGCTGGTGTAGACTCCACTGAATTCCACAGCTGGCCACCAAATTAATGTTCCCGCAGCTTTAGCCTCTGCTGCCACAGTGCTGCTGAGATTGGTGGTGATGAGTCCGTGAAACAGGAGCAAGGTAGCATGCAGGTGAATCAGAAAAAAAACTGGAGCAGTTGTGTTTCTCCCTCTTTATTATGCAGAAAAGTACAGTTGCGACAAGAAAGAAAACAACGGAGTAGAGCGTCTCCCTCTGACGAAAGCTAAAAGTGATCTGATCTGCCTCACTGCCCGCCCTGCGAATCAGTACAGGTCAGCGAAATTTAGAGATGCCACATCTCTCAGACATAGTGAGATATGTAAATGAGTAGGTGTGAGTTACAACTCTACCATGCACATCATACATCTCAATAAGGCAGTATTAACTGCATATGGTGTAATAACACATACATATATTACCCCAAGACTTAGAGTTATGCAGAGTTTATATCCTTCTCTCACCCTCCTTTACTCTCCCTGTGTACATCTGAAAATGCTAGCCTTCGCATGTCTGGCCTGTCATCTCTCTTCCACGTCACACTCACAGTGAACTTGTATTTGGTTCTTTATCTCATCATTACAGTACATATTCTTTAATTATGAATAAACATCCTTGTATATAATATGCAAAAAAGAGTGTGACACTTGACTCATTGTGGAAGTGTTGCCAAAACCAGAACATTGCTCGGCAACACCTTTTCGACGTCCCCGTCGACACTGTAGTCTTAACAACCGTGTAGCCTAATCAGTGTGTAGGGTAGCTAACTACTCAGGCAGATCCACTTGTAATCCACGAGAACGCCCTGTGGTTTTAGTGGGTTTCCCCCTTTAATGCCTCTCAGACAACAACCTCAAACTCAAACACAGGACAAGACCACAAAAAGTAGAAGACCAACACTAGGACCAAAATAGGAAGGAGAAAGATATAATGGAAGATCGGACAGTACATATGTTTTTAAATCAGTCTTGTTCAGGTAAGTAACAAACTCCATTCATTTAACACATGAGACAGCCTGTTCACATTCAACAAAGAAACATTGAATGAAGGTAGAAAAGGTCGTAACTGGGACAAGAAATTCCCCGACAAAGCTACATGTTGTTTGTTAGGTAGAATTACCATCTCTTTACTGTGCAGCTCACAAAAATCCGACTACCTTAAGGAACTGGTGTTGTGATGCACACGTCAGCGTTACGTCCTCTGTCTCAGGAAAGAAGAAGTATTGTTATGCATGTACATGAGCATTGAAAACTGATTTCAGTTGGATGGGTTGGAAAGTGCAACGGTACAGTGTAGAGGAAGTGTTCGTGTCCAACAAGGCTATCTTACACTCCTCTACCTCTGACGATATAAAGACAAAATGGAAAGCAGGACATACATGGAGATCGAGAAAGGAAGCCTTACACTTCTCAAACTCATCCACAGTCGTTTCTGCTATATTCCTTTTGTCATCAGACACAACTAACACTTCTGGACCCTTTTTCAAAATGACAAGTGTGTCGTTAGGAGTAGCAAAGGGGAAAGGAATGAACCGCCATGCATAGTATGTTATAGCATTCCTCATAGGTACCAATATCAGGATGCCATCATAGGTCAACTGGGCCTCCAATAGTGGGTAATAGTACTCCAGCTGATTCATACCAGAAAGTAGCGTAAGTCCATAGCTACGTCAAGAGCATTACTTAAAACATGAGTAGGAAGCAATGAAACATTAATTCTATTCAAACTTGCATCGACTAGGCCGTCCACCATATTGGCTGCATGCAACTCCAAAGCGGTGACTGACTCATCAAGAGCATGTAGGTAATCAGCGATTAACACTAAGTTAGTTAGGGTTGGTAGGTTAGTTTGGATGTTGTTCAGAATTCCTGCGAGATGGATGGTAGTCGCAATTATCTCGTTAGCTTTGTTAGTGATCTCACATAGTTGTTCATACGTGCGTACAATTGGCCTGTTCCTTGCCTTAGGCGCCAATGCCAAATCATGCATCTGTCTGCCCAATTGCACTACATCCTTGTCTAGCGCCATACCAAAGAGCATTTGAGACAGGATGCCTAGAAAGTCCACAAGTCCTTTCTTCGTACATGCATGGACACGCTGGGAAAGATCAGAATCTGCATTCGGTAAAGTGACATGTAATATAGCAAGCCTGTCTAAGAGCCTATCTATATGTTCAGTCTGAAACTCAGCTAATCCAAGTAAGGCTTGTACAAAAGCTTCACTTCAAATCAATCAGCTGCTGTTTCAGGTCAGTTAACTTTCCTATTTCCATCAGCTGCTGTTTTAGGTTGAGTAATGCCTCCAAAGCTCCTTCAACAGTGTCTGGAGCTCGGAGATAGTCATCCATGGGGTAGTGCACACAGACTACATCCTCTACCACCACGACTTCTCCTAGTGGGCTCTTCAATGCTCCTGGCATCATTGCAGTCGTGTCCGTGTTTGTTGTCGTTTCATAGGTCCACCCCAAGCAACCCGAGAGGAATACAAGCCACAGCCATATTTCTGCAAGAGAAGATACTCCCTTAATCGCCCTTGCTGTGGGATCGTAGCTTGCTGCAAAACTCTTGGATAGTGACAGGTACAGACGACGACATAGACTGCGACGAAGACAGAGGGGACAACACATCAGATGACTGGTTAGTTAGTCCTAGCTCTTGACTTACTGGCTTGATCCTGTCAGTATGTTCTATCTCCTGAAATCCACTTGCATCATATCTTATTTTATAGGTATGTCCATGCACTCTTTCCATAACTGTACATGGCCCACAGAACGTAGGGTTGAGCTTGGAAGTTCTTTCAGGATTCTGGACCATCACCTTCTGGCCTACCTCCAACATCTTTTTTTGACTACCTTTGTGTTGTTTCACCATCATCTCCGCTCTTGAGGCTTTTAATCTTTTCGTACTTCACTATGCGTTGAAATTTTGCAAGTTGGGCCTTGCTGTAATCCTCGGGAATGTACACCAGAGTAGGAAGTCCACCTAGCAAATCGTAGGGCAACACCTTCTCCATGAAGGATGTAATGAGATTTTCCAGTTGACGAACTCACTGAGGAGTTTATGGTAGCTGCTACATGTGGTAACCAGTCTTGCCAGTCATTCTCCATCGAGTTCATCGCTGGTCTCAGGACTTCCAATATCTTCCTGTTTGTCCTTTCCACAAGGCCATTGCTCTTGGGACTGTATGGTGTAACGAAGACTTGCTTTACCCCATGCGTACGATAGATTTCATGTAACACCTGGTTATGAAATTCACTGCCATTATCACTGAGCAATACCTTGGGTGTAGAATATGAACAAATCACTGAGGTTACAAAAGCGTGTGCCACCTCCTCTGCAGTTATCTTCTGTAAAGGTGCTAAAACAGTGAATTGTGAAAAATGGTCCACTGCCACCAACACATAGTTTGGTCCTTGATGACTTCTTGGCAGTGTCATTAGATCAATGGAGACTATATCCCAAGGTTTTTCTGGTAGGGGATACTCCAAGATGGGAGTTGGAGGTCCAGTCGTTCCTCGTATTTCCGCGCATTTGACACATTGACTAACGTGGGCTTCTATGTCCTTCCTCATGGTCAGCCAATAGTACTTCTTTCTTGCCTCACGTATGCATCTGTCATGTCTGGGATGACCCGCTTGAGGTACATGATGAAGCAACTAACACGGTTTGCTGTAGAGTAACAGGAACAACCAACTGATACACAGTGCCCTTCCCCGGGGGTTTCTTATACAAGAGACCTTGTTGACGGTGGAAGTGAGTCATCGGTACCGGAAGTTCAGGTAGACAAGTCTCGTTGCCAGACTCCAAGGCATAGATGATTTGAGACCACATCGCATCCTCATGTTGTTCCGCTTTTACCATGTCCGGGGAATACCCAGTGAGAGGGATATCCTCAGATATGGCAGCAGCAATGTTTCTACTCAGTGTGTTGTTCCTGTTACTCTACAGCCCGGTAAATACCTGACTTCTGGGTCAAACTCCGTTACCTTGCTGTAGCAACGTGCGACTTTACCATGCAGGTTCTTCCCTTTGAACAAGTCGCGTATGGGTGCATGGTCAGTTAAAACAATTATCCGGAAATCGAAGATGATAGCCCGGAAATGCCCTAACGCCCACACGACTGCTAATGTCTCCAAATGTGTCGCCAAGTAACTCTTTTCTGGGGATCTTAGTGCCCTACTGGCATATCAATTGTGTGCACTTTGCCATGCTCATCCTTCTGCTGTAATATCGCTCCCAGACCCGAACCTGAGGCGCTCCCAGACCCGAACCTGAGGCGTCCGTGCACAGGTAAAAAGGTTGATTATAATCGGGAAATGCTAAAACAGGTGCTTCAGTCATGGCTTTCTTGAGGTCGTTGAAGCTTTTCTCTTCCGATGATCCCCATTTCCATGCTGCATCCTTCTTGAGTAGCAACATTAACGGTGATGCGATAGCAGCATACTTTTTTTTTTTTTTTTTTTACGTGTCCGACTCTGGGCAAAGGCTCAGGGCCTATTTCTTGGGGGCAGTCACCTATTCCAAGGCCCAGTAGTCCTCCTACACCTCCACATGCCACCACTTCGGCGCTAACACCCACCGTCCATATTGAATACATGCTAGGGCTGTCTCATACAGGACTGGTGTATTGGTATTAGCGGGGGTATTTTTACATGTCAGCGGGTCATCTGGTAGATCAGGAAAGTCTGCCTTTTTAGGAAATTCAAATCCTTAAACTGTTCCCTGCCCCAGCCGGGATTCGATCCTGGGTCCATTGGGACTGCAGGCCGCCTCTCTACCGATTCAGCCACCGCCTCCCCCAACTTGTGGACAAAGCTCCTTTAGAAGCCAGTGAGCCCAAGAAACGAGTGAACGTCATCCTTGGACTTGGGTGTAAGGAAATTTATCATGATAGTAACCTTATCCGGAAGAGCCTTAATGCCATCACTGTCGACTAAGTGCCCTAGAAATCTAACACACATGACTTCAGGATTTCACACTTTGACAACTTAATTTCCAGACCTGCAGACCTTAAGGTTTCCATCACTCGTTTTAGCTTATTAAAGTGAGTGTCCATGTCATTGCTCACAATTATCAAGTCATCTGCATACAACAAGACGTCCTGCCCTAACATGTCACCAAAAAACTGATTTATCATCTCAAATGTCAAAGGAGCATTACTCAATCCAAAAGGCATCCGGGGAACTTCAAAGTCCCCACGGTGAGTGCTAAAGGCAGTGATGGGATGAGACTCGTTGGTCAGCTCCTCCTGCCAATATCCTGATGATAGATCCAGGCAGGTTAAAATGGTATACTTACTACAGTCCCTGTAGCCAGGGACTGTAGTAAGTATCTGAGGTGCGGAATGGGAAAACGATCTGGTACAGTTACCTTGTTCGCTTGCCAGAAGTCCACAACAGGTCTCTCACCACTGTCATTTTTAGGCACCAGAAAGAGCGGTGCATTCCAAGGTGAGGAAGAAGGCTGAATGACTCCATCATGAAGCATCTTTTCAATTTCCTTTTCCACTGCTTTCCTTTGGCTGTGCGGTAGACGGTATGCAGGCACATATATCGGATCTGTACCAGGGCATAAAGCAGTATAATGTTTCACCTTACCAGTCCTACACAGCGGTTCTCCTGGAAGTGCCACTACATCGGAGAATTCTTTAGGAAGTGCTAGCAATCATGCTTTATCGTTAACATTGTCTGTTACCTTCACATATTGTCCTAGCAAACTTTCTCTCCCTAGACGTGTAGGTTCCGATTGAGCTGTTGTTTGCGATGTGACTACTGGAGAGACCACCAGTATATCGTCAGTTTCCTTTACAGGGGCATCATAGCATATCAAGTCACCTACACAACAACCAACTCAAAGCTTAACTGCGCCACCACTCACATTTGCGATGAAGAGGGGCATCATCTGGTCTTGCTGACACTGCTCAGGGTGGACTCCAGCGACAATGCCTTATGTTTTACAGTCTTTGATAAGCATGCCACATCAGTTCCCACCAACACATTAGGTACTCGGACAGGAATTTTGCAGACAGTCCGACTGGGCAAGTTGCGATCTCCACTCACTATAGCCTTGACCTGCTTCCTGCCAATACCCTCCATTTCATGTTCATCTGGTGATTCCCTTGACGTTTCACCTGTTGGGGTAACAATTAGTTGAATGGCTCCTTGTTGGATGCCACTATCTCCAGCTTTGGTTGCTGAGAGAACAAGGCCCACAAACTCCTTCCCATTAAAGGAAATGGAATGTCTCTGAGGGTATATAATCACATTATACTCCTTCATGGACTTCAGGCCTAATAACCCATCAGCTGGCAGAGGGAAGTCCTCAACCACATAGAATTTCTTCCTTTTCTGAAATCTCCATTCTAGGAGATTTCAATGTTCACCAACACCTTTGGCTCTCCTCTCCTTTCACTGATCCACCTGGTGAACAAGCCTACATCTTTTCTGTCCTTAATGATCTAGAGCAGCTTGTACAGCACCCTACCCGTATCGCAGACCGCCTTGGAGAGAGCTCCAACACATTTGACCTTTTCCTTACAACTAATCCTTCTGCATACACTGTCAACCTTTCCTCTCCGTTGGGCTCCTCCAATCACAACCTTATTACCTTAACCTGTGCTATCGCTCTGGTACGGTCTGTGCACCCTCCAAAGAAATTTCGTCTGTGGCACTTTGGAGCTACAAACTGGGAGCCACTCAGACAGTACTTCTTTGATTTTCCATGGAATGATTATTGCTTCCATGATCGGGAGCCATCTGAGTGTGCCTTGCGCATTATGGAGGTTGTTCTCTCGGGCATGGAAGCATACATTCCTCTCCCATATCCTTTGACTAATGCAAGAAAACCTTGGTTTAATCATGCTTGTTCTAATGGTGTCCGCAACAAGGAGAAGGCCTATAAAAGGTACCAGAGCCAACCCACCTCTGAATCACATCTTGTTTATGTTTCTACCCGGAATCGTGCTAAGTCTTTTCTTTGCTGTACTTAAAATAATTTCATCCATACCAAATCCTCTCAACTCTCCAACTCGAATTCTTCCAGCTCCTTCTGGCACCTTGCCAAAAACCTTTCTAACAATTTTACCTCATCATTCTTCCCTCCTCTTTTCTATTCTGATGGTTCTGTAACTATTTCTTCTACTGATAAAGCAGATCTCTTCGCACAGACTTTCTCCTCCAATTCCACCTTAGATGATTCTGGTGCTGTTCCTCCATCACTTCCCCCCCTCAGACTTCCTCATGGCTGACATTAAAGTTTCTTCAGCTGATGAATTTTCTGCCATCAATGGCCTCAATACTAACAAGACATATGGGCCTGATGGAGTCCCTCCTGTGTTCCTCAAGAACTGTGCTTCAGTGCTTACACCCTGCCTAGGTAAACTCTTTCACCTTTGTCTGTCAACTTGTACCTTTCCTTCTTGCTGGAAGTTTGCTCTCATTCAGCCAGTCCCAAAGAATAGTGACCGTTCCCAACCCTCTATCGTCCAGTTGCTTTAACATCCCGTGTTTCAAATGTTTTCCAGTCAATTCTTAATAGAAAAATTTTAAAGCATCTTTCCTATCACAACCTTTTTTCTGATCGTCAGTATGGATTCCGTCAAATATGTTCCACTGGTGATCTTCTCACCTACCTTTCAGACTCTTGGTCATGCTCCTTTCGGGACCTTGGCGAAAAGTTTGCCATTGCACTTGACATCTCAAATGCTTTCGATCGAGTCTGGCATAAATCTTTAATTTCCAAACTGCCCTCTTACGGTTTCTAGCCTTCTATCTGTGCCTTCATCAATAACTTCCTTTCTGGTCGTTCTATAGCTGCTGTTGTAGATGGCCATCGTTCTTCTCCTAGATCTATCAACAGTGGTGTTCCTCAGGGCTCTGTCCTATCACCAACTCCCTTCCTTTTATTCATCAATGACCTTCTAAGCTGTACATCTAACCATATCCACTCGTACGCTGATGATTCCACCCTTCACCTTTCCATTCAGTTCCCCCAACGTCCATCTCAGCAGTTACTTCAACAAACAAGGGATGAGGCTATGGCATACCTAGTGTCTGACTTGGCTCGTATCTCTGACCTGGGTAAAAATAATCTTGTTTTTAATGCATCAAAAACTCAGTTTTTACACCTATTAACCCGACGCAATCTTCCACAGGAGTACCCTCTAAGGTTTAATAATATCCAGCTCAATCCTGCATCATCCTTGAACATGCTTGGGGTTTCATTCACTCAGGACTTATCTTGGAAAAATCATATTGCATCTCTTGTAAAATATGCTTCCAAGAGAGGTGTGCTAAGCCGACTCCGCACCTTCTTTACCTCGCACAGTTGTTAACATTATAAACAGGTTTTATTTGCCCCTGATTAGAGTACAACTCTCATGTGTGGGGAGGCTCCCCACAAACAGCTCTTCTCAATGGGGTGGAGTCAAAGGCTATTTGTCTCATCAACTCTCCTCCTCTTACTGGCTCCCTTCAACTTCTGTCTCTTCGCTGCACTGTTGCATCTTTATCTCTTGTCTACCGCTACTTCAGTGGTCACTGCTCCTCTGAACTGTCAGCTTGCATCCCTCCACCTCTACAATGGGTGCGTAGCACCCGTCTAGCAACAAACTCTCATCGCTTTTCTGTCCAACTCTCTAATGCAAGAGTTAACCGTTACTCCCAGTCCTTCATTTTTGCAACACGTAAACTCTGGAACTGTCTCCCTCTGTCTGTATTTCCTACTTCCTATGATCTCCAGTCTTTCACACGCAGTATATCCAGGCATCTCGAAATGAACGTATCTTGAATTTGGCTCTCTTTTGTATTGCTTTTGTTTTTTTCTGGAAGGTATGGTTTGTGGGCTCCTGGCCTTTTGTTCCTTCTTTCTTGCATTAAAAAAAATGTAATACAGGAGATAGTTTATCTGCCCTCAGTGTCAACGATACCTGGCTTAGATCTTCATTTTACTCCCTGTTACACCTGTCAAAATCACATCGGGTGCTGATAACGTTCAGTGTGCATGAGGCATCAGATGTTTTAATTTTTCTAGCGCTTTACTAGAAATAATGTTTACACATGCCCCGGTATCAACTATCAAAGACACCTGGTCTTTCCCTATAATCCAAGGAATTGACAATAAATCCACCTTTTTTATAGATGCCACACACGCATCGGTGCGACCTTTCGGGTTATTTCTGCGTGCGGCTCTGAGCTTCCCCGAATTCGCCCTATTACTTAGTTGTTCCCTATTGGCAATGACAGTGGGGAAATAGTCCGAGGAATGAGGACACTGCCCGTGTATGACACACCACCTTTGTACCTTTGGCTTTGTGGCTTTGGCTTGGTTATGCTGTGGTGGGCTCGTTTGGTTGCGCTTTGCCTGACTGCTTTTACCAGACGTACTAGACCCACGCGTGGCAGTTGTGTTAGCCTTGGCTACCTGCCACACCGCCTTTTTAACCTGCTAACACTTTTTATTTATATGACCAGCCTTATGGCACACAGTACAGAACTTACCAGCAGGGTTTTGTTTCTCTGAGTCTATGGCTAAGATAGTTCTTCTGCCCTCTCCCTCTGCCTTCGCCTTTAACTCTAAGTTCAAGTCATGAAGGTTTATTTCAGGAGGTCTTTTCGCCTGCCTAAATACTCTATCTCGCCTAGCAGGGGCCAAACAAAGTAAGTACTGGAGGTCCTCTAAGAGACGAGCTACTCTCTCGTAAGACAATCCCCCAACGATATCTCCCCAGCCTAAAGTTACCAAAGCTTTGTTAGCTTTCGCATAACACCTACCTGCCTTCGCGTGAGCTTGGCCTTCAGTACAATTTGGATACTGCTGTGCCCTAATTACTAAACACCCAAGCGTCTGACACGTAGCAGTCACTTTCGAAAGTATTTATAAGGGCTTCCTTAAACCTCTCATATTCCTGAGCAGTGGGTCCGGTTTGAAAAACAGAGGCCTCAAGCATTTCAGCCTCCTGGGAATTCGGCTTAATATGAGCTTTAACATGCCAAATTCTCCCCCCATCACTAGCAAGCTTCAGTCTATGTATCTGTGCCTCACACTCTCTTAGGAACCTATATACTGTATGTCATAGTCATCCTTCCCAGTAAACTGCATAGTCGGTTGTGCTATAGGCAACACCTTTATACTGTACAGTCTGAGTTCAAAGGTGCCTGGGCAAAAAGTCCCTGAGATTGCCTGACTAGCGCTACAGGTGGTAATGTTTGAGGTAACCTAGCAGTAGCAAAGTTAATAGGGGAGGCAGTGGCTGAATCGGTAGAGAGGCGGCCTGCAGTCCTGTTGGACCCAGGTTCGAATCCCGGCTTGGGCAGGGAACAGTTTAAGGATTTGAATTTCATAAAAGCAGACTTTCCTGATCTACCAGATGACCCGCCGACATGTCATAAAAGTACCCCCGCTAATACCAATACACCAGTCCTGTATGAGACAGCCCTAGCATGTATTCAATATGGACGGTGGGTGTTAGCGCCGAAGTGGTGACATGTAGAGAGGTATATGGTATGTAGGAGGACTACTGGGCCTTGAGTGCAGGCTGTGAAGCCTATGCCCAGAGTCGGACACACACACACACACACACACACACACAAAAGTTGCCATATTAGGTACATGCCATATAGGAGGAGGAGGATTAACATGGGTTTGCATGCCAACACTGTTAGCATAAGAAGCATTAGGAAATAAATGATACTGCCCCTGTTGTCCAAAAGCCTGCGGGGTGCTAAACATGCTTGAGGAAAAAGTGGGTTCGTAAGTGGTTGCATTAATTTCAGGGCTTAATGGAATTTGTGGATTTGTTAGAGTCTCCAAGGATGTTGCTGTAGCCTGTTTCCAATGATCACAGTTTCCTCTGCACTAGGAATGCCTTCTTCAGTAAGACCAGTGGCCATTTAGGAACTAGTTTGACACTCAGGCACTGTCTGATATGTACGTCCTGAACGCAAACGCAAAGCATTCAAGTCTCCTTCACTATCCAGTTGCCTAGAAGTATCCTGGCTACCTTCAAGATTTCCTTCACTCATATCATCAAAAATGTGTATACTTTTATCCAACATCTTTATTCTCCACTCACATAATTCTAACTGAGATTTGGATTCTAAGTCAGATTCACTATAGTTCCCACCATTCCTGTTCTAAAGAGACAGCTCCTTCCTCAGTTGTTGGTTGTTTTGTATCTCATTTAATCTTTCGTCTCAACCTTTTCAGTTTATCAATCTGATCTTTGCCACCAACTATTCCCTTCCCAGTCACAGGAAATTTAAACTGACACAAACAGATTAGTTATGGCATAACAGCAACGAACAGGACACAGACAAGATACACAGAAAACAACAATTTAAAGGGGGGACTGAGAAACCTTTATTCTTCACACATTTCCTATACTATGATGTGCAGATCAGAGAGTGTATGTCTTGTGGAATGATATTCATGTACGCTAACCTTGGTGTATTCAGATGACGCTGAAAATCCAGGTAGATCCGCATTGCAACTCCAGGGGAATCGCATACACTCGCGAAGTCGCGTCCCGTTTGTTGTTTGTTTAATGATTCCCTGCACCTATAGTGCAGGCCGGGACATACAATAGCCCGGTCAGTGGGGTATGGGCTGGTTAAAAAACAGTAAGGGGGTAGGACAGGACCTGGGGATTGCCCAGCACACACGTCCTGTCTCCTGGCTGGCTTTGTGATGTGTGTAGTCGCGTCCCTCCCAGCCACACTGATATGTTACCTCTCCGCTCGCCTCGAGGTGACTGCAGTTCGCAACTTCGCACCAATATCCATAGAATACAATGTCTACTCACGGGCCGCCCGGGAGCGAAAGAAAACCCGCCCGCTCCTGAATGATGACATCACACTCTCCTCTCTTGTCTCCCGCTTCCCAGCTCATACCTTATATCGTTGCACAGTAAAATTTTTCTTTTTTTCCCATCATATCTGAATATGTGATTGCATATTGTGTAAAAAAAAAAAAAAAATCAGAGAGGTTGAAAACGCAGAGTGAGAAAAAGAAAAAGGTGAAGTGGGAGAACGAAAAAGAAAATTGAGTTAACGAAAAAAGAAACTGGGAGAGAGAGAGAGAAGTGCAATGCTTCATCAACTGGATGATGCACATGCTTCTGCCACAGCTATTGTAAGGGATAATCTTTGCCAATATTTTGCAGCTTCTCAGGTGGAGTTTCTTTTGACAGGAAAGCCTATTTATCATTGGAGTGAAGATGACGTCAGTCGAACAGTAATTCTACGTAGTTTAAGTCCCAAAGCTTATAAGTACTTGCGGGAAGAGTGCAAATTTCCATTGTGATCTCCTTCAACCTTAAATCGCTGGGTTACAAAGGTCATTGTCGAGCTTGGAGCTTTACATTCAGTATTAAATATTCTGCAGTATCAGTCAGTGCGAGAATGTGATCGTGTGTGCATCATCTCATTTTATGAATGTAACATTGCAAAGGAATGGATTAATGATAAGGGAAATGATACTTTATATGAACCGAAAAGCAAAGTCCAATGTGCGATGGTCAGAGGTCTGACAAATTCATGGAAACAGTTCATCTATTACGATTTTGACTGTGACATGACAAAACAAATTTTGTGTGATTTAATTGTGAGGCTAGAGGCTATTGGTTTTCCTGTAGTGGGTATGGTGAATGATCTAGGTCCAACGAATGTGAGGCTGTGGATTTCATTAGGTGTAAGAATAGATAAATCATCATTTACAAACCCAGCAGCATATGATAGGGAGATTTATGATGTTTTCGCCAATGCGCCACATCTCATAAAGCCTACCAGAAATAACTTCCTTGATTCTTGGCTTGTCCTAGGTGAAGAGAAGTTTCTTCATAGTGGACCAGTCCGAGAGCTCTTAATGAGAAGTATTTGTGACTTAAGAACTGCACACAAACTTTATGAGAAACGAGTCAATGCCTGTGGAGTTCACCGGATGAATGTGAAATTAGCTACACAACTCTTATTAGAAACTACATCAAAATCTCTTGAATTTTTTGGTAAAAAAAAAGGCTAATACAGGACAAACACTGGGAAAGAGAGAGAGAGAGAGAGAGAGAGAGAGTCATGTTCATGTTCGATGAACATTAAGTATGATATGAGATAATTTTCTAGTGCCTGTGTTCAAACACTGTTTCAAAGCTTATAATGATATGAGCAGGGTGTGACTAAACCCAATAGTTTGGCTAGAGATCAGTATGTTTATTTTATTTGCCTCTCTTCTGACATAATATGCAACCACATGTTATGATGGAAAAAAGAAAAAAAAATACTGTGCAACAATGTAAAGGTATGAACTGGGAAGCAGGAGAGGTGGGAGGAGAGTACGACGTCATCACCCAGGAGCGGGCGCGTTTTCTTTCGCTCCCGGGCGGCCCGTGAGTAGACATTGTATTCTATGGATATTGGTTCCCAGGGCTCTCCTCTCTCGCGCGCCTCACCAGGGTTGTCAGATGCCCTTGGATGACGCCACCCTTTTCCGCTCTGGCCTCGGTCTCTCCCATGTAACAATGAGAGAGATATCTCGCCGAGATCTCGCAAGAGAGATGCAAATCTTGAAAGAATGAGTTCATTATTCCGATTTTTTCCGCTCTCACTGTTCTGTCCTTTATCTCACTCTGCAATTAGTCCCTTTTGCAAAAGTGGAATTTGGATTTTCTGTTATTCACCTGATATGAAACAAGCAGTTCCAAGGGTTGCTCAATTATGTCAGAGTCCCTTTTTTCGGTACCTTTCATATCCCAGCACTAGGCCACTAAATAATGTTCCAGCTGGTGTAGACTCCACTGAATTCCACAGTTGGCCACCAAATTAATGTTCCTGCAGCTTTAGTCTCTGCTGCCACAGTGCTGCCGAGATTGATGGTGATGAGCCCGTGAAACAGGAGCAAGGTAGCGTGCAGGTGAATCAGAAAAAACTGGGGCAGGTGTGGCTCCCTCTATATTATGCCACAGAAAAGTATAGCTGCTATGAGAGAGAGAGAACAACGGAATAGAGTTTCTCCCTCTGACGAAAGCTAAAAGTGATCTGATCTGCCTCACTGCCCGCCCTGCGAATCAGTACAGGTCAGCGAAATTTAGAGATGCAACATCTCTCAGACATAGTGAGATATGTAAATGAGTAGGTGTGAGTTACAACTCTACCATGCACATCATACATCTCAATAAGGCAGTATTAACTGCATATGGTGTATTAACACATATATATTTCCCAAGCCTTAGACATATGCAGACTTTATATCCTTCTCTCACCCTCTTTTACTCTCCCTGTGTACATCTGAAAATGCTAGCCTTCGCATGTCTAGCCTCTCATCTCTCTCCCACACCACACTCACAGTGAACTTCATCTCATCACGACAATACATATTCTTTAATTATGAATAGACATCCTTGTATATAGTATGTAAAAATAGTGTGAGACTTGATTTATTGTGGAAGTGATGCCAGAACCAGTACAGACTGATGATGATTAAACTGGTCAAAGGCAAATGAAAAGCTGAGGTCGACTTCCCCTATGATACCGTATGAACTGTATAAGCTACCTCAGTGATTATTACTCTTTCTTCTTCTTCTTCTTCTTTGTTCTTACCTAATTGTATCTTTACAGAAATGAGTCAAGCTCGTACTGTCCCGTGTCTTAAACCATTTTCATCATACATCTCCTTAAATTTATGAATTGTTTTTGCACATACTATTTTATTCGGTAGTGCATTGCCTTTATCAATTGCCCTATTTGGGAAACTAAATTTCCTTACGTCTTCATCGCCTTTCTTTTTATGTAGATTTTTACAGTGTCCTCTTGCTGAGGCTTCCCCATAGGTTATATATTCATTTATGTCTAATTTCTCCTTCCCTGATATACATTTATAGAGCACAATCATGTCTCCTCTTTTCCTTCTGTCCTGCAGTGTTGGCAGATTCAATTTTTCTAGTGTTTCTTCATAGATCCCTGAAGCTTGGTACCCATCTTGTAGTGGCCCTTTGAACTTTTTCAATCTTATCTATATTTTCCTTTAGATGGGGATTTCAGACTGCTGATGCATACTCCAGGGTTGGTCTGATGAAAGATGTTATTATCTTTCTCAGCATGCCTTCATTTATGTATGGGAATCCTATTCTCATGTTTGCAAGCAGGGTACACATATTCTGTACCTTCTCATTTATGTGGTCAGCCAGAGATAGTCTGTTATTGATAATCACACCTAAGTCCTTCTCTCTTTCTGATGTGTAGGGTTTTATTTCCTAATGTATAATCCCAATCAGGTCTTTTTCCACTTTTACCAAACTTGATTACATGACACTTGTCCACATTGAATTCCATTTGTCATGTATTACTCTATTCATGAAGTTTATTTAATTCTTCATGTAGCTCTTTACAAGAGTGTGTTAGTAATTCTCCTTTGTATTTTTGCACCATCAGCAAACACATTTATATAGCTTTTATTTCCAGTATTACTATCTATGTCATTTGATACACTGAGAACATAACTGGTGCCAGCACTGAGCCCTGTGGAACTCCGCTAGTCACTTCCCTCCATGATGAGTAATTTCCCCCTAGTACTGTTCTCATTTCCCTTTTTCTGAGAAAATCTTGCATCCAACAATACAGTTTGCCTCGGATTCCTCCTTGATGGTACAGTTTCCAGAAAAGTCTTTGGTGTGGTGCTCTGTCAGATGCTTTCTTGAAATCTAGATAGATACTGTCCATTCTTCACTTTTCTGTAATGTTTCTGCAGCTCTATCATAGTAGCTTAATAGATTACTAACACATGATATTCCTTTTGTGAAACCAAATTGCCTTTCTGTTTGTCAGAAAAATTATTTATACACTCTTTTGTCTGACGAGTGTTAGTCTAACACGACCTTAAGTAAATTCACGTAAGTCTCTTACGAGGATTATGTGTAACATACTCCAACTCACCTAGCTAATTCCCCATTGAATTGGCCAATTCGTAAAGGTTACATAGCTAGAAGGAGTCGGACAACAGATGACGACGAGCCTGATGTTTAGGTCGGTTGCCTGGGCTTCCAAGCATCCTTGAAGTGCGTATTTACAACGTACTACTTGAACCAGATCTAGGAGCAGAGTCAGTAACATGGCGAGCTTCTTCTCCCTCATAGGATTTGAAGAGGTGCCAACTATTTATTAGTTACAATGTTAAATACAGTTAGATTACATCATGATATATACAAGGCGAATCTAACTAATTGATCATAGTTTTAATTAAACTAAACCCAAGCCAAATATTCCCATTATCTATGTAAATATGTTAAACCCACATTTGCTTTTTATGCGAGGGCTTTTCATCCTCAGGACACGTCATCTACTGCGCAGAAGCAGTTTAGGTCAATGGAACTTTCCAAAGTAATTACGTGTATTTACAGTACTGTATAGTTGTCCACAAGGGTTAAATGCAGTAGCATTTAATTTATTAAAATAATAAGAATGATTAAAAAGAACGTAATCTCAGGGTTATAAAACCTCTTGAACAGTTATTAACGCTCTCCAGGTCTTCCTCTGCTTTTAGCCAGGGACGACTATTTTAAAAATTAAAGAGCACAACCGCTCTGGGGGAAAATATTTCCCACGCTGTTATCATATTGTGTTCTAGATGGTTTACCCAAACTTATCAGCTCTTCCAGTATCTTACAACACTGGTTAGTGAAACTGGTCGGTAGTTTAGTGGAGTTTGTCTATTCCCTCTCTTGAATAAGGGAACAATGTTTGCTTTCTTCCAAATATCAGGTAGTTTACCTTGACCCAAGGATTCCTTGAATATTAAAGATATTGGTCTACTTAACTCCTTTCCACATTCAAGTAGCACCCAACATGAAACTTCATCAGGACCAGTTGCTCTTCCTTTGTCTAATTTACTTAACTCCTTCTGTATTACATTTTCTGATATTTGTATATCTGGTAATATGTTTGAGCATGCATGTTCCATATCATCCCTCTCAAAATTATTTTCTTCTGTAAAAACTGATCGGAAATTCTTATGTATTGCTTTACAAATATCTTTCTCATGTGTATAGAGGATCCCTTCATCCGTAATGGATTGTATTTTATCTTTTATTTTGGTTTTGCTTCGGATGTAGCTGTAAAATAGTTTCGGTTGTTCATTACTTTTGTTTATGATGCCCTTCTCGAACTGTTTTTGGGCGTCTCTCCTTATTCTTGTGTATTCGTTTCTTGCCTGTTTATAGTTGTTATATGCTCTCTCACTATTGTGTCCCCTGTATGTATTCCACATAAGTCTGTTCTTTTTCTTTTGATTTTTTACATTCTGTATTGAACCATTTCTTTATTTTCAGTTCTGCTTCTTTGTGCTGAGGAATATAATTTTGGACTCCTATTTCATTAAGTTCACAGAATTTTCTATAATTTTATATAACATTTAATCTTGTCTCCTAAGTTCTTTCTCCCAATCTATTTCTAAGAAGTATTTCTTTAGGTCGTGATAGTTGCCCTTTTTGAAGTTAAGGCTCTTTTTGTAACTTTCATTACTGTTAACTATGCCATATGCAATCCTGAAGTTGCAATCTAATACTGCATGGTCGCTTTTGCGAATGGAGGGTGATACATAATATTGTCAGTATCATTTTCTTACCTATTAAATGTAAGATCTACACTGATGGTACATCAAGTCCTTGTTTTCTGGTGTTTTCTTTTACATGTTGCATTAGGATACACTCCTGCACAAGGTCCAGGAGCTTTTGGTCCCGACAGCTTTCCTGGCATTTTATATCTAGTGTATTTCAATTTATATTTGTACTGAAATCTCCAGATAGAATAATTCTTTCAGATTTCTCCTTCATTCTCTGTAGTAATGCTTTTAATTGTACTCTCTGCCAGGTCTTCATATTCACCTTTTTCCCAAATGTTTGATCTGGGTGGCATGTGTAAATGTGCCACAGTTACTTTCCCTTCTGACGTTCTAATATCTACTGCGATCAGTTCTACCTGTGAGGGTATATCTAGTTATATTTAGTTCTATTTCTGTGACTTGCAGATTTTTCTTTGTTAATATTATAATTCCTCCTTTTTTTAAGCTCCTATCTCTTCTCCATATATTGTATTCCTCTAGGTTTAGGCTATTGTTTGATATCCTTGATGTTAATTTTGTTTCAGTTAGGCAGACAATATGTGGTTCCTTTTCTTTAATATAATCATTCATCTCTAGTAATTTAGATACCATTCCATCTACATTAGAGTACATCAACTTAAGCATCTTGTTTACATACTTGTCATGACTTGGGTCTCCCTTCCTCCTTTTTATTCCCTCCTGTTTATGTACCACTTTCGTACCTTCAATCCAATTACTTTGTAAAAAAAAAAAATGTTTTTTTTTTTCCTCTGGTCTTCCCTCATTCTTTGTTTTTGCCTCCCTCTTCTTCTCTTTCAGTAATCCCAGTTCCTCTCGAGTTAGGCATCTTTTTATCCATACATTATTAAAATCCTCCTGTTCCATAAGTTTGTGTGCATTTTTTAGTATTTGCTCCGCAGTGTTTACACTCTGGAAGGTTACTTTCAGCCGCCTTGACTTATTTCTCTCATATTTCCCTAGCCTTTTGCGTCCCTTTATGTCTTTACTACAGATTTCCTCTGCTACATCCTTCAATATGCTTATTGCATTTGCCATCTCCTTTTTGTCTCTCGAAATCTTGTTTTGTATTTCATCCTCCTCTATACCAGTGACTACTATAGATTTGTTGATGTCTGCTGAATCATTAACCAATTTTGGATTGTTTTGGATTATTTTCTTCATTTCCTTTTTAATGCTCTTTTCTTCTACTCTTGTTCCTAAGTCATTCTTTACCTTCACCATTTCAGCATATGTGGTTTCCACATAATTTTTGTAGCTTTGCATCACTTCATTCACCTGGGTTATATTCTCAATATCAATTCTGTGATCTATCAGAGTGCTTGCCTGCCTCATTGTCCCTGTATCATTTCTGAACTCTTCCATAATATTCTCATGGTTGACAACTGTGCTTGCCATTTCACTAATCTTCCTTCCAAGTATACCCACCTCAACTGAAAACTCATTTATTGTTGTGTCTCCTTGTTAACCATCTTTACTTATTTTTCATTTTCCTCCTTCTGCGTGTGCAACTGCTTCTTAATTTCATCTATTTCTCTCTTGAAATGCCTTCTCTAATCTGTACACTCATTCTGCCAGCTTATTGTGCATCTCCAGTTCCACCAGTTCCTGGTAGAAATCGTCATCCTGCTTTCTACCTTTATCCCTTTTCTTAACTCCTAAATTTGCTTTGCTGAAGATGGTGGTCATATTGTGGTACTAAAAGAAAGATTTTCTACTTACAGTTTTGCATTCCTGTACGTCACAGACTAAACAGTAAACACTAAACAGCTGATTTGCTTGTTCAGTGCATCTTCACTACTTTGTTGTATTCTGTTATTGGAACAACACTTTTACTTAAACTTCCTCTTTTATATTAGAACACTATTTAATTGGCCTTAATACAGAGCTTGACTCATATAAAGATACTTTTTAGGTATGGCCATTTGTAGCCGAGATTGGCCAGGTGCGGAGCAATGTGTGGCACGTCCTGCTTTTCTCGCGACTAGGCGTGTGTAATTCACCGGGTCGGTCAGGATCACTTGACGGTCGTGATCGTCAGCTTTTTACCCTCCCGGAAGGGAGCTGAGAGCTCATATAGTCCGATCTAAGGGCAAGGCTGTGACCTTCACACACGCACACACCCATCCCCTTGCTCAAGGGGGACAGTAATCATCCACTTTGAAACTTTTCACAACCTGAGCGAGGCACGAACTCCCGTCTACCAGATGGCAAACGAGGACGTTACCACTGTGTGTGTGTGTGTGTGTGTGTGTGTGTGTGTGTGTGTGTGTGTGTGTGTGTGTGTGAGACTTCCTACCTTACCTAATTGTTCTTACCTACTTGTATCTTTACAGGAATGAGTCAAGCTCATGCTGTCCCGTGTATTAAACCATTTTTATCATACATATCCTCAAATTTTTTCATTGCTTTGGCACATACTATTTCATTCGGTAGTACATTCCACTGATCAATTGCCCTATTTGGGAAACTGAATTTCCTTATGTCTTTATCACCTAACTTTCTATTAATTATTTGCAGTGTCCTCTTGCTGATGCTTCCCCATAGCTAACTCATTTGTCTATTTTCTCTTTCCCTGAGATGCACTTATATAGCATAATCATGTCTCCTCTTCTCCTTCTCTCCAGCCGTGTTAGTAGATTCAGTTTTTCTAATGCTTCTTCATAGCTTAGATCAATTAAGCTTGGTACCTATCTTGTAGCAGCCCAACGTACTTTTTCAGTCTTATTTATGTGTTTTTTGATACGAGGATTCCAGACCACTGATGCATATTCCAGGGTTAGTTTGATGAATGGTGTTATCAGCTTTCTCAGCATGTCTTCATTTATATATGCGAATGATATTCTCATATTAAAAGCAGTGTATACATGTTGCGTACTTCTCACTGATGTGGTCAGTTGGAGATAGTCTGTTATTGATAATCACTCCTAGGTCCTTCTCCCTTTCTAATATGTGTAGGGTTGAACTTCCTAACTTATAATCCCAGTCTGGTCTTTCATCACTTTTACTAAACTTAATTGCATGACACTTGACCTCATTCAGTTCCATTTGCCATTTGTTGCTTCTTTCATGAAGTTTATTTAAAGTGTTCTCTCCGTCTGCTCACTTTTTCTCCCTTCTCCACTAGTAATCTACCATTTTTATCTTTCACTCCCCGACTAACTTCTTTGCCACCCTGTCTAACTCTCTTTATCTCTTTCCAGAACATTTTGTTACATTCCCTCCACTGTACACTCAAATTCCTTCCAAATTCCTCATCCACACTTTCTTAGTCTCTCTTACTAAGCTTTTCACCTTTCTCTTCCTCTCTACATATAACTCTCTTTTCTATGTCTCAACTTCTTCCACGTCCCTATTTCTCATCCATTCATTGTATGCTTTCTTTTGTGCCACAGCCTGTCTCACCTCTTCATTCCACCATGCTGTTCCTTGCACCCCCTTTCGTCTTCTCTTCACCCCACACACCACCTCACATGCTCCACAGATTTGTTCTATGAATATCTTGCACGCATCTTCCACGTCCCCCATCAGCTCCAATCCATATTTACCCATTCGTTTCTCCACTTCTCTCTTATATTCTGCCTTTTTTTTCATCCTCTTCTAACCTTTCCACTCTCCCTGCATATACTGCTTCCTCCAGTCCTTCCTTTTCTTCTATTTCTCCATTTCACTTGGACCTCAATTCTCGCCACCACCAAGTGGTGGTCATAAAATCCACTCCCCCAACCTCTATATGCACTTGCATCCTTTACACACCTTCTCATTCTTTCATCCACACACACATAATATATCATTGCCTTCCGTTCATTCTGTTCAACACCCACCCTTCTCATTACTGGCCACGTATACCTATGGATCATTTTGTGCCTGAAGGGGGTAGTGGCTATCACCAACCCCCTCCCGGCACAAATGTCCACTAAAGCATTGCCATTCACATCCATCTGTGCAGGCACACCCTACTCACCAACTACTCCATTCTCCTTCACATTCCCTACCATTTATATCGCCAATCAAAAACACTCTCTCATTCCCTTCAAACTTTTCCATGCACGCTTTCACATTTGTCCAGAATTCTTCTCTCATTCTGCTTGCACGGTCTTGCGTTGGCGCATAGACGCACACCATCACCTACATTTGAAGTCCAACTGTCAGTCTTACCTACACAATCCTTGAGCCAACTGATCCATACTGTCTTATATTCTCCTTCCATCTGTTATTCACAACAATACACACTCCTTCTTTTGCCCTCTCATTCTCACCTACTCCCGCTCATACACCACATCCATACTCCCATTCTCTCACACTCGCACCTTTCCATTTAGTTTGAGAGAGAGAGAGAGAGAGAGAGAGAGAGAGGCTGAATTATTTTCACCTGTTGTTATGCAGAGCGAACTTTTTCATTCTAGATACGGATGACAAACGCATTTACATATATGGCGGAAGACTGAAGAAACTTAAAATTACATACAAAACACTGTAGTCCTCTTCAGCGAATCAGTGGATAAACTACAAGATATGACTGACGATCTCCACGGAAAGAATGTAAATATAGGCCTGAAAATAAATATGTAAATTTCGAAGTTATGATTAGCATACAGATTCAGTGCCTTCTAGTTATTATTGTTGTTCCTCACCATCGGTCTGTCTGGCCCAGCAGACCTGTCGATCTCAGGTGGGCAACTACCTATTTGGGGATTTCCCATAAGTTTCCTACCCTTTCCATGTTTTGCTTGCGCGTTGTGTGGGATGTGCTGTGCAGTGCTCCATTATGTGTGTCATGATGTTTGGATCTATTCTAAAAGGAAGTCATGTGTCATAGGTGATTCACCTAACCCAAATCTGTGCTGGAAACTGAAGAGGGCTGGATGATATCCTGATGTAGGCCTTGTTAGATGAACTCAGCCAGGTCTAATATGTGGATATCGGGAAGGGGCCTTATGGTGTTCGGATCGAGGTGCTGTAATGCCCCGCGTGTGAATTGAGTGTATAGGCCTTTCTTCATTGCCAGTGGAATGTGATGTTCGAAAGTCGTGTTTTAAGAGGCGGAAGGGGGAATGAGGAGTGACTATATTATCTTAAGCAAAGAGCTGAAGCTACAAGTATATTCTAAAATAGCTACACTGCTGTATTTTTTTTTTTTCTTCATTTTTCAAGGCATTCGATATCGTAATTGTTTCAGTTAGTTTATCTAAGTCATATAATTTAGCATTTGCTAGGGGCAGCTCATTTAGCTGTGTGAAGCTTGACAGCTCTCTTTCGTTATCATACTGCAACAATATTTGTCACTGTGCATGTTTCCTTCAGAGTTTTTCACTTTTTCAGTTATGTACCAGCTGAAGTCAGTGGGGTTCCAGTTCTTTAGCAATTGTCTAAATCTGTTCACTTCCCCCACCCTCTTTGTCTTTATATATATATATATATATATATATATATATATATATATATATATATATATATATATATATATATATATACAAGCTTGCAACAACTACAGGTAGACTTTCTTATTATCTGCAGGTAGGACAATGGCCATGAGATTTTCGGTGTATCCTGCTGGGCTGACAAAACTGAAACGTTTAATAGAAAACTACTGTCCAGATCTCTCCATTGTTTCAGTAAATGGTAAGTATATTTAAATAAGTGCCCATCCTCTCTTGTGATATTGTAAGTACATCCGCTGAGGCAATCATCTGACACTGAATGGTATGGGACACCTATTAGAAATAATGAAGATGTGATGAAATGATTCATTATTGACGATGTGAAGTGTGCAACTAATGGGGTGCCCTCAAAGCTAGTATTCCGATAGAGTGTATCTTAGTTAAATATCTACACTGTTGTGTGAAACTGCGAATCATGGTAATGTCATATACTGTAATATAAATGGTACAAATAGAACACTTATACATAACGTCGCGTGAACTGTTTATATATAAACGGAAATTAAAATATCATTGATGGCATGTGATGGCAACGCGCCATTTCAGTGGTCCTATATTATTTAATTTCTGCTACATTTAGTGCAAGTTAGGTTCTTAATACATAGTTTGTTCAGACTGTAAATTATGCCTAGTGGGTATCTTGACTCATTCAGTCTCTATGTGGACAGATATTTAATGCTGAGTAAATACTGGGACTGAACATTTTGCTCACTCCCTTCACGCATGCGCACCACAGGACAGTCCCGTGTTTAAGTTTTTTCACGAGAGATTTGTTTTAAGAACAAACGCACGAGGCCTAATGCTTAAAATAATACAATTTAGACTACTTGTCAAGTGGTCTGGTTAGGTTAGATGAAGTAAGATACTGTAATTGCTTTGTAGGGTCTGTGGGGCAACACAGGACTGTCCTGTGGTGTGCATGCGTGAAGGGAGTGAACAAAATGTTGAGTCACAGTATTAACTTTACATTAAATTTCTGCCCACATAGAGACTGAATGAGTCAAGATACCCACAAGGCGTAATTTACAGTCTGAACAAACTATGTATTAATAACCTAACTTGTACTAAATGTTGCAGAAATTTAATAATATAGGACCACTGAAATGGCGGGTTACCATCACATGCCATCAATGATGTTTTAATTTCCGTTCATGATAAATAACGCCAGTTCACGCTACGTTATATAATTATACGTGTTCTGTTTGTATTATTTACAGTATATTACGGTATATGGCAATACCATGATTCACAGTTTCACACAACAGTATAGGCATTAAACAAAGAAAAAATATGCTTTTTAAACAGCGCAGGGAATGTGTTTGTCGAAATCATGGTGACATCTACCGGAATACTACGGTAAGCCTTTCAGAAACACCATTGTCAGATGCCATGTACATATACGATGGAGAGTGAGTACAAGGAATGAAAAATAATAATCCAGTTTAATACTAGCTAATGATGTTCTGTCTATCTATCTATCTATTGCCAGACGCCATAATCCCGTATGGGGTGGCCATTTTTTTACATGTTTTACGGGGAGGGGCACTAACTCTCCACCAACCCACTTTCTGACACGTAGGGAGCACGTATGGTTTGGTTATATGGTTACCACCCAGCGTTGTAAATGGTTTCTTGGCTTACAGGAAACCATTTGGCTTGTCACTCAGTGTAAAGCCACCTGTAAAGGAAAGAAAAGTGATAAGAAGTAACAGGAATGATGGGAGAAATAGGAAGAGAGGAGGGCAGGCACAGAAAAAGAACGTTAAAGGCTAAGGAAGAAGTAGGCAGCACTACATCAGGTGAGTGGATGATGGTCGCCACCACCTACCACCACTTTGTTCATTACTCATTAGCTGTAACTTTTATTGTGAACAGATATAGCATGCAGCTGTGTTTGTCATTAGATGTAAACAAGAGAAGTAAAAGGAAGATACTTTGTAAAATTATATAGATAGATAGATAGGTAGATATAAAGCAAAACAGATTATCCTGGGCGCTTTCGTGTATTCACATTTTTATTTCTTGTTTCCTTGTGGATAATAGCATATCTATGAATCATGCATTATTGAGTGATTAACACACACACGCACACACACACACACACACACACACACATCTAAGTATGTCTATCTATCTATCTATCTATCTATATATATATATATGTGTGTGTGTGTGTGTGTGTGTGTGTGTGTGTGTGTTTACTTACACATTGGATGGTATGGCATCTCTTTTAATCTGGACAGAATTACAAGTCTTGATTGTGATCCCTTTATTTCCCATGCTTATCTCACTTTTCTTAAATTTAACCCAAGTTGTGGTTTCCTAGAAAGATGCAAGTGTCAGTGGTGGTGTCAAGCATAAGCATAAATACCAGTCTATCTCAGTATAGTCAAATGTCCGTGACATTTCTTAATTGGTCTATCAAATTCCCGCAATGACAATACTCCTCAATAACCAAATAAAGCAATAAGTGGGAATAAATATTAGTGGTTCAAGGACCACAAGTTTACACTCACTGTTTTACCTAACACAAATAATAACCCCTAAATAGACTGGAGGGACTGGATCACCAGTGTTTACTCTGATCCTGCTATATCACGATAGTGAACCAAACCTTTTTCTTTCCAATTTCTCCTAACTAACTTTGTGAGCCAGTATTGTTATCAATGTATTTTGTTTGCGAATAGGAAATTCCCACAATTACCTGTTTCTAACAATCAGTTTCCGTTCCTGTGAATACGACACTTTTTATCATAATTCTCCCTCTTTAGTAGTTTACCCTTAAATACTACATCATCACTGGAGTTTATTCTTGCTACCACACCCAATCAAAAATTTATTTCTATCACTGACATCAGCTGAGACACTGTGAGTGTGGAGTGCATTAAGTGTTATTACGCTTCAAAGTTGATTGTGTGGAAGCCAGTCACCATGAGGCACGCTGTTGCCATAATAACTGAGATGTATTTACCCAACGACCTACTGCACTGGCCATCCTTATCTTCATGTATATTAACCCGCCCCGTCCCGACCACTTTTCCACCACTGACTCCCCCCAATCCCGACCATTTTTGGAAAAAAAATTTTTTTGGCTCAAACCTCCGCTTTTGGTGAGAAACATCGAAAAATAATTGAGAAACCGCTCACCTGAGGTTTAAAATACTCGATACAGGTAGCAATACCTCCTCACCTTACTGTGTTTTCTATCAGGCTGGCTCCAAAGAAAACGAGTTCTATGGGAGACTAACCCTGCCACACTGCTCATAAACGGTATTTATTTATTTATTTGGTACGAATTTATATGTAGTATGAGAGTATATTGGTTTTCACACAGTAATATTGGCAATATAAGCATTGTTTCACTCACAAAACACATCAACATACCTGACCTTTTTTGGCGACATTACCTGATCAGCATTTCTGACTGTTTCTTCCTCTAATGCTATCTAATGTTTGTCCTCCACATTGTCATCAATTGGGGAATCACTCTGGCCCTGAATTTCGTACCGTGGCACGACATGTCTTTACTGGCCAGGTCACTGGTAACAGGTGAAATGCTGAGACAATGGCATGCAGGAGGGGCAGGTCATGCTGGATAAGGCATTGTCCCTGCCTGGCATCTTGTAGAGGAAGGTGTCCCGTGTATACATACCAAAAATCACTCACGAAAATTGAAAATTTTGCAAATTAGGGACCTTGCAATTGATTCACGTTTAAGTACGTCAACAGGATTGGCAGTGACAAAACGTGTGGACGTTCATTCACGTTAACGGGACGCAGCAGGTTAACTCACCTGTCTGGTAACCTTGGCGTATTAAGAAGTATTTGGGAGGATATAATGCAGTAAGAAGCGTAATAACCCTTTGAGGAGTAGACTGTAGCACCAGTCGAGCAGGGCAGTACTCCCGAGGTGGATGGAAAGCTGATGACAGGGAGTGCTGGAGCTCCCATTTCATCAGCCCTCAGGACTAGTTCCTGACCATCCCCCTTTGCTGAACTTTTTCAGTGTCTCAGTTACACAGAGAGTAGGCCAGCATGCTCTCCAACACAAATTTCTCTATCTACACCAAACTACATGCACAGTACATACTACACTTCCTTTTCTAAAATTCAAAAAAATCATGGCATCTCATCACCCAGCCTTGGAGTCCCCAAGGGGGGGGCCATAAATGCCCCCACCTTCCGCCCCTCTCCCGGTGACGACTTGAGATGCCTGGAAGCACTGTCTGACTTCTTCATTTCAGTAACATTCACCGCCTTTCCTTTAACTTCCGCTCTGTTGAGCACCACCTCTCCTTCTCTAAACCTCACCTTCTTTTTCTAACTGAGACTCAGCTGTCTGAGGCAACTGACAGGAAACCCTTTTCTGTATCCTCCTACTTTATCTATACCCATTTAAAAGCCAAAGGTAGCTGTTGTTTATATATACACAACGACTTATCTTGCTCTTGTGTTCCTGAACTCGATTCTTCTGAATTCTCTACACTCTGGCTTTGGCTTTCATGTCATTCTCTGACTAAATGTATCTGTGCAGTTTACTTATCCCCTAATTCTACTGACTATCAAAAATTCTTCGACTGTCTTACGTCTACGATGGAACACATTCTATCCATTTCTCCTTTCTCTGAAATCTCCATTCTAGGAGATTTCAATGTTCACCACCACCTTTGGCTCTCCTCTCCTTTCACTGATCCACTTGGTGAACAAGCCTACATCTTTTCTATCCTTAATGACCTAGAGCAGCTTGTACAGCACCCTACCTGTATCCCAGACTGCCTTAGAGAGAGCTCCAACATACTTGACCTCTTCCATACAACTACTCCTTCTGGTTATACTGTTAATCTTTTCTCTCCGTTGGGTTCCTCTGATCACACCCTTATCACCTTAACTTGTCCTATTACTCTGGTACGGCCTGTGGACCCTCCAGGGAAACGTCGTCTGTGGCATTTTGGAGCCGTGGATTAGGAGGCTCTCAGGCAGTACTTCTTTGATTTTCCCTGGAATGATTATCGCTTCCATGGCCGGGAGCCATCTGAGTGTGCCTTGCGCATTACAGAGGTTATTCTCTCAGGCATGGAAGCATTCATTCCTTTCTCATATCCTTTGACTAACGCAAGAAAGCCTTGGTTTAATCACGCTTGTTCTAATGCTGTCTGCAACAAGGAGAGAGCCTACAAAAGGTACCGGAGCCAACCCACCCCTGAATCACATCATCTTTACGTTTTTGCCTGGAATTGTGCCAAGTCTTTTCTTCGCTCTACTAAAAATAATTTCATCCGTACTAAATGCTCTCAACTCTCCAACTCGAATTCTTCCCGCTTCTTCTGGCACCTTGCCAAAAACCTTTCTAACAACTTTACCTCATCATCCTTCCCTCCTCTTTTCTACTCTGATGGTTCTGTAGCTATTTCTTCTACTGCTAAAGCAGATCTCTTCGCACGGACTTTCTCCTCCAGTTCCACCTTAGATGATTCTGGTGCTGTTCCTCCATCACTTCCCCCCTCTGACTTCCTCATGGCTGACATTAAAATTTCTTCAGCTGATGTATTTTCTGCCATCACTGGCCTCAATACTAACAAGGCATATGGGCCTTATGGAGTCCCTCCTGTTGTTCTCAAGAACTGTGCTTCTGTGCTTACACCCTGCCTAGGCAAACTCTTTCACCTTTGTCTGTCAACTTGTACCTTTCCTTTTTGCTGGAAGTTTGCTCTCATTCAGCCAGTCCCAAAGAAGGGTGACCACTCCCAACCCTCCAACTATCGTCCAATTGCTTTAACGTCCTCTGTTTCAAATGTTTTCGAGTCACTTCTTAATAGAAAAATTTTAAGGCATCTTTCCTATCACAACCTTCTTTTTGATCATCAGTAAGGGTTCCGTCAGGGACGCTCCACTTGCGATTTTCTCACCTACCTTTCAGACTCCTGGTCATCCTCCTTTCAGGACTTTGGCGAAAGCTTTGCCGTTGCACTTGACATCTCAAAGGCTTTTGATCGAGTCTGGCATAAATCTTTAATTTCCAAACTGCCCTCTTACGGTTTCTATCCTTCTATCTGTGCCTTCATCGCTAGCTTCCTTTCTGGTCGTTCTATAGTCACTGTTGTAGACGGCCATCGTTCATCTTCTAGATCTAGCAACAGTGGTGTTCCTCAGGGCTCTGTCCTATCACCAACTCTCTTCCTTTTATTCATCAATGACCTTCTAAGCTGTACATCTAACCTTATCCACTCATACGCTGATGACTCCACCCTTCACCTTTCCATTTGGTTCCCGCAATGCCCATCTCAGCAGTCTACTTCAACAGACAAGGGATGAGGCTATGGCACACCTAATGTCTGACGTGGCTTGTATCTCTGACTGGGGTAAAAATAATCTTGTTTTTAATGCATCATAGACTCAGTTCTTACACCTATCAACCCGACAAAATCTTCCACATGTATACCCACTAATGTTTAATAATATTCTGCTTAATCCAGCATCATCGTTGAACATGCTTAGAGTTTCATTTACTCGGGACTTATCTTGGAAAGATCATATTACATCTCTTGTAAAATCTGCTTCCAAGAGATTAGGTGTGCTAAGCTGACTCCATTCTTTCTTTACCCTCTCACAATTGTTGACTCTACACAGTGGTTTTATCCACCCCTGTGTGGAGTACAACTCTCATGTGTGGGGAGGCTCCCCACATTCAGCTCTTCTCAATAGGGTGGAGTCAAAGGCTTTTTGTCTCATTAACTCTCCTCCTCTTACTGACTCCCTTCAACCTCTGTCTCTTCGCCGCACTGTTGCCTCTTTTATCTCTTCTTCCACGGTCACTGCTCCTCTGAACTGTCTGCATGCATTCCTCCACCTCTATGACGGGCGCATAGCACCCGTCTAGCAGCAAACTCTCATTCCTTCATCCCTTTCCTGTCCAACTCTCTAATGCAAGAGTTAACCGTTGCTCCCAGTCCTTCATTTATGCAACAGGTCAACTCTGGAACTGTCTCCCTCTGTCTGTATTTCCTGCTGCCTATGATCTCCAGTCTTTCAAACGCAGTGTGTCCAGGCATCTCGAAATGTTTGGATCTTGAATTTGGCTCTCTATTGTATTTTGTTTTTCTCTTGGAGGGAACTGTTATTGCGGGCTCATGGCATTTTGTTCCTTCTTCCTAGCATTGAAAAAATATATATATTTTAATTATAAAGCAGGATAAAAGATTACTACTGAAAGAAATGGACCGTTCTGTTTCCGTGCAGAAGTGACACATATGGTATTGATTCTTCAACTGCTTATGATATAAAGAGGCAAAGGGGGAAAAATACTAAAATTCTATGCAGACAGAGATTCCAAAAAGCTAATGAACATTAGAAAAACTGTGAAAGATGGTATGTGTACTGAACATGATCAAGTGATGATAGAATGGCTTCAACGGCATCAGAATGAGGAAATGGACTTGTCAGGTTGCTTAGTGTTGCGCTAGGTGTTAAGGGGCGGCTTCCTGTCCCTAGAACGCCTAGAGTGTAGCTAGGTTCCCTTCCTAGACCGGAGCTTGACAAACAAGAAAGGGCCAGGGCATAAAAACACAGGGCAACAACCGTACACATATATTGACAAATTCAACTGCTGTGGAACAGGTAGACAATCTTACATAATCTCATAGGCAAAAATCAATACATAGGCTAGCATTAATAGGTATAGTATCGCACAGGATACTGGATGCACAGGAGTCTAAGTCTGGTTCAGGAGGGCAAAGGCACTGTTACATTGTCCGTGGTGAGGAGGCACTGTTGTGAGGCGTTCACTGTTCTGACACTGAGTGTATAGGCTGAGTACAGGAGGGGGGGGGTGTTATTGACTTGCACAAGGGAGGGGAATATTTGGCAGCACTATTTACAAGCGCTGTTATAGGGGGTGAGGGTAATATCACTGTTTGTAATATTCATTGTCTGTGCTTTTGTATTTTAGGGTCTCACAGGTTTACTTTGCCCCAGTGTACACTGGTAACTGGAATTCACTAGGGCACCTGTTCTTTTACACTTGCTGGTCTCGGTCTTTTCTGGCCTCACTGTATTCTGATATCACTGTAAACTCGCTCTCATGCATTAAGTGCCAGTCTCACTGTTCACTGTAAATTCACTGTCTTTGGTCCACTTTGTTTTACTGGGGGAAGGGAAGGTCCAGGGCTTACAACTCTCGGCCCGGGGTGGGCTTAGGCCCTGTGGGAGTCCCTTTGTCTCGCGGCCACGGGACCACTCTCAGGGGCGTCATCTCTCTGCTGGGGCTCGGGCTGTGTGTGGCGAAAAGCCCCTCACTGTCGGGGCTGGGGACTGGGGTCTGGCCCTCAGGACTGGGGGCCAAACATGCGTTGGAGGTGCTCACTCAAGCGTCTGGTGGAGGACGGGTGTCGCCTTCATCGGGGTGGGGAGTGGGCCTGCCCAGGGGTCCAGGGGACGTCCTTGGAGGGGCGCCAGCTGCGATCTTCTGCTGGGGGCGCCGCCGTCAGGGCTGGGCTGCGGCGTTGCTCTCGGCCGGCATCTGTCAGGTAGGTGTCCTCTTCCTCCGGGCAGAGAGAGAACAACCCCGGGGACAGTATGGGGCTGCTCCACCAATCCTCCAAGCAGTGGTCCTCCTCCTGGAGGTTTCCTCAGTCTGGGTGGACAGGCGGGTAATCTGTGCTCCTGCCGGAGGGCAGGACTGAGCACACCTCACCTTCTCATTGTGGAGTCACTGGGGGCAAGAGGTTTTGGCGACTCTCCCCGGCGCAACTACAGACCATCACTGGGTTCCCTTGGGCAACAGATGGAGGGCGGCTACAGGCTGTCCCTTTGCTGTCGGCGCGGCTACAGGCCATCAGCGGGGCCCATCTTCCTAATGGGCACTCAGGCGAGGTGTGGCTACTGGCCTTCACCTGCCTGCCGGTGTGGCTACCAGCCGTCACCGAGGTCCCGCAAAGGAGGGCGACGTGCAGGAGAGGAGCAGCTACAGGCTGTCTCCTTCCTACGGGCATGGCTACAAGCCGTTGCTGGTGTCGTGCCCTCTGAGGCAACTACAGAAGGAGAGGGGACATACCGGTCTCTCCCCAGCGTTGCTACAGGCTGTTGTTGGTTTCTGTAGGCAATGTGAGCAGCACTAGGCAGAGTAGCTACAGGCCGTCTCCTAATCAGTGGTCTGGCTACAGGCTGTGACCTTTTTTGTGGGCGGCTACAGGCCGTCTCTTTATATACTGAGTGGCTGCAGGCCGTGGCTGGGGTGCTGCTCAGAACTGTTAGGCCAGTTCCACCCAGATCCTGTCGATGGTCAGCTCGCCCAGAAGGTAGTGCACTTTGACTAAGGTGGTGGTGGTGGGCAAGTTCCAGGGAATAGGGGCACGCGGCCTGGGTGAACTTATGGCCCTGTTGCCCATGCGCGATCCACGTGCCGTCCAGCCCTCGGTGTCCTCCTGCTGAGGGTGTGGCGGCGGCTTGCATTGTCACAGCCGGCATTTTACGTAGTAACGAATCAGGCTCAGTTGTTCCATAAAGAATTTAAATTAGAACATGAGTGTCATTACACTGAATGAAAACACTGAGAAACATCTAATTCTCTCATGTCCGAAGGATGAGCATACCTGATTCTTAGTTTTTTTTTTTTTTTTTTTTTTTTTGTGCTTAATCCAAATATGATTGCAAAACTTTGCCCATCAGGTAAGGTTTTTGAATGACATGCAATTTAATTTTTAACAACCCCAGATATTTACATAGTCATGCAAATCCGATAAAAATGACAAATTTGTAATTTCAAAAATAGCTTTGTTTAATTTTCTGTGTTGCTTTGTCTCAGGAATGTCTTTTTTAAGAGTCCATCAGTAGTCAGCCAGCTTACTGGGGATCCAGCTACCTTGGTAACTCTTTTCCATGAACGCGCACTATGTTCAGTGCTCACTGCACCCAGGTTTTCAGGAAAAAAGTACAAGTGAGAGTCCGAAAAATGAATGTTTAATAACATACTGCACTCCACTGCATAGTAAGACTTAACAAGGTTACCCACTATTTCAGGATAGTTTTCGGCCTTGTGATTTCCCCAAAAGTTTGTGTAGACACTTTTGAAATATTGCCACATAGATTTGACATCTTCATTCAAATATCCTTCAAGTCGCTCATCTCTAAACAGTTCATTGATTTGAGGGCCTACAAAAATACCTTCTATCTTGGCATCATTGGTCTGGGGACACTTATTTCTCAAGTATGTGAATCCAGTTTGCATTTACAGTTATCCATTGTTTAAACAAAGTTATTCAAAAGTCCAAGCTTGATGTGCAAAAGAGGAAGGTACACTTTCTCAAGGTCAACATGAGGATTGTTAACCTAGGTGCAACACTAACAAAAGTGCAATGACTTTTAGATTTTCATAGATATTCCACTTATATTTTTGATACTGAACTTTTTGTAAAAGCAGCTTCATGTTGTCGTGTGATTAATGTTTGCAGCATCTGCTATAGGTGCAGAGGGCCGTTTATTTCCATTTTGAAGAAGGACTGCTTTCAAGTTGACTATTGAGGAGTCCCTGAACAAACGCCACTCGTCCTCATCGAGTTCATCACCAAGAGCCCCCATGACTGAGTTAGCATCTTTACAAAACACAAGTCCATCCTCCTGAGACAAGCATTCTTTGAAATCATCATTGTGGCTGCAGAACAAAACACACTTTAGTACCACTCTGCAGTACATTTCAACCCTAGTTGAGGCTACTTCTTGGATAAATCCAAGTTCCAAACAAGGTCATTAGGATCCCTTTGTGACAGTTTTTTTTTTTTTTTTTTTTTTTGTGTCAGACTCTGGGCAAAGGCTTCAGGGCCTGTATCTCGGGGACAGTAGCCTATCCCAAGGCCCAGTAGTCCTCCTACACCTTCACATGTCACCACTTCGGCGCTAACACCCACCGTCCATATTGAATACATGCTAGGGCTGTCTCGTACAGGACTGGTGTATTGGTATTAGCGGGGGTAGTTTTACGACATGTCGGCGGGTCATCTGGTAGATCAGGAAATTCTGATGTTTATGAAATTTAAATCCTTAAACTGTTCCCTGCCCCAGCTGGGATTCGAACCTGGGTCCAAGAGGACTGCAGGCCGCCTCTCTACCGATTCAGCCACCGCCTCCCTGTAATGTCGTTCATTGGAAGAACAGGCAGCCTGGAATGTTGGATCAGAAATTTCTTCATCATTTTCCTCGTGATATGCTCCAGCTTCGATTGACTCCTCATCACTCAAAGCTACATACTATGATTTGGTACTAGAAGTTCAACACTATCGGGAACTGGTCTCAATGAAGATGGTAGATTAGGGTATTTCACTAAGCTCTTCGTTTTTGAAGTGATCCCTTTTGCACTTACGAGTACAGGGCAAAAATAGCAGTCTGTTGTGTGATCTTTGGGTTCCCATCAAGTAGTTGGAACAGCAAATGGCAATGACCTGAACTATTTAGCCATCCCGTGAGTGGTCTTGCACATGTCACATAACAAATGTGCAGGACCCAACTCATCTCTTGATCACCCAGTTTACACCCAAGGTAAAATTTATTTCAATTTTTTTACTAATGATGTAAAGTTCCGTTTCTGGGATTTAAAAGTTACCTCACCATATATAAAGTAGAAGGAATTGGAATGATTAAGACAGTTCCATGGCATGACAAAACATGTAGATGAACACAACACTGGTGTAAAAGTAAAAAATAATACTTAAGAAAGCAGCAACACCAACTAGCTGTTAACACTGTGGCACCGACAAGTAGACTGACTTGGAGCTGCACTACACACAAAAACTACACTCATGTTTGAACAGGTCTAAACATATTTCAACCTGCACAGTCTGCTTCTCAGATCAAATTTATCTCGCCAGCATTGTCAGATCTTTGTCCCCAAAGGAACAGATTGCATTAATTTAAAATAATTTGCTGAGTATTAAGATTTTTCTTTTTATGGAAGGAAGAAGGAACCAAAAGCTGGGAGCCTGCAAATTGTTCCCTCCATGGAAAAAAAAAAAAAAAAAAAAAAAAAAAGACAAAAGAGCCAAATTCAAGAACCGTTCATTTTAAGATGCTTGGTCACACTGCCTTTGAAAGACTGAATATCATAGGCAGTAGGAACTACGGACAGAGGGAGACAGTTCCAGAGTTGACCTGTTGCATACATGAAGAACTGGGAGTAACAGTTAACTCTTGTATTAGAGAGTTGGACAGAAAAAGGATGAGAGTTTGTTGCAAGACAGGAGTTTGTTGCTAGACGGGTGCAACGCAGTAGTCGTAGCAGAGGAGGGATGCAAGCAGACAGTCCAAGCGACCAGTAACCATTGATGTGGCGATAGAAAGGAGATAAAGATGCAACAGTACGCCAAAGATACAGAGGTTGAAGGGAGCTAGTAAGAGGAGGAGAATTTATGAGACGAAAAGCCTTTGACTCTACCTTGTTGATACGGGCTGTATAGTATGTGGGGAGCCTCCCCATACATGAGAGTTGTACTCTACATAGGGGCGAATAAAACCCGTGTATAAAGTCAACAACTGTGCAGGAGTAAAGAAAATATGGAGCGGGTTTAGCACACCTAATCCCTTGGAAGCAGATTTTACGAGAGAGGTAATATGTTCTTTCCAAGATAAATTTCGAGAGAATGAAACCCCAAGTATGTTGAAAGATGAAGCAGGATTAAGCTGGATATTGTTGAAAATTAGAGGGTACTCTTGTGGAAGATTTTGTCTAGTTGACCGATGTAGGAACTGAGTTTTTGATGTATTAAAAAACACAAGATTGTTTTTACCCCAATCAGAGACATGAGCCAAGTCAGATATTAGGTGTGCCATACCCTCATCCCTTGTTTGTTGAAGTAACTGCTGAGATGGACGCTGTACGAAACGAATGAAAAGGTGAAGGGTGGAGGCATCAGTGTATGAGTGGAAGTGTTAGATGTACACCTTAGAGGGTCACTAATGAACAAAAGAAAAAGAGTTGGTGACAGAACAGAAACCTGAGGAACACCACTAATGATATCTCTAGGCGAAGAACGTTGGCCATTGACAGCAGCAGCTATAGAACACGCAGAAAGGTAGCTAGAGATAAAGGCACAGAGAGAAGGATAGAAACCATAAGAGGGCAGTTTGGAAATAAAATATTTATGCCAGACTCGATTTAAAGCCTTTGAGATGTCAAGTGCAATGGCAAACCTTTAGCCAAAGTCCGGAAAGAAGGATGATCAGGAGTCAGAAAGGTAGGTGAGAAGATCGCCAGTGGGCGTCACTGGTGGAACCCACACTCACGATCTGCAAGAAGGTTGTTACAGGAAACATGCATTAATAATTTTTTGCCATGAATAGACTCAAAAATTTTTGAAATACAGGATGTTAAATCAATTGGGCGATGGTTAGAGGGTTGGGAATGGTCACCCTTCTTTGGGACTGACTGAATGAGAGCAAACTTTCAGCAAGAAGGAAAGGTACAGACAAAGGCAAAAGAGTTTACCTAGGCAAGTTGTATGCACAGAAGCACAGTTCTTGAGGATAACAGAAGGGACCTCGTCGGTCCCATATGCCTTCTTAGTATTGAAGCCAGTGATGGCAGAGAATATATCAGTTGAAGAAATTTTAATGTCAGCCATGAGGATGTCAGAGGACAGAAGTGATGGAGGGACAGCTCCGGAATCGTCTAAGGTGGAATTGGAGGAGAAAGTCCTGGTGAAGAGTTCTGCTTTATCAGTAGAAGAAACAGTTATAGAGCCATCAGGATAGAAAAGAGGAGGGAAGAATGATGAAGTAAAGTTGTTAGAAAGGTTTCTGGTAGTGTCCCAGAAGGAGTGGTAAGAATTCGAGTTAGAGAGTTCAGAGAATTTAGTATGGATGAAATTATTTTTAGAAGAGCGAAGAACAGATTTTCTCATGATTCCAGGCAGACACATAAAAGAGCTGAGATTCAGGAGTGGGTTGGCTCTGATACCTTTTGTAGACCCTTCCCTTGTTGTGGACAGCATAGAACAAGCGTGATTAAACCATATTTTTTGCATTAGTCAAAGGATATGAGAAAGGAATGAATACTTCCTTGCCCGAGGGAATAACCTATGTGATGCGCAAGGCACACTCAGATGGCTCTCGGCCATGGAAGCAATAAACATAACAGAGAAAATAAAAAAAGTACTGTCTGAGGGCCTCACAGTCAGCGGTTCCAAAGTGCCACAACCGACGTTTCTTTGAAGGATCCACAGGCCATACTAGAGCCATAGAACATGTCAATGTGACAAGGTTGTGATTAGAGGAGTGCAACAGAGAGAAAAGATTTACAGCTTAAGCAGAAGGATTATCTGTAAGGAGGAGGTCAAATATGTTGGAACTCTCTCCAAGGCGGTCAGGGATACGGGTAGGGTGCTGTACAATTTGCTTTAGGTCATTAAGGATAGAATATATGTAGGCTTGTTCACCACGTGGAACAGTGAAAGGAGAGGAGAGCCAAAGGTGGTGATGAACATTGAAATCTCCTAGAATGGAGATTTCAGGGAAAGGAGAAATGGATAGAATGTGTTCCAACTTAGAAGTAAGATAGTAAATGAATTTTTCATAGTCAACAGAATCAGGGAAGAAGTAAGCAGCACAGATATATTTAGTCATATAATGACAGGAAGGCCGAAGCCAGAGAGTAGAGAAATCGAAAGATTCAAGTTCAGGAACACGAGAGCAAGATATATCGTTGCATACATATGAACGAACAGCCACCTTTGGCTCTGGAATAAGTTTATCTCTCAACTTTCTTAGAAGAGAATTTAACTGAGCCTTAGCTGCTTGGTAATTTGTTGGTAACTCCGAATCCTTTAGTTTCCGTGATTCTCCTACCCAATACTGTCCATCCTTAAATTCCACTGACTGGTTATACAAATCCAAAGTTATTTTATCTTCTGGGGTTGGTTCTTCAGAATGTATTCCTACACTGTCTTGGTCCCATAATTTGTGTACAGGTTTAATTTTTTTCATCCAGCAAGTCATTTATGTGGGTAGGTTCTAGTTCAGCACATATTCTAGCCACCATCAATGAATGTGTGAGGGTAACAAAGACTGAGTATACTAATTTGGCCTCTCCTTTACTTGCTTTGGAAAGGGCAACTGACCCATAATAAGGTTACCTCCTGGACTTTTGAACAACTGTACCTTATTCTTCTTGAAAGTCTTATGTAGGATTCTTCCACAGTAATCAGAACCAACTATCATTTTTATGGGACCCACAGTATCTGATTCCACATTCCGTTTAGCCAACCTAATCCCTGAGCTTTGTAGATGATCAGAGGTTTCCTTCTGTCCTTATATATATATATATATATATATATATATATATATATATATATATATATATATATATACTTGTTTCCATATTATTCAGTACGGCTGTTGTTATACGGCATTTTTATCTGCCTAGTTGTATTACAGGTCTAATTAAATAAAAAGACTGAACTTCCTTAGTAGTTAAGAATCCTGTAATGGCTAGATTTACCTTACCAATAGGTTACTTTAATTTCTTCACAATGTCTGCAGAAATGAAGGTTTTCTGAGCACCCGTATCAAAAAGAGTGCATGCTGATAGGTAGAATTTCTACTCTCAGTCATTACCATCACATCTGCTGTTGGAACTGCAGCTGGACTTACTACTGGAATATTCCCCTTAGCAATTGTCGTATTGACACTTGCAGGTTTAGGAACCTCATTTTTCATCCTTGGCCATAAAGCAGTATGATGATGATCCCTTATATATTTGAAACAAAGATGAAGTCTCTTGCGGTCCGCAGAAGTGTTCGGAATTTGTACAGATTATACAACACCCCAGTTCCTGAAGCCTTCCTACTCTAGAAGCATAATCAGGATAATGTTGACAAGATGCACTGGAATGTTGCTCACCACAAAATGCACAAACCTTCCTGTCGTTTACCATGGAAGGTTTTACTTCCTTATTTTCATCAGCTTGTCTATTCCTTGTCTTTAATATTTTATCCTTACCCTGTAAAGAGCTAAGGAAAGTACTTATCTCTTCCTTAGGTACAGACTTAGTATTCTCTGACTTAGGTTTCCCAATTAGTTGGTTAGTGGGTTTATTTTTCTATATTTCAGCCTTCTGTTTGACCTCAGTAGGCTTTACTCTTCCTTGCAAATGTTTACAGAGTTGCATTAAATCTTCCTCAATCTCCTCACAGGAGAAATTATCCTTTTGGTACCTGCCATACAAGGCATCTTTTTTTCTTGGTAGAAGCTTTACAGACACACTTCTAGAAAGCACCCAAACTGCCGCTTTAATATCTTCGTAAGTACCTAAAGCTTTTAAATCACAACTCATCGCCATCCTAAAATTTTGCAAGGAATCAAAATCACGTCTGGGTAATTCAATTAGAGCCATCAGTAATTGGGTGATAACCTGCTCCCTGTCTTCGAAGTTTTGTCTAAGGATAGTCAATGCCACCTCATAATTGTTTTCTTCCACGGGTAATTCTTTTATCAACTTGTAAGGCGTCCCCTTGGCCTGTCCTAACAGATATGTGAGTATACTCACATTAGGGGGATCTGTTCTATCATGAACTAAATATTAAAACTGATCGCAATAGGATTTGCATTTTTGCTCCCAATGAAACTCCTGAAGCATAATCTGTGGTAGTACAGCTTTACGCAGCTGTTCCACAACTTATATTTCCGCGGCAGTCTCAGCCAATTTTGACTCTAATAACTTCACTAAGGTTAAATATTACTCTAAGTTACCTTCAAATTTGGTAGTCTGCGACTCTAGGAGATCTTTATCATTAGCTTTTACTATGGCTGCTTCTAAATTTACATTACCTTCTTCATACTTAGTCCATCTGTCCTTTAGTATATTCAGGAGACTATTTAATTTCTCCCTGGACAGAGGTGTTTCATCTAACGATTGTCTACAGTAATTTATGGGTCTCGTTACTCATCCGGCCTTACTACTAGAGGATCTCTGCAACGAGGAAACAGACATGTTGACTGATTTCTAGTATACTAGATTAACCATTACTTACAACGGCAGATTTACCCCGGCTTAGTAGTTGTCTAATTATTTTAAGTTTAGAGGAGTGTAGGGATTGGGTTTATGGTATTAAACCTATCTCCCTGGGTTGTTAAACCTCTAGGGTGATGTCTTTATCCCCACACTCGGTTTCCAAATAACCCATATTCCCTGAACTCAGAACAATTAACATCTTAATGTAACATAGGCCCATCCAAAGCTTGTACAACATAGAACCGTTCTTTCTTCAGTTCTATGTAGTTTATAAATTTTGCAGAACTGCTTGTCTGCCATGATGATTCTAATGTATACCATCGGCTTTTAGAGTTGCTTGGAAAGGCTTTGCATTAAAGTGGATGAAATCCTGCCCTTTCTGATCGTCTGCAGCTTCCCATTCACGGCTCTGCTGACTGATTTATACATACCGCAGCAAACTGGTGAACCATAAGGTAGGTTTCTAGGCTGAAGAAGGGTTATGGTTACCGAGGATTTACTTGAACCTTCAGTGGCTCCTACCACGGCTAGAGTGTTTTCAACAATTACGTTAACTTCAACATCTTCATAAATATCAATTCTTCCCAGGAAAAGAATAGTGCAGTCATGCTTCCAATCTAATACGGCATTTAGCCTCTCATCATCAGAAAAGGAACTTGCCATTCCACCATACGTATTTCCACGTCATCCACTTCTACAGAACGTGGGAGTAGGCTGTGCCCAATGAATGGAACCTTAAAATAATTCAGTGCCTCAGCACACATCTGTTGTCCTCACTCAAACCACCAAAAAAAATGTCAAAAATTTTTATATGCTCCTTTATCTGACAAGTGTTAGTCTAACACGACCTTAAATAAATTCACAAAAGTCTCTTAGGAGGTTTAGGTGTAACTGATATTCCAACTCACTTAGTTATTATTATTCTATCTCCCAGCTAGTTCCACATTGATTTGGCCAAATCATAAAGGTTACTTAGCTTGAAAGAGTTGGACAACAGATGACGACGAGCCTGATGTTTTGGTTGGTTGCCTGGACATCCAAGTGTCCTTAGGTGCGTATTTTACAGCTTACTAGCCCAACGAGCTTTGGTAGCAGAGTGAGTGAACATGGCAAGCATTTTCTCCCTCATAGGATTGTACAGATGCCAGTTATTAATTAATTACAATGCCAAATACAGTTAAATTACCTCATGATCTATACAAGGTGAATCCAACTTAATTTAATCTTAGTTTTGAATAAAACTAACACCAAATATTCCCTTCATCTATGTAAATATGTATTAAACCCTCATTCTTTTTTCACGTGAGGCATTTCCTACTCACCATGCAGGCGCAGTTAGATCAATGGAAATTTCCAAAGTATTTAATGTATTTGCAATATAGTTGTCCACAAGGGTTAAATGCAGTAGCATTTAATTTATTAATAATAATAATGATTAATAGAACGTAATCGCTGGGCTATAAAACCGATTGAATCAGTTATTAATGCTCTCCAGGTTTTCCTCTGCTTTTAACCAGGGACAACTATTTTAAAAGGTAAAGAGCACAACCACTCTGGGGGAAAATATTTCCCACAGTTTTGGGGCCGGGCAGAAAATGATACGCTGTATCATGTAATGTGACCCTTAGCCAGGAGTTCCCTTCATAGATCTCGAGAACCCTGTGCTGCGGTCTTTCTAGGTCACGCATCTTGATCCATTTGGCCTCCACCATTCCCTCTGTCGGGGGTAGCCATTAACTCAAGGGGTACCAGTTTATATATAGTTTTTATATTAGTGTGTCCCCTACATTGTATTTTCACGAACCTCAGCACCCCCTCTGAATCTGGATGTGTGAAGATCACTTTAGCTAATGGCCACTGGGATCTTGGTTGTTCGGTTTTTACTAAGACCACAGCCTGAGCCCCATAAAATCTTTCTCGTAGGCTCAGAAGATATTCTTTGCTCCAATGTCTATTCCAGATGTCGAGTACTTTTTTCAGACATTGATATCTCTCCCACAAATGTTGTCCTAATTCATTATTTTCTATGGTAGGATCATCTATTTCCTTCCGGATATCCACACAAGGTACCGGATGGAGCTTTCTGCCATATAACATATGAGCCGGTGTCAATGTCTCAGTTGAAACGCTAGTGTCATCTAGATAGGTTAGAGGTCTATCATTAATCCTAACTTCAATTTCAGTTATCACTGTTCTTAATTTTATTCTTCTCTTGTGATCATAGCTCTGTGTAAGGTTTTCCTTAGGCAGTTCTTCACAGTGCCAATCATTCGTTTGGTAAATCCATTTTGCCAAGGTGCTCTTGGAGCTATGAACTGCCAGGTACAATTTCGGATTCCCAGAGCCGACTTAACCTTTGGGTCATTCATTATATTTAAAAGTAGAGGTGCTGCTTCAATGAAATTGGTTCCGTTGTCGCTTATTAATTTGTCAGCACAAGACCTTCTAGCAGCAAATCTAAATACGTTTAGGAATGTCTTCGAACTCAAATCTTCTGCCATTTCTAGATGGACTGCTCTTGTGTAGGTGCAAGTAAACAGACATATATACACCTTATGGGGAGTTTCCTCACCCGTAACAGTTATAGCCACAACCCGTCTTAGCAGATGCTAGACGAGAGCGTTGCCACTGAGCCCGCGAGGTGTGTGTGTGTGTGTGTGTGTGTGTGTGTGTGTGTGTGTGTGTGTGTGTGTGTGTGTGTGTGTGTGTGTTGTGTGTGTGTGTGATGGGGTTTATCAAATTCATCATTTTAGGATGATAATAGGTTAGTAGTATATAGACATCTGTGCTGGTAAGGGGTTGGCAATAGCCAACACCTACTTTCGTCATAAGATGATCCACCGGTATACATGGAGAGTAATGAGGAGGATGGATGGTGAATTTGTTGAACGAAAGGCAATGATAGACTACGTGTGTGTGGATGAGCGAATGAGAAGACAAGTGTTGGATGCAAGAGTGTGGAGAGGGTGGGGGAATGGAGTCTCGGACCATCACTTAGTGATGGCCAAGGTAGAGCTGCAAAGAAAGTGGTTGAGGAGGCGAAGGGGAAGACAGGAGGAAGCAGCTCCTGTGAGAAGAGTGGAGAAATTGCAAGATAGTGAGAAAAGGACAGAGTATAAGAGCATAGTGGAAGAAAGATTGGGAAGGTATGAGCTAGAGCAGATGGAAGGGGTGGAAGACGTATGTAAGATATTCACGGAAGAGATAAGCGCAGCGTGTGAGGCGGTTTGTGGAGTGAGGAGGAGATGCAAGGGTGTGCAAGGGACAGCATGGTGGACTGATGAGGTGAAACGAGCTGTGGAACAAAAGAAGAAGGCATATGGTGAATGGTTGGCGAGTAGAGGTAGGGGAGAAGATGAGAGAGAGAAGAGAGAGGTATATGTGAGCAGGAGAAGGGAGGTTAAGAGACTGGTGAAGGAGAGTAAGAAGAAAGTGGATGAAGAGTTTGGGAGGAATCTGAGTGTGAAATGGAGGGAGAGTAAGAAATTGTTTTGGAAGGAGATAAAGAAAGTAAGGCAGTGTGAAAGGGGAAATAGTAGGGGAGTGAAGGATAGGAATAATAGATTGTTGGTGGAGAAGAGAGAGAAAGTGAGGAGATGGAAGGAGCACTTTGAGGATTTGTTGAATGTAGAGAGTGAGAGCAGTGTGAGTATAAGGGGTTGGGGAATGGCTGGGAGAAGAAGAGATGAGAGGAGGGAGGAAGAGATCAGTAGGTCGGAAGTAGTGGAAGCGATGAAGAAGATTAAGCTGGGAAAGGCCCCAGGAATTGATGGAGTGTGTGGTGAAATGCTTAGGTATGGGGGTGAGATTGTTGTGGAGTGGATATGGAAGTTGTGTAGATTGGCTTGGGAAGAGGGAAGGGTTCCAGAGGACTGGAAATCAGGTATAATTGTTCCTCTGTACAAAGGAAAAGGGGAGAGAGAAGTATGTGGTAACCATAGGGGTATTTGCCTTCTTAGTGTGACTGGTAAAATATATGGTAGAATACTCATTGATAGGGTTAGGCATATGACAGAGGAGCTAGTTGGAGAAGAACAAGGGGGATTTAGGAAGGGAAAAGGGTGTGTAGACCAGATATTTGTTCTAAGATGTTTAGTGGAGAAGTATCTAGAGAAGGGAAGGAAAGTGTATGCTGCCTTCATGGACTTGGAGAAAGCTTATGACAGAATAGATAGGCAAGGTATGTGGAAGGTATTAAGAATATATGGAGTGGAGGGGAAATTGTTGAGTGCTGTGAAGAGTATGTATGAGGGAGCTAGGGCTACGGTGCGAGTGGATGGTGAGCTGAGTGAGTTCTTTGATCTCAATGTGGGACTGAAACAGGGGTGTGTAATGTCTCCATGGCTGTTTAATATATATATGGATGGGGTTGTAAAGGAGGTTCAAGGTAGGGCAGTGGATGTGGGGGTGGCCCTAATGAATGAGGGTGAGATTTGGAAGCTTCCGGTGTTGCTGTTTGCTGATGATACAGTATTGTTGAGTGAAGATGAATGGGAGTTGCAAGGTTTGGTGAATGAATTTGGGACAGTGTGTAGGAGGAGGAAGCTGAAAGTTAATGTAAACAAAAGTAAAGTTATGGTGTTTGAGAGGAATGAAGTCACAGAGTGTGCAGTGAGGTTGGATGTTGAGGATATGGAGAATGTGAGTGCATTCAAGTACTTGGGTAGTGTGATGAGTAAGGATGGAACTTTGGGGGATGAAGTAAATGAAAGGGTACAGCAGGGAAGGAAGGTTGTTGGTACACTGAAAGCAGTGATGAGAAATAGGGAGGTGAGTATGGAAGTTAAGAAGTCACTGCATGATGGTATTGTGATCCCTACCCTGACGTATGGAAGCGAGGCGTGGACCTTGCAAGAAGGGAACAAGTCAAGAGTGAGAGCAGTGGAAATGAGTTACTTGAGAGGAGCATGTGGAGTGACGTGGAGGGACAGGTTGACGAATGAAGAAGTGAAGGAACGTTTTGGGGTAGATGTGGATGTGGTTGAAAAGATTAGGAGAAATACACTGAGGTGGTTTGGACATGTGGAGAGGATGGAGAATGAAAGACTGACTAAGAGGGTGTATGTAGGTGAGGTGGAGGGAGGGAGAGGGAGGGGTAGACCGAGGATAAAGTGGAGGGATGGAGTTGAGAGGTATATGAGGGAGGGGGGGGTGAGTTGGGGGGAGGGTAGTCAAATGGTGGGTGACAGAGTGACCTGGAGGCGTTTTGTCTGCGGCCACCCTTTGCGGGATTAGGGCGTCGGGCTATAGATAGATAGATAGATAGTATATTAATGATTTATAAATAAAAAAAGTACAGTTTTAAGTTGGCCTGCATTCCTAATTAACGCTTGAAATTTGTGAATTTCTCTTGACAGGTGAGACGGCTTTGAGTATTGCAACCACCGATGAACAGAGGCAGCTGATAACAGGTGCGTGTTAGTGGCAATGGCCAGCACCAGAGACTGTATGGCAACACTTCATTCTTGGTCTGTAAGCTCTGGCGGACCAAGACTGAATGATTTCAATATTTGATCCAGGCAACGTAAGACGGGCCTAGAGAGGGTGGAAGAGGGCCAAAATTGACCCCCTTCCTATGCACGTTTAGTCATGTTTCACGTTGAGTGTTAGCCTGCCTGGTGAAAAGAGTAGGTACTTGTAAACAGTTTGCCTACACAAACAAAAAACATCAAGTGTTTCGATATTGTTGTATAAATTTACTTTCTGCTGAAGCTCTGAATCTTTTTTTTGTAATATGAAGGTGTTTGTGTAGTACCATTTATACTGTATTTTTTACCATTTATAATGTATCATTAAGACAAGTGGATGAAAAGATATGGACCCCTTCTGTTAATAAATCCTGAATCAGCCTTTCAGAAAGTCGACATTAAATTGACAGAAAGTATCAACAATACTAATAATTAATAATAATAACAATACTACTACTACTACTACTACAAATAATAATAATAATAACTAATAATTATAAAATAAAAAACAAGAACAACAATAATAATAATAATAATAATAGTAACAATAATAATAATAATAATAATAATGTTTGTTCTCATTTGTTTTCGTTTTTGAAGGCTGCAACATGCTTGCATGCGTCTGCCTTGGTCACCTAATGGCGGCTCTCCATGCTGCTCGATCCCTGGCAGCTTCCTTATTTAGTCCTTTAACCCTGAGGTCACGCTCAGTGACCTCGTCCCAGGTCTTTTTCGGTTTACCTTTCACTACCCTACCCCCAGCATTAACACTTCTCACTTTCTGCACACAGTTCTCTCTCCCATCCTCTCCCTATGCCCAAGCCATCTCAATCTACCTCTCATCGCAACACCAATACACTCCAGTCCAATCCTACCTCACAACTATCATCGTAAACCTAGCACCCCCCAGGCCTTGCACTCAAGGACGCACCGCACATCCACCTAATCATTGTCATTTCTGTACGTCTGAGCCTACGAATATCCTCTTCCTTTACTGCGCAGGTCTTACTACCATACAGCATCACACTCCCAGCACATGCCTCATACAAAGATCCCTTAGCATGGAGGGAGAGCCCTCTCAGTGTCAGGGGAGGCAGCTCCCTGAACTTCTATTAACCCCTCCTCACTGTTGCCCAGCGATTCTCAAACTTTTTAGTGTGTGACCCTATTTGGGATATTACAAGACTTGGCGACCTACAGGGTAAATAAATCAAACACACACACACACACACACACACACACACACACACACACACACACACACACACACACACACACACACACAGTAGCCGGTATAGCCTATCGTATGTATTATGAGTATACTAATAGTGTAATAAGGATAATTACGATTTCGATTAAGTCAATAAAATTCAGTGAAAGCATTAGGCCTATTCTGTGTCCCTGCGACCCATCAAACTTCCTCTCGCGCCCCACCTTTGGGTCGCAACCCATAGTTTGAGAACCACTTATACAAGCCACAGAGCTGACTCCAGCCCCACCTCCAGCACATAACATGTCTCCCATATAACAAGTCTCTTCCACACACTCAAGAGATTCACCAGCAAGTTCAGTCCTTTCACGCCTGGCAATATTATTATTATTATTATTACAGTATTATTATTATTAGTAGTAGTAGTAGTAGTAGTTGTTGTTGTTGTTGTTGTTGTTGTTGTAATATAAATAATAATAATAATAAAAATATTATTATTATTATTATTATTATTATTATATTATTATTATTTTTAACTATTATTATTTGTAATAGTAATGGTATTAGAAGTAGTTGTAGAAGTAGTAATAGTTCAACATAATTATAAGGGTTTTTTTTTTTTTCTTAATAGCAGGTGTTCTTCAGTGCAGTTAGTAAGTGATCAACAGCTCTCAGTTCACAAGCAGTATTGCACTGGTACTGTTGTCTGCTGTAATCACAGTATCATCATCAAGGTCACAAGTTTTCCAGACAAGAAGAGTTTTGACTCTCGAGTCAGAGAGGTCGATAGCTTTAGAGATTGGGTAACTTACCACTCTGGAGTGCTTTATTTAAAAATCGATTCTAAAAGACATTCCCTAGCTGCTATAGACTCCACAAGATGTAAGTGACCATCACTACAATGGAAATACAGTGCTTCTATAATGCACGACATGACGTGACAGTAGCTGAACTACATACTGTACTGCACTCAAATCAAAGAACTCACGCACTTGATGTAGTGCGCCCTACGTCTTCATTCATCTCTCACATTCTGTCTCTGTGTCTGCCCTCCTCTCTTCTCCCTTTGCTTCCTGCTACTTTTATTACTTTTACCACTTCAGGTAGCTCTTCACTGAGTGACAGGCCTAATGGTTTCCAGTAATACAGGAAACCATTTACAATGCTGAGTGGTACCATATAACCAAATTTCGAGGTGATGTGGTGTCCCTGTTAACTGGGTGGAGAAGCACATGGGGCGTCCAGTCAGGAACCAAACCTCCACAATTATCCCCGCACCATCAATGGTGATACGCTGTCAGGCACAATGGAACATCATTTCATTGCATGTGCGGTTGGTTGCATGCGGTTGATGGTTCTACTCGACCAGACAGGGAGGGGTTGATCACACACACACACACACACACACACACACACACACACACACACACACATTGCCGACCATGTGCCCTCATCATAGTCCAGTCGCATTCATCAGGTTTCCATCAACTCCATAATTATGACTGCTGCACTTACTATATTCCATATATGCCTGGATCATAGACTGGAGAATGCATACGAGAGATCATAATATGCTTCTCCAGTCAGTGAACACAGCATACTACGTCTTTTTCTTCTCTGTGTAATTTCCCACCATTCACCTAAGAGGGAATTTCTTTTCTACACATCCCTTCCCTTTCCTAAAAGTCCGCTATTCCACCCCAACCAATTCCTGCCAATGCAAGTACCCTACAGTATAATTTTATCATTGCTAGTACACTGGGAAGACGATTACATAATGTGGTCGCCACACCCAATTCTCTTTCTCCTTTCCCATTTATACACGGGACCTTATTTTCCCAACTTCCAATACTCTCGTATTTTGCTCTTCACCATTCCTGTCAGAACATTTTTCAGATTCTTTGAAGCACTATGACTCCCAGTGTTATTTTGCCACACATTCCATCTATTCCTGTATCCCTGACCGCCTTGGAGAGAGCTCCAACATACTTGACCTCTTCCATACAACTAATCTTTCTGCTTACACTGTCAACCTTTCCTCTCCGTTGGGCTCCTCCGATCACAACATTATTAACCTAACCTGTCCTATCACTCCCGTACGGCCTGCGGACCCTCCAAAGAATCGTCGTCCGTGGCACTTTGGAGCTGCAGATTGGGAGGACCTCAGGCAGTACTTCTTTCACACTCCCTGGAATGGTTATTGCTTCCATGGCCAGGAGCCATCTGGGTGTGCCTTGCGCATTACGGAGGTTATTCTCTCGGGCATGGAAGCATACATTCCCTTCTCATATCCTCTGACTAATGCAAGAAAGCCTTGGTTTAATCACGTTTGTTCTAATGCTGTCCGCAACAAGGAGAGGGCTTATAAAAGGTACCGGAGCCAACCCACCCCTGGATCACATCTTGTTTATGTTTCTACCCGGAATCGTGCTAAAGCTGTTCTTCGCTCTGCTAAAAATAATTTCATTGTTACTAAATGCTCTCAACTCTCCAACTCGAATTCTTCCTGCTCCTTCTGGCACCTTGCCAAAAACCTTTCTAATAACTTTACCTCATCATCCTTCCCTCCTCTTTTCTATTCTGATGGCTCTGTAGCTATTTCTTCTACTGATAAAGCAGATCTCTTCGCTTGGACTTTCTCCTCCAATTTCACCTTTGACGATTCCGGTGCTGTTCCTCCATCACTTCCCCCCTCTGACTTCCTCATGGCTGACATTAAAATTTCTTCAGCTGATGTATTTTCTGCCATCACTGGCCTCAGTACTAACAAGGCATATGGGCCTGATGGAGATCCTCCTGTTGTCCTCAAGAATTGTGCTTCAGTGCTTACACCCTGCCTAGGTAAACTCTTTCACCTTTGTCTGTCAACTTGTACCTTTCCTTCTTGCTGGAAGTTTGCTCTCATTCAGCCAGTCCCAAAGAAGGATGACCATTCCCAACCCTCTAACTATCGTCCAATTCCTTAAACATCCTGTGTCTCAAAAGTTTTCGAGTCAAATCGTAACAGAAAAATTTTAAACCATCTTTCCTATCATAACCTATTTTCTGATCGTCAGTATGGGTTCCGTCAGGGGCGCTTCACTGGCAATCTTCTCACTTACCTTTCAGACTCCTGGTCATCTTCCTTGCGGGACTTTGGCGAAAGCTTTGCCATTGCACTTGACATCTTAAAGGCTTTCGATCGAGTCTGTCATAAATCTTTAATTACCAAACTATCCTTCTACGGTTTCTGTCCTTCTATCTGTGCCTTCATCTATAGCTTCCTTTCTAGTCATTCAATAGCCACTGTTGTAGACGGCCATCGTTCTTCTCTTTGGTCTATCAACAATGGTGTTCCTCAGGACTCTGTCCTATGACCAACTCTCTTCCTTTTATTCATCAATGACCTTCTAAGCTGTACATCCAACCCTATCCACTCATACGCTGATGATTCCACCCTTCACCTTTCCATTCGGTTCCCGCAACGTCCATCTCAGCAGTTACTTCAACAAACAAGGGATGAGGCTATTGCTCACCTAATGTCTGATTTGGCTTGTATCTCTGACTGAGGTAAAAATAATCTTGCTGTTATTAATGCATCAGAAACTCAGTTTTTACACCTATCAACGCAACACAATCTTCCACAGGAGTACCCACTAATGTTTAATAATATTCAGCTTAATCCTGCATCATCCTTGAACATGCTTGGGGTTTTATTCACTCGGGACTTGGAAATATCATATTGCGTCTCTTGTAAAATCTGCTGCCAAGAGATTAGGTGTGCTAAGGTGACTCCGTACCTTCTTTACACTTGCACAGTTGTTGACTTTATACACGGGTTTTATTCGCCCCTGTTTAGAGTACAACTCTCATGTGTGGGGAGGCTTGCCACATACACCTCTTCTCAATAGGGTGGAGTCAAAGGCTTTTCATCTCATCAACTCTCATCCTCTTACTGGCTCTCTTCAACCTCTGTCTCTTCGCCACACTGTTGCCTCTTTATCTCTTTTCTGTCGTTACTTCCACGGTCACTGCTCCTCTGAACTGTCTGCTTGCATCCCTCCACCTCTATGACGGGTGCGTAGCACCCGTCTGGCAACAAACTCTCATCCTATTCTGTCCATCTCTCTAATGCAAGAGTTAACCGTTACTCCCAGTCCTTCATTTATGCAACAGGTCAACTCAGGAACTGTCTCCCTCTGTCTGTATTTCCTACTTCCTATGATCTCCAGTTTTTCAAACGCACTGTAGCCAGGCATCTCGAAATGAACGGATCTTGATTTTGGCTCTCTTTTGTATTTTTTTGGTTTTTCCTGGAAGGAATGGTTTGTAGGCTCCAGCCTTTGGCTTCTTCTTTCTTTCATTAAAAAAAAAAAAAAAGTATTTTCCCCATATTGTGTTTTCTTCAGTGCCCACCCACATAGATCGTTTCTTCCCTTTTTGTCTCTCTTGAACCCCCCAACCACTCCCTAGTCATCTGATACAAACTGCTTTTGTTCTCTATATTTATAAGCTCCTAAAAATGTCCTCTCCATCTGATCATTTACTCCTTCTTCTCAACAAGTATTCTAAAACTTTTGCCATTGACTCCCGTGATACCTCCCTTTCCCCTTCATGCTTTGCTAACCCTTGGTAAACCAGTGATTACATTAGCTGGACTCTGCTATAAGCAAGGATCGTCGAACTATGAACTTTGTTCTTAAGTTACTTATTTAATCCAATAGAGAACTGGTTCTAACTAGAGCCTCCAGAAAAACTCCACCAGTCTCCTCTGTGGCTGACTCATTGTTAACAGATGTTACCAGATCGTACTTCTAAATGGAGTTCTTTTGAGGATTTATGAGGCAGTTTTCGGTTTCTGCTTATGTGTCGTGCACCAGTCAGCCCAGTTCCTGTCAGTCTGGCCACACCAGTTCTGTGGTACTCAACGATTACCGTGTTCAAAACCTCAACATTGAGGTTTTGAACACGGTAATCGTTGAGTACCACAGAACTGGTGTGGCCAGACTGACAGGAACTGGGCTGACTGGTGCACGACACATAAGCAGAAACTGAAAACTGCCTCATAAATCCTCAAAAGAACTCCATTTAGAAGTACGATCTGGTATATATATATATATATATATATATATATATATATATCTTATACGATTCTCCAGTTAATCTGAGCTAAGTTCCATGATCTCAACCCTCATATTTACACGTAAGTTTCTCCTCGCCCTACATGCGATGTTCGCTGAGTCTGCTCCACTGTGAGACCGAAAAACGTCGAAAGACACACAGAAAAACGTGTAGTTAAAATCTGGACCAAGAGAGGGCCACTTAAGAAAATCCAACTTTTTATAATTTTAGTCACGCTTCACATAATTTTAGCAACTTTAATGTAAATATTTATATTCCCAGTAAAAACTTCCATCGGTTAGAGTTCTTTAGAGAGTTTAATATGCATCCCCCTCGATTTCCAGAGGACAGACTGACAGACAAACATTCTCTTTTGTGTATATATATATATATATATATATATATATATATATATATATATATATATATACACAGTCAAGTCGCCTAAGGCATGGCTAATTGGTTCTGGACCGAGCCCGTGCCATAGAAAACCGCTCCATGCAAATAACTAGACCAATGGGGAAAATGTAATTTGGTTCTGGACGTTCGCCCAAGTCCGCTTTTTCACCCCACTTTTCGCTATTTTTCCCCACTTTACATATGCACACAATCAAGTAATCAGTTAAACAAAAATGACAACCCACCTTAATCACTTCCTATGTCGGTCCGAGTGATTTCCTAGACCAAAGCAAACAATATCACACCAGTACAGGAAGCATTATGCACGTACAGTAAATCGTTGCAGCAACACAATAATCACAGTTGCATAACTTTGGCCTGGTGCTACACGATGTATACTCTAGTATGATGCTTGGCTGAGAGGTGATTATAGTAGAGAGGCACACGTGAACGAGTGGAAAAGACAGGGCTTTGACGGGGTGTCAGGTCTGTGCTACTGAACCAAAACAATGTTCTGCACGCTGGGGCCGCCGTCTTGCCTGAGACGAGCAACAGTCGCCTTGTGAGCGCCTGGCGCTTCGTATGAAATTTTCCAATGGCAATATCGTTATAGTGGGAAATTCATCGTAAACTGGATTTTGGGGTGTAACTTTTTTGTTATCGTTGTAGCGAATTATCGTATACCAGTTCAACTTATAAAAGTAGTGACTGTACTGTATGTACCTGACTCCGACGACGATAGTGGAAGGGGTAGGGGTGGGGGTTCCAAGGCAAGAGGCACGTTTCAAACCTTGCCGTGCCCGCCCATAGGTATTTTATGTGTGTGGTTCATTTTGGGGGGGATCTGGCACCTTGCCATGTCATAGAAAACCATGCCATAGAAGCACGCGCCATAGGCAACTTGACTGTATATATATATATATATATATATATATATATATATATATATATATATATAACTTAAGTGCAATTAACCCACCGTGTCCCGGTATGGATACATTGCAACTTTTTGTCACATTCAGTCACGATAATGTATCCATATATTTTGCAATTGCGAGGTCCATCATTTGCACATTTTTCAAATATTGCATGTGATTTTTGGTATGTATATGCGGGACACCTTCCTCTACCTGCCACCAGGCAGGGACACTGCCTTACCCAGCTTGACCCCACCCCCAACCCTGCACGCCATTGTCTCGGCAACTCACCTGTTACCAGTGACCTGGCCAATAAAGACATGTCGTGCCACGGTACGAAATTCAAGGCGAGAGTGATTCCCCAATCGATAACGATATGGAGGACAAAGATTACATGGCACCAGAGGAAGAACAAGCATAAGTAATGGGGAGGTAATATCGCCTAGGAAGGTGTGGTATGTTGATGTGTTCAGTGCGTGAAACAACGCTTATATCGCCTATATTATTGTTTGAAAACCAATATATTCTTCTACTGCTTATAATTTCGTACCAAATGAGCAAATATCTTCCTATTCTGAGTGGTTTGCAATAGTTGCTGCTACCACAGAAAACGCGACACCCGCAGCGCAGCTCCACAGAAAACGGTACCAGGTGTGCAGAGGGTCACCTGTTTAGACCACTTCTAAGTTCAGGTGAGCACTTTTGCTCTGAATTGCCATTGTTTCTCACAAAAAGCGGAGGTTTGAGCCAAAAAAAAAAAAAAAAATCCAATACTGGCTGGAATAGGGGAGGGTCAGTGATGAAAAATCGGTCAGGACGCGGCAGGTTAAATCACTTAATAACATGTGAGTCAAAGATATGCTGACATCCACAAGGAAGAGGAAGCACTAAATATTCCGTGTACTTTCGAGTATTCACACGAAGATGTGAATACACGAAAACGCTCAGGATATTTCGTGGTTCCCTTTCCTTTTGAATATATATATATATATATATATATATATATATATATATATATATATATATATATATATATATATATATATATATATATATCACAGGGAATCAGTGTAACCAGTGATTTCGTGAAATCCCTTGAGAATTCATGAAATAAGTTTAAATTAGGATGGATTAATTGAAGTTAGATTAATTTAGGCTGTGGATAGGTTAGGCTGGGTTAGTTAGGTTAGATTAGGCTAGGTTAATTTACATGAAAGCTTAACATAACTTAGTATTCATATAATTAATTTAACCAAACCATACCTAACTAACCCAGCCTAACCTAACCTGAACTTAACCTAGATTATCCCAGCCTAACATAACTACAACCTAAATCAATCTAACCTTAATTAATCCATCCTAATTTAAACTCACTTCACGAATTCCCTAGGGTTTTCATGAAATCACCAGTTACACAATTTCCCTAGAACATGTCTGTCTATCTTTATATATATATATATATATATATATATATATATATATATATATATATATATATATATATATATATATATATATACACACACACATATGGTCTTTGTGTTGTTATTTTTTTCATCTTTCCAGACAACATGGAAGTTCGTCCTTGTGAACTTCCGGGCCTCACCATCCCCGCATATGACATCATGTAAGTCATTTACCAACTGAGTAGATCAATAGGTCGACAAATCAAGGCATGAATGTCCGTAATTTGTGCATATAACGTTCCAGTATTGTATGAATCAGAACATGCACCTGAGCTTCACACAGCGTTTGAGGTTCACTGAACGACTTTTGTTAATGAAAGTCGCATCACCAAAGACACCAAGAGAGAGGAAAATAACAGCACACTACAGTACACTTGTATTTATACTGCCAATAACTGTTCATCAAAGATATATCACTTAGGAAGTTTTCCAGAAGATTAATCCTCTTTTTTTAAAGAAATGGCATTATTATGTGCGTCAAGGTCAACGGCACAGCCAAGCTATTTGTACTTAAATAATCTCTAGGACCATGGCATACTCTCAGCAAGAGGCGTCGTTCCCGAAGTGGATGGAGATCTGGTTGTTGTTGTTGTTGTTGTTGTTGTTGCACGAGAATTCGGCAGAAATCCGGATACTTTAGAAGGATTTTCCACATTTCTTGCATTAATGTTTAAAGAGTTGTTCGTGTTGCTAAAGTCAGTTGCTCGAGGAGAAGGAGTTGTGGTGTGGCAGTGGTGATGGTGACATTGCAATAAGGGAACAGAGGGTTGCTTGTGAGTTACATTTTGTGGTGATAACGAAGGGAGAAGAGTGATTGGAACTTTGTTGCTTGGTGGCTTGAAGTCATTCATGCTGATGAACACAAACACTGGAAGACGATTTTGTTGGATATTTTGTTTCCTAGGTATTTTAATGCCTTTGGTAACCCTGTATTTGTGTATATGTGCACGTGTAGCGTATTGTTAGGTGGTGTGTTGATTAGGACAATTTCACGGAGTTTGAAACTGTTTGCATAATCATATAAAAGTGTGTGTGTGTGTGTGTGTGTGTGTGTGTGTGTGTGTGTGTGTGTGTGTACTATTTTTTGATGAAGTGAATACTTTGCACATCTTTGTTAAGTGTTATTTACCAGAAGTGCTAGTGTTTCTTGGTGAAGGTAATCTGTGATTAAAATTGTGAATAAATATTAGTACTTACTCACCCCCACCCCCACACACACGCACGCGCACGCACACACACACACACACACACACACACACACACACACACACACACACATACACATACACACACACACACACACAAACAAACGAATAAACAAACAAACACTTTCATATGAACATAAAACAGTTTCAAACTCCATGAACATTTCCCTGTAAACAGAGCGCCTAACAAGACGCTACCCGTACACATACATTCAAATACAGGCTTACCAAAGGCATCTGGTAGCGTTCATTACTGGACTGTCACACTGCCATATTGCAGAACTTGTGCATTTCAGAATTCTTTATTCCCTGAACTGCATCTCTTTGTAACTCGCTTCCCCAGAGTGGTTTCCCCCCAAACTTTAACCTACGGCTGTTCAAGTCCGACTGTTGCAGACTTTTATGAATGGAGGACGCCAGTAATCAGGTGCACGGAATACTTTTTTTTATTCTTTTGTTTTTCCTTCCTGTGTTCTGTTAGTATTAAAAAAAAATAGGAAACAATATATTCAACAAAATTCCCCAGTGTTTGTGTTCATCAGCACCAGTGACTACACGCTGCCAAGTTACGAAATTTCAGTCACTTTTTTCCCCTTCCTGATCACCACATTTATAACTCACAACCGACTCACTTTCCCCTTATTGCAATGGTAGTGACTATGATGACTTGACGCTCTCTCTCTCTCTCTCTTTGTGCAGAGACTTTAAATTCCACGGAAATTCCTCGCCGCATTTAGTGCATTATGTAAGATATGGACGTGTTAACAAAATTTTGGTAACCGGAGGCGATTGCACCATTTGTTAATGCATTCTTCAAGTTAGCGCATTTTAGGTACGTTGATTCAAAAATTATTTCGGTGTAATACAACGTTTCAGCTAATTTGACTGTACAAACAGACAAACAAATAAACAGAATGGGAATTTTTGTAGTACAGTATATAGATGGATTATATAATCGTTTGGTTTTAAGCAGAGACAGATATTTTATTTCAGCTAAGGAATAACCTATCTTAGGTATGTGAGTAACCTTTTATATGACAATAGATGCATTTCGGGATTAAATTCTGGTACCTGCCACACACTTTTCTTTGCCAAGGAAAATAATGCAGGTAAAGAGTTCACAACTGCATCTTTATTTTTCGCAGTCAGACAGTTATGGAATAATGGCTTGCTGTCGGTGCTGGTTCACATTTATCAATTGTGTGAGATGAAGTGGTCTACTAGTCTAAGCCAAGATGTCCACGTTTCATAAATACATTTGATCAGGCACCCTAAAGGACTGTACAGCTTATTTGTGTACCTTGCCGATGAACAGTTAGGTTGCTTATTACGAGCGAGGGCGAAGCCCTGGAAAATCTCTCGTCAAGTAGTGGCATCTTCTCAAATATTGGCGGCCCAACGCGGCCCGGCCCAAGCCAGCCCGACCGTAACGCTTTTGAGAAGCATATATCTCAGCAACCACAGGGCCGACCACTGCGTGATTTGCACTATATGATAGCCCAATTCTTTAAGATTTGTTTTTGACAGCTTTCATCACACCCCGGCGGTGCACGTGGCACGTGACACGCGCCAAGTGCAGCATGTCGAAAATCTTCAAAAAGAGGGCTACAGGTCAGACAATTTGCCGTAAAGGCATGACACTTGGTAGGTAGATAGCCATCAATGTACTCTAGGCATCCTCGGTGTGTAAGGCGACATATCAATGCTTCCATATTTAAATGGCCTCGCTCATACCTCGCCGACAAAGGCGTTTTACTGGTACTGTATAGTTTTTCTCCTATCGATGTGAGACTAAGGACTAGAAACAAGTAAGACTGTTCATGTACGATGACCACATTTTTTTCTTTAATACACATAGTTTTCGTGCTGATACGGGCTAGCCCTTTCATGAGTATAAATGCATAATGTAAATGGATTGTCTTATTCAGTCTTGTGAAATACTCTAGGCTGTCTACATTTGAAAATGATAACACAAATGCCTCACTGAAAATCCATATGCTTAAACAGTTCTTTGGCAGAGGATACATTGTCCACACTCGACTTTGCCCATAAATTAAACTGATGAAAACAAGAGAAGGTGAGACGAGCCCACTTACCTTAATTGTCCATTGTTTTTCCAGGTGCTGGAACTGCACTCAGTATAAATGTTCGGGATGCAAGATGATCAAGGTATTTGATGAAGTTGCTGACATCTGTCCCTCTGTGTGTGATCCACCCATCCCCACCCCTACCGAGGCTGCCACAACAACCAGCTCACCTGAAACAACAGCCACATCTACGTCAACTTCAGATACCCCTGCCACGCCCACTTCCACCTCACCGGGACAATCCACGGTTAACCAACTCTGTCCTGAAGGTAACATATATATATAGATATATATATATATATATATATATATATATATATATATATATATATATATATATATATATATATATATATATATATATATATAAGCGGTAGGTGGGGGCTCTCACCATCCACTCACTCGATGTGGTGCTGCTCTCAGGTGTCTAGCCTTTCCTCTCCTCCAGCCTTCTTTCCTTCCATCCTCTTCTGACTTTCTTTCCTTCATTCTTTCCATGTCCTTATGCCCACGGATGACTTTACACTCCCTCATCTATCTTTCTTTCCTTCATTCTATCCTCTTCCTTCTGCCTGTGGGTGACTCTACACTGAGTGACAAGCCAAATGGTTTCCTGTACACCAGGAAACCATTTACTAAGCTATGTGGTAACCATATAACCAAATTATGGCGCCTGATGGTTTAGTGGGTAATTATTGTGCTCCAATCGGATTCAGCCGGTGAAAGTTTATATCCAAGGGATGGTTGGTGTTGATTGCTTACGTAATGCCACTGGATGATGGATATATATATATATATATATATATATATATATATATATATATATATATATATATATATATATATATATATATATATATATTTGTGTGTGTTTGTGTGTGTGTGTGTGTGTGTGTGTGTGTGTGTGTAATATATCGTGAACACTATATTCTTGAATACAATACTCTACGGTTAACTAATTGATTTTGCAACACATCTACTAAAATAAATGAAGATTTGTTTCACTGATATTTTATACGGGCGGTGGAAGAATACAAAGTGCGCCTGCTGACACATATAAACCTAGTACATTAAAGCTATATTACATGGCTTAGCAATATATAATTAGCAAAACAGCAAGTACTCTGTAGAATAAAATACTACCATTGAGTTTCTCTCCATTAAAGAAAATTAAACTAGTAAAGGAATTGATTTTCAATAAATCATCAAAAGAGTACAACCTGTGAGACACACCGACAGCAGATCCAAGTTCTGGGTTAATGCCAACAAAACATCCGGCACGAACTGCATTCATGGCACAAGAAAGTGAATATCACTTGACAATTTACTGATATTACAAATCAAAAGGAGGTGCTGTTTGAGTACCAGCTATCTCCAACACCTACATTGCCACTTTTCATGCAGTGTATGTCCTCTTTACCATCAGGCTGATATCAGTCACAGAGAATGTTGTCGTCTGCTTTCTACGGCTTATCAAACATGAACAGTCTCATGGTTATCATGTTTGGCACTTCGGGATGACCCCGGATTCAAGAAAAGGCCATTTCTGCTTACACAAGGGTACTCTCAAATGGTGCTCTGCTGTCTGTTTATGAAACTTACTACGTTGATGTGACGATGTTAGATTTTAACGTTTGTTTATATTACACGCTCGGGTCGGGAAGGGACGTATTAACTTCTGATTTATAAATACAATTACAAACTGGAGTGCAATGTCAATAATATTTATTATATTTTAGAAGTGTTTGATATGCATTATTCACGCCATCGATATTCCTACATCCAGACTCCATACCTCATAAGGAGTATCCACACAAAATCTCCTCCATGTCACTCATTTGCCATCAAGCTGACCCCTCTCCAAATCACATCCCCTTCTGTCATACCCATCTCCACCCAATCTCTGATTATCATCCTCGGTCTTCACCTCCGTCTCTTCCTCTGCACCCCACTCATATACACTCCCCTAGCTGGTCTCTCATTCTCCATTCTCTCTAAATGGCCAAACCACTTCAGAGTATCTCCAGACGCTTCCAATAACATTCACAGTAGCACCACAACGCTTTCACTAATTCATTTGGCTCTCTTTCCCCCCACATAACTACACGTTCCGATCACATGACTACAATTATGGTCTCTTTCACATAACTACACATGGTCCTTTCACATAACTACACATGGTCCTCTCACATAACTACTGTACTACACATGGTCCTTTCACATAACTACACATGGTCCTCTCACATAACTACACATGGTCCTTTCACATAACTACACATGGTCCCCTCACATAACTACACATGGTCCTTTCACATAAGTACACATGGTTCTCCCACATAAGTACACATGGTTCTTCCACATAACTACTGTACTACACATGGTCCTTTCACATAACTACACATGGTCCTCTCACATAAGTACACATGGTCCTCTCACATAAGTACACATGGTCCTTTCACATAAGTACACATGGTCCTCTCACATAAGTACACATGGTCCTCTCACATAAGTACACATGGTCCTCTCAAATAAGTACACATGGTCCTCTCACATAACTACACATGGTCCTCTCACATAACTACACATGGTCTCTCACATAACTACACATGGTCCTCTCACATAACTACACATGGTCCTCTCACATAATTCGTCTCCACTGCTTCCACTTTTTGCTTGTGTCCTTCCATCACTTCCCTCTTCTTTATCACTGCTTTCAGTGGACCAGCAACCTTTCTTCCATTCATGCAGTTCATCCACAAAACTTCCATCCTCACTCATGACGCTACTTAAGTGCTTGAATGCATTCACATTCTCCATTTCCTCACCATCTATCCTCACTCTACATTCTATGACTTCATTTCTCTCAAAGACCATTACTTTACTGTGACAGAGTATCTACAGTCGCATTTAACTTCTGTTTCCTGGGGGAGGCGGTGGCTCAATCGGTAGAGAGGTGGCCTACAGTCCTAACGGACCCAGGTTCGAATCCCGGCTGGGGCAGGGAACGGTTTAAGGATTTGAATTTCATTAAATCAGGCTTTACTGATCTACCAGAAGACCCGCCGACATGTCGTAAAAATACCCCCGCTAATACCAATACACCAGTCCTGTATGAGACAGCCCTAGCATGTATTCAATATGGACGGTGGATGTTAGCGCCGAAGTGGTGACATGTAGAGGTGTATGGTATGTAGGAGGACTGCTGGGTCTTGATAGCAGGCTGTGAAGCCTACGCCCAGAGTCGGACACACACACACACACACACACAAAATACACGTCCAGTCTCTTCATCAGAAGTTGCAACTTCCATACATCATCACCAACAGTACAGTAACATCATCAAACAAAAGTACGGACTGCAGTTAATTTTGGACGGGTTTATCCTGCCTCTTTGAACTAAGCACTCCTGATTCTAACTAATACACCCCGGTTTACGGGCCAGTGACTTAGGTCAAGAACGGAGAGGTGCTTAGTGAAGTCGGTCTCTGGATGACGACTCTGGGTCGTGCCTTGTGGGATCACGTTTGGCTGAATAGCATCCTGGGTTGGATGTTTCTTCCACGCTTTCCACAAAGAGAATGTGGGCAATAGAAATGGCGGGTCCGAGTCCTCGAAGTTGCCATTTACTACTTTAACCATCAACCGATTCAAAACTGTAGTCAGACTGCATAATTCTGTATGGGATGGCCACAAACAAATCGCCTCCATGTCGCTCTGTCCTCAACCATTTCGCTGCCCCCCCCCCTACCCCAAACTTACACCTGCTCTCTCATAGACCTCTCTACTGTACTCCATTCCTCCATCTCATCCTTGGTCTCCCCCTTCATCTCACTCACATACACTCTCTTAATAAGTCTCTCATGCTGCCTCCTCTCCACATGGCCAAACCAACTCAGTGTATTTCTCCTAACGCTTTCTGTCACATCGACATCCACACCACAACGCTCCTCCACTCCGCATTTGTCAGTCTGTCTCTCCTAGTAAGTCCACATGTTTCTTTCAAATAACTAATTTCCACTGCTTTCACTCTTGACTTGTGTCCTTCCAACAAGGTCTAAGCTTCGCTTCCATATGTTAAAATGACTATCACAATGTTATCATGCTGCGAGTTCTTAACTCCCATGCTCACTTCCCTATTACTTACTGCGTTCGGTGAACCGGCAGCCTTTCCTCTCTGTTGTACCCTTTCCAGCATTTCATCCTCCAAACTTTCATCCATACTCATCACACTACTTGAGCACTTAAATGTACTCACATTTTCCATTTCTTCACATTTCAACCTCACTGTACATTCAGTGACTTCATTTCTCTCGAAGACCACAACTTTACTCTTCCCTATATTCACCTTTAGATTCCGTTTCCAGACACATTCACCAAGCCTTGCAGTTCCCCTTCGTCTGCACTTAACATCCCCCCTGGGGAAGGGGGGATAGAATACTTCCCCAGTATTCCCTGCTTGTCGTAAGAGGCGACTAAAAGGGACACTTTTATCTACATTCTCTTTGCTCTCTTTCTTTCCCTTGTACTTTGTCTGTCCAAACCCTCTGCATTTTACTTTCATTTAGTTAATTTCCTCTCTCCACTGTCTGGTTCCTGCGAGTCACTGGCATTAGCTCCAGGGTAAAATATTTTTTTTGCCTAAGAAATCTTGATGAACACTGTAGACGAAGCAATGGCCCTCAGTTCCGTGCAGCCCTTAAGTGGGCAAGGGGTGCTAAGAATCCCACGGTGTAGAAATAAGTTCATAAATCCAAAAAGAACCTTAAGAATAGGAAACTGGAATGTTCGAACTCTCAATCAGGCTGGTAAAATGGAAGAGCTTATTTCAGTGTTCAAAGAATACAAGATGGATATTTGTGCTCTTACAGAAACGAGGTTGCTTGGAGTTGATAAAATGAATTTGGAAGATGGTATTACTATGTTGGTTTCTGGTAGGAGTGATGGAAATCATTACCAAGGAGTAGGCCTACTGCTGAGTAGAGATGATTGTAAGGCACTATGTGAGTTTGAACCAATTAATGAGCACTTGCTTTATGCTCGTTTAAAATCTGACCATGGTAATATCAGTATGGTTGTAGGGTACGCTCCGACAAATGAGGCTGCTGATGAAATGAAGGATGACTTTTATGAGAAGCTGCAGGATGTAGTGAATAGAGTGGCAAGACATGATGTGTTAGTTTGCATTGGTGATTTTAATGCGATTGTTGGCAGTAGTAGGGATGGCTTTGAAGATTGTATGGGTAAGGAGGGTGCTGGTATAAGAAACGAAAATGGGGTGCGACTTGCAAGCTTTTGTTTGGCAAATGACCTTATAATTGGTGGAACTGTCTCTGAGCATAGAAAAACACATAAGACTACTTGGATTTCACCATGTGGTAAATATTGTAACCAGATTGACCGCACTGCAATTGGCAGAAGGCATAGGAGTTATTTGCAAGATGTTTGCGTAAGGAGGGGGGCAGATATAGGTAGTGATCATCAACTTGTTGTGTCAAATATTAAAATAAAACTTAAGAGAAACGTTAATGGTAATTGTACAGGAGGTAATAATTATGATCTGGATGAGCTGAGAAGTGATGAGAGCACGAAGGAAAAGTTTCGGTGGGAATGTAGGAACAGGTTTCTAGTCCTTAAGACTTTGATGGAATCTGAGGACAATGATATTAATCAAATGTGGAGAGAGGTAAAAGAGGTTTTGCATGAGAGTGCTAAGGTTACTATTAAGAAAAAGGGAAAAGCGAGAAGGAAAAAGTGGATGTCAGATGAAACATGGAATGCAATTCAGAAAAGGAAAGAAGCTAAGTTAAAAAGTGAAGAACAACATGTTGATGGTCAGGTAGTTGAAGTACTTAGAGCAAAGTACTGGAGTTTACATTCTGAAGTAAAAAGACTCGTTAGACATGATAAGAGGAGACTATATGATGAAAAGGCGACAGAAACAGAAATTAAATTAAGTAAAAATGACGGTCAGAGCACAAGAGCAGCGTATCAGGCCATAAAGGAGTTAACTGGGACTGAAAAGAGAAGGAAGGAAATACCTGTACGAGATAGAAATGGTAATTTGATGACTAAAGATTTGGATATAAAAGGAAGGTGGAAAGAGCACTTTGAATCTGTTCTAAACATACCAATCCCAGCTGAAGAGGACATTTTGCCAGCCGAGAGAGATTTGCAGATAGAAACAGGGGATATAACTTTGGAAGAGGTAGCAAAATCTATAAAGGAGTTAAAGAATTTTAAGGCCCCAGGAGAGGATGGAATATTCCCTGAAATGCTTAAGTTGGAAAATGACGAGTTGATGAATGCGCTTTTGAAACTTTTTAATGTGGCTTGGGATAATGGTGGAATTCCAGAAGAGTAGAAAAATGGAGTGATTATAAAAATACCAAAAAAAGGGAGATTTAATTGTGTGTGGCAATTGGAGGGGGATAACTTTGACACCTGTAGTTGCAAAAGTCTTTTCCAAAATCTTGTTGAACAGAATAGAGCCAGTAATTGATAAAATTTTAAGAGAAGAACAAGCGGGATTTAGAAAGGGTCGAGGTTGTAATGATCAGATTTTTATTGTAAGGCATCTAATGCAACAAGCTAATGAGATGAAAATGCCACTTAGTATGTTTTTGTGGATTTTGAAAAGGCGTTTGATAGTGTTTCGCGTGGAGCTATGTTGAAAATTATGAGATTCTATGGTATACCAGAAAAGTTTGTAAATATTATTAGAAGTCTGCATGAAGGTACTTTTTGTAAGGTAATGGTGGGTGGTTCTTTGAGTGATCCATTTCAAGTTAGGTCAGGAGTGATTCAAGGAGGAGTTCTTTCGCCATTGTTGTTTGTTTTGGTTATGGATTATGTTATGAAAAAGATTGTAAGGAGAACAGGTGCAGGAATTAACTGGGAAGAAAATAAGAAGCTGATGGATTTGGACTATGCTGATGATATTGTACTGATTTGCGGAAGTATTTACGAGATGCAGAGGGTGCTTGATTGTCTGGTGGAGGAAGGAGAGAAAGTGGGATTGGTAATAAATTGTGGAAAGACTGAAATTATTAATATGAACGTGGAGAACCAAATCGATTGTGTAATTGGGAATAATGTGGTGAAGAATGTAGAAAACTTTAAATATCTGGGAACGATTGTATCATCTAATGGATCATTAAACAATGAAATTGAAGAGAGGATTAGACAGGCTTGGCGAGCTGTTGGAATGTTGAAATCTGTTTGGAATAATAATATGCTTTCGGTACATACTAAAGTGAAAATTTACAAGTCCATGGTTAGACCAATTTTAATTTACGGACATGAGTCATGGTACAGTACAATTGCAACAGATCAGAAAGTATTAGGATTTGAGAATAAAATACTGAGAAGGATTCTTGGGGTAAAGTGGCAAGACAAAGTTACAAATGCAAGAGTAAGGGATATTACGAGAGTGGAACCAGTAAATGAATATGTGAGACTGTCTCGCTGGAAGTGGCTGGGGCACATATACAGAAAAGAAGGTAGTTTAATACAGGATGTGCCAGAGTGGACTGCTAGAGGAAGAAGAGGTAGAGGTAGGCCGAGGGAAACCTGGTTGAGGACAATGAAAAAAGAAGCAGGAGAGGAGTGTTGGTGCGACCTGAAGGAGATGGCAAGAGACAAATATTGGTGGAGGGAGTTCATTGAGGCCCTATGCATCCCGTGGGGTGCCACAGGAAATGATTGATTGATTGATTGATCACCTGCAAACACCAGAACAGGCTGTTTCCTATTCTGTCCTGTCTCGGTAGGGCAGTTCCAACATCCACTGCCCTACCTTGCATCTTTTTTTATAACTCCGTTCATATGCAAATTGAACATCCATGGAGACATGGCACAACCCTGTTTCAATTCAACATTGAGACAGAAAAATTCACTCAGTTCAACGTCCACACTCACTGTAGCCCAAATGCTCTCATGCATACTCTTCACTACGTTTTTTTGAGTCATGAAATTAACAACATAAATAGGCTTCACAAGCTCAGTTCAGTTTTATATAAATAGCTGCCACCAGTTTCAATATTAATGTTACTGGACCTTTTCCCGTTTTTATACTGGAAAGTTCCACATCTACAGATCCTACGTCATCAATTTTAACGCAAGGATTCATGCTTCCACATATTACAATCATTATTTCTTTTCACTGAATACAAATTATACACATTGTATTTACAATACAAATGTCTGTGACGTCAGATGTTGTAGTATTTTATTTAACGGTATTTATAAGGATCATTAACCACAAAGTAGCTAGTTCTTGGGTATAAAACCACCAAAAACCATTATTCTGTGGCTAAATCCTCTGCTTCTAGCTTCTGACAATTTTATCTGAGAGGTATGCATTTACTGCTCACACACAGGACCTCTCTATGGGGGGAAAAGTTTTCACACAGGCAGTTTCGAAGCCTTACCCTGTGTCACGAAGAACAAACATTTACTGCACCACCTTGTACCTCTTTTAAAAGACACACACACACACACACACATCTATCTATCTATCTATCTATCTATCTCTACAGTATCTGTCTATCTATCTATCTGTCTATTGATCTATCTATCTATCTATCTATCTGTCTGTCTATATACAGTATATATATATATATATATATATATATATATATATATATATATATATATATATATATATATTTGTGTGTGTGTGTGTGTGTGCACTGTATTACTCGCTAGGAAACATTAGTGTGGAATACCCACATTTCGTCCATTATTTCCAGATCTTCAGGGTAATATAAGATGGGGAGGGGGGGGAGCTTATATAGTCCTACAATACCACATCAGAGATGGCAACTTGTGACTACATTTTTGCAGTGTTCAATTAACTGTCCTTGTTTGTTTGTTTGTTTGTTTGTTTCATTCCTGCAGCTTTTCTGCTTTCTTTTCAGATGCTGCTTCTTCCTTTCTCCCTCCATATCTAATCACTCATCGTTTTTGCATCTGTCTTGGCTCTACGAAGTGATCAGATAGTCCATTCCCCCAACCTCCATACACTCTCTTGTGCAGCACAAATCTTCGTTCAATAATCCACAAGTAACTAATTAATCGCTGTGTTATAATTCACCATCACACCTCTCATCCTGTTTATAACTCATCATATATACCTATGGATCATTTTGTGCCATAACAGGGTATTGGCTGTGAACAAGTGTCCACCGGGGTACTAACATTCCCATCCATCTCAGTGGTTACACCCCACTGACCAGCCATCCCATGTAATCTAACATTCCCAACGTTTCCATTCATATCTCCAGTCGGAAACACTGACACACTTCACTTAAACTCCTCCAAGCACACTCCCACATTGACCCAAAACTCGCCTTGCAATCTAGCCGCCGAACCCTCTGTTGGAGCCTAAAGGCAAGCAATATCCCACTCTTATATTCCTACTAGTATGTAAAATAGGAAGAAAAAAAAAAAAAAAGCTTCAGTGTGAGTTGGTCTTTCTTTAAATTTATGTCCTCGTGTGGTAGATTCTTGTCATTTTCATAATAATTTAGATGCTGCTTTCTGCCTTGTTTGCCTGATCTAAGAGCCAACTCAGATCTATCCTGCGAGGAGTCATCGTGTACATACTTCAGCCAAACAACTCACCTAGGAATAATGTTATAGCGGTAGATTGTAGCTTTTCTAAAAACTAATTAGTTAAAACTGCGATGAGAGAGGACTCCATTGCCATCCTTGCTCTTTGTTCTTAAGAATTGTAACTGAAACTAAATCATGATAATTATTATCATCATCCGCCTCTTTTTGCCTCGTGCAGGTGGGGTGAGCTAGAGTACAGAAAGCCAGGAGTGAAAGAATTTGATAATGGGAGAAATAATCACCAGTATGCCCAGTGAAATGGTCTAAGCAAGCAGTCATTTACTCTTCAAGTCCACAGCATCCACGTTTCACCTTGTTAGTATTCATTTATTCCACACTTAACTTTACAATTATCGATCAGGCAGAGTCTGTCTGACAACAGCCAAGTTAAAACGGGGGTGCCAAACCCTACTCACACATCTCCAAACAAAAATCATTCAACCACCTCCATCCCTAGTCACCTTCCTAGCCTTATCAGCTGTCCTATCTCTCTTTCTCACACATTCTTCTTGGTCTATCACGCTGCCTCCCATCGTCACCCTCTCATATATACCCTTTTCACCACTCTATTCACACGTCATTCTCTACACAAGACCATACCATCTAGTTACTCTCTTCGACTCTGGTGTCCACAAAGTTCCTTCCTCCTCATCTTTCACGATGCACAGGAAATGCTGGTCGAGACTGCGAACAAAATAACCAATCTTACCTGATAGTTAAAATGTTAGAGGAGTTTGTCACAAACAACACACTTAGTAGTGTGGAGGGAAACATAACTGTTCAACGAAGAACTGGTGCCGCCCAAGGTGATAGTTTTGTTGACCCTTCTCCTGCCATTGCTGGTAATCCTCTCACTACAGTACAACCACAGCTAATGACTGGAATGATTATAATGCGTTCCAGTCAATGGCCGAATGGGTGACAAGGACGTGTTACATCATACTTGTCACCACTATTAACACATTTCGGAGTTTAGTTGTCATGAACAGGAGACCCAAGACACTCCTCTGGTGAGGGACTCTATTGGCCGTGGTCCGCTCATGGAGTTTTGTGGCAAATCCATGACAAAGAGAAGCATTGTTGTATCGCAAGTGGCGAGCTGGATGAAATTATCAAGGCTGTGGATACCGTTACTGATCGAGCAGTTAATCGTAACTATAACCATTCATGCAGGAAAAAATATATAGTATGAGAGCCACGGGACAGGTACAAAATGATCCAGCGTTTCAATGCAAAAACTAGTTACATTCTAGTTTCAGGTTTACTCCACGGGAAATCAGCAGAAACAGCATTATGTGTGTGTGTGTGGGGGGGGGGAACGGACCACCAATGCTTCCACCATCCGCCCCTCTCCCAGTGACGACCAAGTGTACAGTACTGTTTTAAAATTTTTAAGCTAAAACAGATACATTATGCCACACATAAATTTAGTCTTGGCTGTAGATACCTCATTTCTTTAAGCCGGAACTTAATCTCTCAAAAGGTAAGAACTTAACATAGTTTAAGCAAATACGGGGGACAACAAAATTCAGGACTTACGGCAAAAAGTCTTTCTCCTCTGTAATCAAAGACCTTGAGGAGAGGTTAAAGGTGACTGTATCTATAATAATTGAACGATTGATTTCCTTACCAGTAAGCGTACGTGAATGTATGGCTAAAACCTTATAGGTCCTATTATTCACAAAGCGGTCAGTGGGGACATTGAGACATTTGAAATAAAGAAGCTTTTTTTTTTTTCTTAGCGTATATTTCAATGTATCATTATGCCGGTTAATTTTCAGCAGTTTATTCTTCTGTTTCCTTATTTCAACATCTAAAATGTGAAAAAGCCAAGACTTATACCTGGCTGTGTACAAAACCTTGAATCATGTAATTTAAACCAAACGAAATTCAGTACTTGGCAATAATCCCTCCATGTCCTTAAGAAAGTGAGGTCCTTTTCCACCTTCTTGACCTTGAATGCGTCATCATATACTCCTGTTGCACCTAAGTGTGCATTGGCCATATCTTGCCAATAAAATCTCCGCAACAGATCATCCTCTTGGGAGCCGTACTCTTGCCAGATAAAGTAGTACCCGTGTTGTGATGAACAGCGTCTTTATTATTCCAGACGCTTCCGAGACACATCCTCCATCATCAGTGGATGTTGAAGTTCAAAAGTTACCAATCAGTAATCACTTCATCAGGTCAGCTCCTACTTTGTGTCTGTCACATCTGGCATAATTGCTCTTTGTAATGTTATTATGGTTTTGCAAAGAGTAACGTGCCGCTTTTACAGAATCCTTATAATTTACCTCTATTATATCACTTTCCTCTGTTCCTACCTTATGTTACCTTGTGTAATTTATCTTGAGGAACAAAGCTTTTTTTTTTTACATTGATTATTCTCTCTCTCTCTCTCTCTCTCTCTCTCTCTCTCTCTCTCTCTCTCTCTCTCTCTCTCTCTCTCTCTCTCTCTCTCTCTCTCTCTCTCTCAATATATATCAGTAATGTGCAATTTCCTTTACACTAGAGTATGCATAAAAAAATAATCACTAAATGTGCAATTAAAACAACTTAGAAAGTAGATGGTAGCACCAGTCGAACAGGGCGATACTCCCGAGGTGGATGGCAGGCTGGTGACAAGGAAAGCTGGAGCTCCCGTTTCACAGGCCCTCATGACCTGCTCCTGACCATCTCTTTTTGGTGAATATTTTCAGTGTTTTCATTACCACAGAGAGTAGGCCAGCATACTCTCATAATGCCTCTACCTTCAACTGTCTACACCACATTACATGCACATTAGATACCACACCTTCTATTTCCATCCCTCCTTAGCAATGGTCGCTGTATTTTTATCAGGAAATTCGGTGGTACTTCGGATTGCCACCACCGGCAGGGTGGGGCTGGAGGCACAGGGTCCTCCTGGTGGCAAGCAAGCGACTGCCGACAGAGGTTGTTTTAAACACTGCTCATGCTCGTCAGCGAAGGGCAGGTTTTGCCTTAGATTTCACTAATATTCGTAGTCATACTACCAGTCTGAAATCCGTTCACACTCTCCTCCAGTATATATCCTCTCTATCCATGTTCCTCACAGAAACACAAATTTCTCCCTCTATTGACCTATCACCATTTTCTTTTTCTGGTTACCGTCTTCTCACAAACTTCCGTAACAAGGTTTGCTGTCCGTTGTTATATCAAACAAGAGTTTTCAGTTGACACTATACTGAACTTTACTTCAGCTGTCTTTGATTTACTCATTATACAAATTAAATTACTGTATCTAAATATTACCAATACATCTGTATAGCTTATCGCACCCCAAATGCTTCTTCAGGACCCAGCATATTGGATTCCAAATCCACACAGTTCACCAACCTTAACCTCACCCTTACCACTTAAATTATTGTTTTGGATGATTTTAACTTTCATATAGTGTACAGGAAGAATGGTCATTGCATTCTGCCAGGACTGACGATACTGGTCTAGAATGCGAGCTGTTTGCAGAATCGTTTAATCTCACGCCACCGGTAAAACAACCAACCACAATACCAGATAATCCTGACCATAACGCCCATCTCTTGGCCATATTCCTGACAGATAACGTAGACCAGTACAGGATAGAAGTACTTTCACCACTTGGCTCCTCCGACCACAATCACATCAAGCTTCGTTAGTAAGTTACCCTAAACCTTCCAGCTCTGAACCTGTCAGAGTGACCAGATGGCACTTTGATAGGGAAGACGGGGATGGATTTAGAAATTATCTTGCTGATATTCTATGGCAGTCTTTCTTTTGCACTGAAGTCAGTTCCACCCAGTCCTAAGTAATGACTTAGTACAAGCCGGTATGGAACTGTTCATACCCAGTTAACAGTTTACCACATGATCGGACTCCCCAAAATGGTTTGACAGCAATTGTGCCAGAACAACGACCCAGAAGTCCTTAGAATATAACTTTTACTTAATATAAAAAAAATCTTGAGTCCTTCAGTGAATATAAAATTGGTAGAAACCATGCAAAAGGAATAATAAATCTCGAAGAATCAAACTTTCTGTACAACCTAGCATCCAATTATATAATCCTAATGATAATTGGATATTCTGGTCAGCTTTCAGTTCTTTCAATAATAACTTTAACAATCCATCACCCATTCCCCCACTAAAATCATCAGATGGTTGAATTATAAATGAACTGCATGGAAAAGCAAACATCCTTGCCAGTACATTTGCCACAAATTCTACCTTAGAGGAAGTCAGCCCGAACGTCCCTGTACTAGAACTTGACTCCAGAGGTTGCTCCACTTAAGATAGACTAGATATGTTGAAGCTATCCTAGACAATTTATCAACCAACAAAGCTCCAGGTCCAGATGGAAATCCTTCGATTGTTTTGAAAAATTTTTCCAGAAAGCTTGCTCCTGTTCTAGCTAAATTATTCTGCCTGTGCCTACGTAATTCTTGGAAAGAAGTAATCTCCACCCAGTTCAGAAGAAAGGAGGTTCATCAAACCCCTCTGATTACAGATAAATGGCTACCACATCTCTTGGTAAAGTATTTGATACTGTAATTAATAAGCACATTGGTAAACATCTTGAATCCAACAATTTATTTAATGAGAGACAGTACGGTTTTCACCACGGAAGATTCAGTGTTGATACACTCAGTCACGTTACTCATACCATCCATCAGTTAACTGACGAACATGGAGAAACCCATGCCTTAGCCTTTGATATTTGTAAAGCTTTTGACAGAGTGTGGCACAGTTTCCTGCTATTCAGACTTCCGTGCTATGGCCTATCATTTATGTTTCAATGATTTCCTCATATCTCAGCGACGGAATGATAAAAGTTTATGATGTACTGTATATTCCAATTTCCACTTGACTAATGCCTGTGTGCCACGAGGATCAGTCCTGGCTCCAACCCTATTCCTAACACATTTTAATATCTTATCTGTCACCAATAATCCCATTCACTCATATGCAGATGACTCAACACTTGACAGTTCATTCGCACTTAAACACTCATCCAAAAAATTTACTATCTTTTATTCACAACTCAGTGCAGCAATCTCCATATATCAAGATGTATCTAATATCACTAAATGGGGACAAAATAATATTGCCTCATTTAACGGTAGGAAAACCAAATATGTACAGTTTACTAACTGACAAATATTGCCTGCTACATATAAAGTATTTCCGTTATTCCTATCTCTAAAAGTACTGAAATTCTCGGTGTTTCACTTGACAGTGGCCTCAGCTGGACCTCTCATGTTAGATCACCTGCTAAAGCCGCTTCAAAGAAACTTGAATTTTTGTACAGAGTCCGTAATTCATGACTGAGGAGTAGTTAACTATAATCTACAAGAGTCAAGTATGCTCTCAGCTGGAATATTGCTCATGCGTGCAGAGTGGATTTGAAGAGGTTGCACTAAAACAACTGGACAAAATTCAAAACAAAGGTGTTAGATTTATTAAAAACCCTGCTAATACAAATGGACTACGTACCCTACAAATAAGAAGAAATTTTGCCTCCTTTGCCTTATTACAGATCCTTTTATGGCAAATGCTCAGATGAAGTTGCATTCATTGTGCCACCTTTTCACGCCTTCCACCGTGCTACATGGGCATCTGGTAATGCTCAAGACTGAATTGGTACACTGCCATATTGCAGAACTTCTGGCTATCAGAATTCTTCTATCCCCCCAACTGTATCCCTTTGGAACTCGTTTCCCGAGTATGGCTTCCCCCCCAGACTTCAACCTACAGCTGTTGAAGTCCAACTATTACAGATTTTTTATGAATTAAGGATACCTGTAAGCTGGTTTATGGATTACTTTTTTTTTCCCCTTCCTCTGTTCATCATCTATAAAAAAAGAAAAAAATATGTATAAACGTAGGCTATGCAAGAAAACTGTCTTATTTTGGGTCGCAACAAAAATGATTTATCACTACATTACTGGGAGTGATGTCATTATCTGCTTCACTGTCTATACACTGTTGTGGTCTATAATTACAAGTACATGATTGATTTTTACATCTCTTACTGGCAGTTTAACATTATGTCTATTATACAGGGCATCAGTGAAACTCATAGTATCATCTCAAACTCTGATAAAGGCTGACCCAGAAGTTTTAACCCCTAAAGACCACAATTCTCCCACCCTTTCTGGCCCCAGAACCGCATTTAGGGTACGATTATTCAACTTTCACTAAGGTAAATTTTGATCTTATAGATTTCAAGAGCTTGGGTATACACACCAGTATGTTTCACTCTCATATAACCAATGGTTTCTGCATTATCGACCGTCAAAGAACGTCAAAAATAAAAATTGTTACCCCTCATGTATAGAAAGAGAAAATCTATTCACCAAAATACGTTCTGGTCTTATTGATTTGAAGAGCTTGGTTTTACATGCCAGACAATGTATATTTCGCTCTCATATGTCTAATGGTTACCGCAAAATCAACCGGCAAAAAGAAAAAAAAAACGTCATTCCTCATTATGAGCTAGAATCGGACGTCCTTCAGATATAAGGGGGAATACGGAGGAGGAGAGAGTATGGGAGGGTATCAGGAGGGGGGGAAAGGGAGGGAATATGCCTGCCACACACAACCAACACAGTTTAGAAGGGGTATGGGGGGTAGTTTGGGTGGGAGGGGAAACAGAGGGAAGGATCCAATGGGCAAGAGGGAGGTGGAGAGATGGCATGGGAGGGGGGAGTCCCTTCCCAATGCATCTAGGGGACCCAGTCAGGTCATACACCACTAGACATTGTACTTTCCATTGGGAAGGCTCCATATACGTTATCAAAGAGGTGGGGATACTTTAGCCAGTTCTTGGTAACTGCATACTGTCGATGGTGATAGAACTCTATGTACCAAGGCCTGAACACATTGATGGATAATGATAGGACTTTTGGGGTTAAGTTAGTTCAACCATATTTGTTTATCGTGGAAATTACTATGATGATCTCCCTTTTTGTGTTTTAAAATGTCACTTAACCCTTAGGGTGCAACGGTGTTTCCGGAAGGACTGTGTAACTTCTGCAAACAGTTATTCCCGCCTAAATCGTGATTAGATCATGTGGATCCCTCGTAGGCTGCAGGAGGAAGTGCACCATCTAATTTGCCAGTGGCCACCATTCAGTGGGGGTAGTGTATTGTTTTCTTCAAATACCTCCCTTCTACCACTGCTCAGCCGAGCAGGAAGTACACCCAAACACCTGAGTGGCGCCACATATCGTCTAGTGACAATGATTATAGCATTCCCAAAGTGAAGGTGGTGGATATATATATATATATATATATATATATATATATATATATATATATATATATATATATAATCCTAGCAAAGGCAAACATTTGTGAGGCCTGGAAACTGACCAAATTAACGGAAAATGATCTAATCCGTTTTCAAGGAGCAACGGAAAGGTCAATGTTCGGAATATATATAACAGACAAGAAAAGATCAACTTGGGTGGGAGAGCAGACTAAAGTCAAAGACATTACAGAAGTCATAAAAGAACAGAAATGGTGTTGGGCAGATCATGTAGTAAGGATAACGAATAACTGATGGAGCAACATCCTGACATACAGGACTCGAAGTCACTGGAAGCATAGCAGAAAAAGGTCAGACAAGAGGAGAGATAAGACAGAGAAGTTTCCATGCAATGAATGGCAGAGACTGGCTCAACTAAGGAATTCGTGGAAAAAGTTGTAGGAAACCTTTCTCCAGCAGTGTACTTGGAATGGCTGCTATTGCTGCTGCTGCTTATATATATATATATATATATATATATATATATATATATATATATATATATATATATATATATATATATACAAATGTATGTATAAAATTTGTGGTAGGTGGTGGCGACCATCATCCACTCACTTGATGTAGTGCTGCCTACTTCTTCCTTAGCTTTTATCATTCTTATTCTGTGCCTGTCCTCCTCTCTTCCAATTTCTCCCATCTTTCCTGTCACTTCTTATTGCTTTTCTTTCCATTACAGGTGGCTTTACATTGAGTGACAAGCCAAATGGTTTCTTGTAAGCCAAGAAACCATTTGCAACGCTGGGTGGTAACCATATAACCGAGCCATACGTGCTCCCTACGTGTCAACAAGTGGGTTGGTGGAGGGTTAGTGCCCCTCCCTGTAAAACAAATAACTCAGAGTCAAATGGCCACCCCTTACGGGATTATAGTGTCTGGCAATAGACAGATAGATAGATGTATAAAATCATTGATATATATATATATATATATATATATATATATATATATATATATATATATATATATAATATCTATCTATCTATCTATCTATATATATATATATATATATATATATATATATATATATATATATATATATATATAAAATCACTGTGCACTCATGCACATATTAAAAAAAAATAAACGTCTATTCAGGTTTCATGCCAATTTATCTGATGAATATTAATATACACACCATAAGCAACGTTGGGTCTGGTTAGTACTTGGATGGGTGACCGCCTGGGAACACCAGATGCTGTTGGCATCCCTACGTGTCAAGTGGGGTTGGTGGAGGATTAGTGCCCCTCCCTGTAAAACAATTAACTCTAAGCCATTGGCCACCCCGTCTGGGATACATGGCGTCTGGCAATGAAATGAATGAATGAACGAGTATATTCACGACTTAGTGTTTTTTCCGCCACTGATACAAGACTAAATAGCATTATCTTGTTGGTATCCTAACTTATGGGATCCAAGGACTTTCATTAACGAACTTCTTTATCTCCACAGAGGTTTGCCGCTTGAAGACAGCACTAAGGGACGTGAAAAAGGTAAGACTTATACAGAAAATGTTGGTTGGATATGAAGGTGTTGAAGTTTATATTAATGAAAGTGGAGATTGAAATGCATCATACTGAGAATATATATATATATATATATATATATATATATATATATATATATATATATATATATATATATATATATATATATATATATATATATATATTTAACTCATTGGAGCCCAGTGTCCCGAATATTGGAGAGAACTGGGATTTTTCAAGTCTTTATAAAGTAGGGAACCCCGGGTAGGGACCTATGAGCTTCGCGACTATGAGCCGATAGGCGGAGGGCGGTACGCTTAGTACCCACCTAGCGCCATGCCTCGCCCAGCACCCCCGGGATCCAATGGAAATATATATATATATATATATATATATATATATATATATATATATATATATATATATATATATATATATATATATATGGTAAGTGGGAGTGTGAATAAGTGAGGAAGCAAAGAAAATGAAAGATGTAAAGGAATTTAGGTGAGTCTAAAATGCGCTATGCCTCTTTTAAACTCGGAACTGTTCGACGTGTGATGTGCAGCCGAGAGTCTAGAGTGTCTGATAGATGTGTATATGGGTTCCTTCACTGGACATCCCTAATAAATGTAATTTTTTTACTCGAAAGTGTTCGTTAATGAAAGTTGCTACAGTTAAGAAAATAGGTCAGAATGATGATAATTATGGAGACAGCTGTAATACATTACATTAACTTGCTAAGAACTTAGTTTAGCTTCGAAACCACAGAAAGTCAGGTCTTCCATGTATATGACGATACACTTTGTTTTTTGCAGGCACTTCGAACATGCATGAGACGATTGTATTAGATTGGTAGGAGGCAAGAGCGAGAGGGACAGTGAGAGAGAGGGCTGATATAACAGAAGGATAGCACACAAACTGACACCAAGAAATTCCAGTGGAGTACATTGCCAACATTAATCATGGGTTATCAATAAAAGTATCAGCACTTACCCCGACAACTCAAGCAATCAAGAGCATCACATATGAGTCAAGAGGAACAGTGTACCATACCAATGATGGATGACGACAATCAAGTATGGGGTGAGAGGAACAGTGCACCATACCAATGATGGATGACGACAATCAAGTATGGGGTGAGAGGAACAGTGCACCATACCAATGATGGATGACGACAATCAAGTATGGGGTGAGAGGAACAGTGCACCATACCAATCATGGAAGAAGACAATCAAGTATGGGGTGAGAGGAACTGAGAATCCGTTCCAGTCATGGATGAGACAGTCATGTATGGATCGAGAGGAACAAAGCACCTGGAACAGTCTTGGATGATCACCAATGAAATTTCTAGATGTAACTCTCCTGCTTTATCTATCTATCTATCTATTTCTCTGTCTGTTTACCTACTGTATCTATCGATCTATCTGTCTGTATATCTATCTATATCTCTCTGTCTATTTACCTACTGTGGTGTCGCCATCTTGCAGTAACTTTAGTAAAATTTCTTCATTTAAGCCCATTGAGACCTCCAGAGTCTGGGTAGTGGATCTCTTTTAAGATTAGTCACTTTTTACAGCAAACTGTTTGAAACAAGTGCCTTTCCACAAGTTTCAGAGCAGTTTTACTCCTGTTAAGTAAAGGTAGTTGGGACTAACTTAGCATTTTTAAAACAATATTTTGAATCATTTTCAAATACAAGCAGTTTAATAACACTAGTTACCTTTCCATGAACACTCAAACGATGTGCCAAGGTTCACTGTAGCATGACTTCTGTGACAACTTAATTTTGATGCTCTGTTTAGCACTTTTAGCTCTTGTGAGCAGCACCATAATGAATATCAGAGTTAACCAAGATTTTGGTGCTAAAATTCACATTTTTTTTTCTTTTTGCAACAACAAAGTGACGAATTTTTAGAGGAACCAGTTTATTCTTACCAACTACTTTTCCATGGACTTTAAGTACTAAATTGCAAAACTGATAGCAGGTTTTACCACTGAAAGACATTTTAACGTATTAAACCATTTTTTTTTTTACCTCCAATCATACAGTTTTATTTTCTCAATTTAATACTTAAAGAATTAAAATAACAGTTTCTCATCTGTAAAGCTTAGGATTATACAGTACTTACTGATGGCTTTAGGATAATGTATATTTTTCTTTTCCAGTCACAAAGGCAGGGTTCCTGCTCTTCTATGTTCAGACGTTGTATTTAAATTTAGGCGTCCTAGTTGTTAGGTTGGGTACGTTGGATGTACACGTCGTTCATTCAAAATAATATCTGAACATATGGGAAAGAGATAGAGAAAAGGACAATATTTGCATCAGACAGTATTTGCAGCTGTCAGAGAACATTCATTAACCCATGACCACCCTTTCTCTTACGATGATTTTCAAGTGCTAAACATATTCAGCAATTCATGTGATGCCTTACTATGAGAAGAATTACTAATAGAAAAATGTAGACCTGAAATTAATCTAGCTAATAATACATAATGGATTTTTGGTTCGAACATTTTGGTTGTTTTGGTTTGTTTGCTTCTGTTTGGGGGGTTTGAGTAAGTGTTCGAACATACAGGTTGTTGTTTCAGCTGGAGGTTTGAGTAGGATACTTGGTTCTACCCTGAGTGGTTCTTGGCATTTCTCTTTAATCTTTTATACTGGGAGGGGGGTTGTTTTTCTTTACTTGGTTTTATATTCTCAATAACGTCCTTGTTTATACTCTATATCATGTTATTGCTGGCTTTAATACCTGATGATGGACTGAGGAGGCGCAAAGTTCGTATGGATTATGTATGGAAGAGTATTTACCACATTGTTTTTATCATATATATGTATTACATTATACCATATTATATTAATGGTATGATTATCGGTTAATAAACGTCTTGGGTGCCATGGGTATAGTTTCATTCACATCTCTGGGAAGATATCTACAGTATAATTCCTTCATGTGGGACTTAGTCCAGGTTTCTACTTTTGTGCATGGATCATGGCCGATGGGGATGGATACACCAGTCGAGCAGGGCAGTACTCCCGAGGTGGATGGAAAGCTGATGACAGGGAGTGCTGGAGCTCCCGTTTCATCAACCCTCAGGAGTAGTTCCTGACCATCCCCCTTTGCTGAACTTTTTCAGTGTCTCGGTTACACAGAGAGTAGGCCAGCATGCTCTCCAGTACAAATTTCTCTAACTATCTTCACCAAACTACATGCACAGTACACACTACACTTCCTATTCAAAATTTAACTAAAATGGTGTCTCTTCACCAAGCCTCGGAGTCCCCAAGGGGGGGGGACCATAAATGCCCCCACCATCCGCCCCTCTCCCGGTGACGACTCGAGGTGCCTGGAACCACTGTCTGACTCTCTTCTTCTTCATTTCTCCGACATTCGCGGCCTTTCCTCTTTCGCTCTGTTGAGCACCACCTCTCCTCCTCTAAACCTCACCTTCTTTTTCTAACGGAGACTCAGCTGTCTGAGGCAACTGACAGCAAACCCTTTTCTGTATCCTCCTACTTTCTCTATACTCATTTCAAAGCCAAAGGTGGCTGTTGTGTATATATACGCAACGACTTATCTTGCTCTTGTGTTCCTGAACTCGATTCTTCTGAATTCTCTACACTCTGGCTTCGGCTTTCCTGTCATTCTCTGACTAAATATATCTGTGCTGTTTACTTATCCCCTAATTCTACTGACTATCAAAAATTCTTCGACTATCTTACTTCTATGATGGAAGACATTCTATCCATTTCTTCTTTCTCTGAAATCTCCATTCTAGGAGATTTCAATGTTCACCACCACCTTTGGCTCTCCTCTCCTTTCACGGATCCACCTGGTGAACAAGCCTACATCTTTTCTATCCTTAATGACCTAGAGCAGCTTGTACAGCACCCTACCCGTATCCCTGACTACCTTGGAGAGAGCTCCAACATACTTGACCTCTTCCTCACAACTAATCCTTCTGCTTACTCTGTTAATCTTTTCTCTCCGTTGGGCTCCTCCAATCACAACCTTATTACCTTAACCTGTCCTATCACTCCGGTACGGCCTGTGGACCCTCCAGGGAAACGTCATCTGTGGCATTTTGGAGCCGCAGACTGGGAGGCCCTCAGGAAGTACTTCTTTGATTTTCCCTGGAATGATTATTGCTTCCATGGCCGGGAGCCATCTGAGTGTGCCTTGCGCATTACGGAGGTTATTCTCTCGGGCATGGAAGCATACATTCCTTTCTCATATCCTTTGACTAACGCAAGAAAGCCTTGGTTTAATCACGCTTGTTCTAATGCTGTCCGCAACAAGGAGAAGGCCTACAAAAGGTACCGGAGCCAACTCACCCCTGAATCACATCATCTTCACGTCTCTGCCCGGAATCATGCTAAGTCTGTTCTTTGCTCTACTAAAAATAATTTCATCCATACTAAATGCTCTCAACTCTCCAACTCGAATTCTTCCCGCTCCTTCTGGCACCTTGCCAAAAATCTTTCTAACAACTTTACCCCATCATCCTTCCCTCCTCTTTTCCACTCTGATGGTTCTGTAGCTATTTCTTCTACTGATAAAGCAGATCTCTTCGCACAGACTTTCTCCTTCAATTCCACCTTAGACGATTCCGTTGCTGTTCCTCCATCACTTCCCCCCTCTGACTTCCTCATGGCTGACATTAAAATTTCTTCAGTTGATGTATTTTCTGCCATCACTGGCCTCAGTACTAACAAGGCATATGGGCCTGATGGGGTCCCTCCTGTTGTTCTCAAGAACTGTGCTTCTGTGCTTACACCCTGCCTAGGCAAACTCCTTCACCTTTGTCTGTCAACTTGTACCTTTCCTTCTTGCTGGAAGTTTGCTCTCATTCAGCCAGTCCCAAAGAAGGGTGACCACTCCCAACCCTCCAACTATCGTCCAATTGCTTTAACATCCAGTATTTCAAAAGTTTTCGAGTCAATTCTCAATAGAAAAATTTTAAGGCATCTTTCCTATCACAACCTTCTTTCCGATCGTCAGTACGGGTTCCGTCAGAGGCGCTCCACTGGCGATCTTCTAACCTACCTTTCAGACTCCTGGTCATCCTCCTTTCGGGACTTTGGCGAAAGCTTTGCCATTGCACTTGACATCTCAAAGGCTTTCGATCGAGTCTGGCATAAATCTTTAATTTCCAAACTGCCCTCCTACGGTTTCTATCCTTCTATCTGTGCCTTCATTGCTAGCTTCCTTTCTGGTCTTTCTATAGCCACGTTGTAGATGGCCATCGTTCTTCTCCTAGATCTATCAACAGTGGTGTTCTCAGGGCTCTGTCCTATCACCAACTCTCTTCCTTTTATTCATCAATGATCTTCTAAGCTGTACATCTAACCCTATCCACTTATACACTGATGACTCCACCCTTCACCTTTCCATTCGGTTCCCGCAACGCCCATCTCAACAGTTACTTCAACAAACAAGGGATGAGGCTATGGCACACCTAATGTCTGACTTGGCTCGTATCTCTGACTGGGGTAAAAATAATATGGTTGTTTTTAATGCATCTAAGACTCAGTTCTTACACCTATCAACCCGACAAAATCTTCCACAGGTATACCCATTAATGTTTAATAATATTCAGCTTAATCCTGCATCATCCTTGAACATGCTTGGGGTTTCATTTACTCGGGACTTATCTTGGAAAGATCATATTACATCTCTTGTAAAATCTGCTTCCAAGAGATTGGATGTGCTAAGCCGTCTCTGCTCTTTCTTTACCCCTGCACAATTGTTGACTCTATACAGGGGATTTATCCGCCCCTGTGTGGAGTACAACTCTCATGTGCGGGGAGGCTCCCCACATACAGCTCTTCTCAATAGGGTGGAGTCAAAAGCTTTTCGTCTCATTAACTCTCCTCCTCTTACTGACTCCCTTCAACCTCTGTCTCTTCGCTGCACTGTTGCATCTTTATCTCTTTTCTATCGCTACTTTAATGGTTTCTGCTCCTCTGAACTGTCTGCTTGCATTTCTCCACCTCTACGACGGGCGCGTAGCACCCGTCTGGCAGCAAACTCTCATCCCTTTTCTGTCCAACTCTCTAATGCAAGAGTTAACCGTTACTCACAGTCTTTCATTTATGGAACAGGTCAGCTCTGGAACTGTCTCCCTCTGCCTGTATTTCCTGCTGCCTATGATCTCCAGTCTTTCAAACGCAGTGTGTCCAGGCATCTCAAAATGAAATGATCGGATCTTGAATTTGGCTCTCTATTGTATTTTGTTTTTCTCTTGGAGGGAACTGTTACTGCGGGCTCATGGCCTTTGGTTCCTTCTTCCTCAAAAAAAAAAAAAAAAAAAAAAAAAAAAAAAGAGTCTGCAGCTATGAACATACCAGCCAACATCAGGACGAACGACTCTATATGTATATGGATAAAAGTTAGGCTGTAGCAGTCATTAATTTTGATGACTGTCATGTATAAACGACAAATTGGACATTAAAACAAAATTGCAGTCTAATGGGTTTGGGATGGTAGGACCTAAGGAGGAATTGTAATAAATTAATATATACTGTATATATATATATGTACCCCCTCCACAATATGTCTACCCCCGATGTATATAGTTCCCCCCTCAGTGCATACATGCCCCCACTAACTTTGCTAGGTCAGCATGCTTTCCCACGCCTGAAGACGGTGTTATTGCATCAGTTGATATCAGGCAGCCTGGTCGGGTAGACTGTTTTACTGTGAGCTTGTAATAAACTCCTTATCTAGCTGTTTGTACACGGAGTTTCTATCACCAAAGTATTGCAAGTTACATTTGGTAGCAGCGGTGTTTCGAACCATCACATTCTGACCGCCTCCTTGGATTTTTAGTGATACAACAAGATACACGACGCCTCGCATCTGCCAGCCTCGCTCCTCCTCCGTGCCTCTATACCTTGGCTGTGCTTTTCGAATGTACCATTTTTCTCACCAGTGCTCACCTCTCAAACCACCGCACCCATACGCCTACTTCCTGACCGCATGTGTCGCCGTCGCCGCCCTACGCACCTGTTGCACCTGTTCCCAGCACCTGTTCCGGACTCATCATAGCTCCTGCCCCCACGGTGCCACTTATCACTGTCTGCCCGCTGCCTGCCCACCACCATTCTCTGCATTTGCAATTCACCAGCTCTACACCTGCCTTACGCCGACATCTGCCTCACCACCCACCACCGGCCTCCGCCGTCGCCCGCTTCTGGTCTGCATTACGGAGCCTCCTACGACCGCCACTCCCTGCCGGTGATTCATCGCGGCGTCTCTTCTCCTCTCTGCCCAGCTGTCTCTGCCCCGCCCCCCAGCCCCGCCCAGCCCCGCCCCGCCCCGCCCCGCCCCAGCCCAGCTACGCCCAGCCACCCTGCACATCATACCTCTCGACAGTCCCGTTTCTACTGTGTAACTATAGTATATCTTTCCTTTCTATAGAGATTATCCTCGATTTTCTCTACAGATTGGTTATTGTAAATATTCCATCTCATTTCCATTACCCCGTTTTCATCTTCACCAATGTTATTTATTATCCGTCTCATCCTTCGCATTTTCTTTAAGCCATTCATCCCCGCACCTTCATTCATATTTTCACACCTAGTGAATTCCATTCTCTCATTGTTATTTTTACATTTCCACCTACGTATCCATCTTCATCCTTTCATCTTCCATTGCCGCATTAAATGTCATACTTTCCACGTCAACCGCTTACCACCGGCCCTCTCGACCCGGAAACATCACCTGCTCATACCCCGTCTGCTGACTCTAACACAATCACTCATTTACGAAGTGGCAAAGAGTACCACCGCCCTGCACCTGAGACTCCCGTTTCACTTCCCGCAGACTCACTTCCTACCCGTCCTACCCTTGTAAATCCAGATACCTCCTCCTCTACTCCTGCCTGTACACTCCCTTCTTCTTCCTTTACTCCTTCCACTGTCGTTACATCTCCTGCCTCCCTTCATACCCCGTCTTCCTCGCCCTTAACTGCCACTGCCTTCTCTCTCTCCCACACTTCTCCCGCCACTTCTGCACTTCCAGCCATGGCCAACCCTCCACAGTCTATCTCGACGATGCCAATCGTCCCAAATTTACCGGCCAGGACCCAACTTGGTCTGTCTATGATTTCCTCAGAGAAGTCGAAACCGAAATAAATAATAGACAAATTACCGAGGAATCGCTCAAAGTAGCTTACCTTCTCGGTCGCTTGCATCACGGTAAATCAGACATCGGATCCGCGATCCGTGCAGGACATTTCGATAGCATTCGTACCTTTGCTGATTTTCGTATGGAACTCATCAGCCTTTGTTGCCAGCATTCAAATACCGCGTCTCTCATGGGATTCATTAATCTCCTAAACCAACTAGATGAGGACTTGCGCGTCCCAGCGCAATATGCCAAGCTCCGCGAAGCTGCCGCCGCCATGAAAGCAACTAGTAGCGAGATGCTCCAATTACTGGTCGGCACGAAATGGTTAGAAGACAAGAATGGCGTTCCAATGCTTTCACTCACCAACTTTGCTGACTTAATTGGTTACCTGAGATTCCTTCACTGGCTTACTCCTAAACAGCGAGAGCTAGCCTTGGAAATCGGTTTCAATCCAGGAGATAAAATTATTCAGGTCACTAAAGCCATTCATGAAAGAACAGGTTCGAACTACACGCGTCAGGGCACCACCCAACCCTTGGCCTCCTCAGTCTGTCACATCTCCACTACCCTAGACCAATCTCGCTCCCGTCCCACCACACGCGGCAGACCTGCCACACATCGCTCTCCTACTGCAGGTCGTGATCAATCTAGCGCCCGACGGAACAGACAATCTTCGATTCCTTGCTGGTACTGTGGTCATCCTGGACATCGAGCATCCAGTTGCGACCGTACATACAGACGTCCTCACTCCCAAACCAGACAGCGTACGCCTTCCCGCTCACGTCGTCCACACTGCAAATACCACAAATCAAGCACGACTCACACCACTGAGGAATGTCGTTACCTCAACCGCCCACAGTCGGGGGAAGCGCCGCGCCCGTATCGGACCAATATCACGTAGAACCAGAAACCCAACTCCCCCTCCGCCATGTAGGTCCCATAACATCCTCGGGTTTAGTCATTCTCGGAAGCAGTCATGACATACCAACGTCATTCTTCTTGGACACAGGATCTATAGTAAATCTCATCTCCGAAAATTCCTTACAAATTATTCATCGCCGTCACAACCACGTCAGTTTCCTAGAACCACCAGACATTCGCCTATGTGGTGTTAACGGCTCAGAGTTTAAGGTTAAGGGAAGAGTCACCCTTGAAGTCAAACTCCACAGAGCTTTGCCCCCTATCCTCATTGAATTTCATGTCACTAATGACTTGCAGTATCCCGCAGATGCCCTTATTGGTTTCTCCACCATGGCACAACATTCCATTGCATTATTACCTGCTTGTGGTAGTATAGACATTTCTGGATTCCCGGTTTACACTATGGAATGTCCCCGTCCTGTTCTTACGATCAAATCAGTCCTTCAATTACCTCTGTCCCTATCACTACCAAAAAGTCCAACCCAGCCCAAACCACCACTATCTTCATCTGAGAATACGGAGATCATTCCTTTACTGACTGCGAGCAAGGACATAAATTCCTCAATGTCTCTTGATACATCATCTCAGCCCTCGAACATGGCTCTTACATCCTCTCCCGACAACACTATCGCTGACTCAGACATGTCTCAGTTACCTACCTCACACAGTCTGAATGATCTTCTCCAACACGCAGAGACGAAACGTGCAGTAACGAATGCGTGCACAATTTTGTTACCGCATGAGTTCACCAAAGTCTCTGTTTGTGTTGCCGGTGCGAAAGAAGGAGTGGATGTACTAACCCTACCTGAGACGTGTTGTGTGAATGGCTTGACTTATGAGTCAGCGTGGTGTACAGTCTTAGAGGACAGTTTATGCTACCTGTACTTGCTCAATGTCACAAATGCTCCACTAAAACTTAAAAGTGGTGTAAAGATTGGAGACTTCCTAGTATACCCAGCGGCCGTAAAGGTGTGCCAGGATTCCTCAATTCCTACTATTCAGACTGATGATACGCCAATCGGTGTCTGTACTATTAACTCTACGGGATCTGCGCCGACGCATTCACCCGATATGCTCTCACATCTCACTTGCACAGATTTCCCAGAACATACGCCTCAACTCCTCGACCTTCTGACCTCGTACAGAAACGTGGTTGCCTTACCCGGTGAACCGATGGGTAGAACAGACCTTGTCAAACATACGATTGAACTACTCCCAGGAACTCAGCCGATTTACATACCAGCGTATCGATTGCCTCACAGCCAGAGAAAACAAACAGATCAAATGGTACAGAACATGTTAGACCAGGACATTATTGAACCCTCCGTCAGTCCATGGAATAGCCCACTTTTCTTAGTACCAAAGAAGGACGGCAACCTTAGACCAGTAGTCGACTATCGTAAGGTCAATTCTGTCACCGTTCCAGACCGTTTCCCGTTACCTGTCCTCACTGATTTGCTGGAATCCCTTGGTGACAACAACGTAGTCTTTTCATCTTTAGACCTCCTCAGCGGGTACTGGCAGGTCGAAATGGAAGAGTCCTCTCGCCCACTCACAGCCTTTAGCACCCCTTCCGGACATTTTCAGTTTAAGAGACTCCCTTTTGGTCTGAGAAATGCTCCTTCCGTGTTCATGCGACTTATCCATTCAGTCTTCAGTGGTATGATGGGACACTCTTTTTGCTTACCTAGATGATATCATTGTTGTGAGTAAATCCATCCCTAATCATTTTACCAAACTCCAGCAAGTCTTTGAACGCCTCCAGCTCGCAGGCCTGAAAATCAGTCTCAGTAAATGTGACTTCCTGCGAAAGAAAATCAAATTCCTAGGCCATGTCGTAGATGCACAAGGCATTCATACTAATGAGGATAAAACTAAGGCGATCATTAACTTCCCAGAACCTACCACTACCGACGCTGACGAAGTTACCTGGGCCCCAGTGGCTATTATCGTCGCTTTATCCGGGATTACGCGAAGATCGCCGCTCCTCTGACCCACTTACTCAAGCAGAATGTGCCCTTTGTTTGGACTAACGACCAGTCACAGGCTTTCCAAAAGCTAAAGACAGCTCTTGTAAATGCCCCTATTCTAGCGTTCCCTGATTATACCACACCCTTCCTTCTCTGCACAGACGCCTCAGGCACTGGACTTGGTGCCGTTTTGATGCAACTCGATGAAGCATCAAGGAAGCACGTAATAGCGTATGCTAGTCGCACCCTTACAACCGCTGAACGTAACTACAGTGTCACAGATCTCGAAGCACTAGCGGTAATCTGGTACTTGAAACATTTCAGAGATATCGTCTATGGTTATCCAGTGCATATCCAAACAGACCACCTTCCACTATGTGATTTGTTCAAGAATCGCAACCTAACAGGTAGACTAGCTAGATGGTCTATCATCATCCAGGACTTTAATCCCACTTTTCAATATGTACCAGGTAAGTTGAATGTAGTCGCAGACGCACTCTCACGTCACGTAGCAGCAGCTATAACATCACTGCAGCCTGAAGTAACTGAAAACACTACACTAACGTCAGAAGTTGTTCGAAACTTTCAACGCCAAGACCCCATGTGGTCCAAAGTCATTTATTTCCTAGAATCTGGCGATGCCTCGACCTTACCTACTCTGCCAGTATCACTAGATGAGTTCATGCTAGATGATGATCTCTTGTACAGGAAAACACTGCTAACAGGCAAAGATATGCCCAATCGCGAAGTACGCCAACTTGTTGTCCCCACTGCCCTGATACCAAAGGTTCTTCATATTGTTCATAATACTCCTCAAGCTTCCCATCCAGGTAAAGACCGATGCTTGCGCCAAGCACGTCTCAAATACTATTGGCCAACCATGCACCGCGATATCAATGCCCACTGTGACTCTTGCCTCTCCTGCCACCGCCACAAAGTATCAACCGGCTTACCAGCACCTCTCTTACAATACCCAATCCCATCACGACCATGGGAAACTGTCTCAATCGATCTCTTAAAACTCCCTCTCACAGAATCTGGCGCTGAGTACTTGTTCGTAGCGGTCGACCACTTCTCCCGCTACTGTGTCCTTGTGCCCCTCTCCCACAAGACCGCGAAGAGCGTTGCACGTGCCCTTGTAGATCACGTAATTTGCCCGTTCAGTACCCCTCATACCATTCTTACTGACAACGGTACAGAGTTCAACAATAGCCTTCTCGATGAGATCTGTCGCCACTTTCATATCAGTAAGTGCAATGTCGTGCCTAACCATCCGGCTTCCAATGGCCTTGTAGAACGCCACAACCGAAAAATCTTAGAGTGCCTCAGACATCTAGGCTCCCATAGTTCGTCCTGGGATGACTGGATTCCCCAAGTGGCATCCTCCATCAATAGTTCCATCAATGCATCCACTGCTGAATCTCCCTTCTTCGTCCTCTTTGGTTTTGACAAGGACCTCCCATACTCTCTCTTATCCTCAAAGCCAGAACCCATCTACAACATGGATGATTATGTTAAACTAAAATTGGCCAACTTCCAGACAATCCACCAGTATGTCCAATCCACTTTGGCTTCCTCTCAGGAGGACATGCTGCAGCGCCAACATAAGTCCGCCTCTCCTATCACTATCAATGTAGGCGATCTTGTCTTTGCTCATTCCCATACGCGTTCCTCCAAGTTGGATGACAAATTTACAGGGCCCCACCGAGTCCTCACTCAACAAGGCAACAAATTTCACCTCCAGGACCTGTCCACTAAGGACACCAGATGGGTCCACGTCGATGACTTAAAGCGAGCACCCCGTGGCCTCGTGTTGCAAGAGTCACTTACACATCCTCCTGCCTCCTCTTCCCCTCCTCCCATCCCTCAGTCTACCTTGTCTCCACCTATCCCTCAGTCTACCTTGTCTCCACCTATCCCTCAGTCTCCTTCCTCTCCATCTCCACCTGCTCATTCATCAATCAATCAATATCGGTCCAAACTGCGCTCTGCCCATCAACCTCTTCATGACCTCCCCCATTAACTCTACCCTGATTTTCTAGGTCCGATGTTAGCGCTCTCCCTGCTGGCAGTGCTGACCCTCCTGGGGTCTGGGTCAGGTCAGGACGATGGTGGAGTACGTCCTGGGGCCTTGGTCGGCTCAGGAGGCGAGGTCTCCTTGCGCTACGATCTTGCGCCCCTGGCCGACGTAGCCATTGCCCTACCTGCCTACACGCACCAGCTCCACGGAATCAGAAACCATCTCACGGCCCTCATGGGGACACACAACCCGAATGAGTATCTCTATAGCCTTTTCCTCCCACTCTCCTGGCAATTGCAATACATAAGTCACGGATTCACTGAAACCCAACTCAATGACGTCACGTCCACTCTACACCATTTCACCGATATCTTACAATGCCACCTTTCCGATCTCAACGTTATCTCTCAGTTCTTCTACCTCAAACTCAACATGGATAATCTCCAACTGGCCGTTGACTCTCTCCTGTCTCAAGTCTCTACCTTGGTTCGTATCCTGGTCGATGCTATCAATGGACGTGTCACTGCCGACTTAGTACCTGTCTCAGCTCTCCGTTCTGTCCTGGAATGGGCTCACTCCACCTTCGGTCTCTCCTCAGTCCTCCCTTACTCCTCCCTTGAATATTATTATCCTGTTCTCGAAGCCACTCTTCTCACTACATACGTCGTCGTCCATATTCCTCTCCGTTCTGCCATAACCTTTAACCTTTTCCACATCATTCCCTTCCCTTTCCGCCTCAACAACTCCTTGTTACAGGTATCTGTTCCTTCAGACTATTTCCTCCTCTCCCATGATCATCTTTCCGTTGCCTTCCTTTCTTCCACAGACCTCCAGCAATGTTCCTCCCTTACTCCGACCTCTCGTCTCTGTGCTGCCCACCTTTTCGCTATCTTCCCTAGCAGTGCTACACCCTGTGAGTCTGCTTTAGTTCGCAACCATTCCATCTACTCGGCCTGTTCTTTTGTCCCAGCTCCTGACCTCCCGGTCCACCATGCTCACCTCAACCATGTCCAGTACTTCTTCTTTGCTGTTCCCATCTCTGTCACAATCATGTGTCCTGGTTCTTCCGTTCACTCCGTCCCCGCTAGGGGTCTCTACAAAGCACCTGACTATTGTACCGTCAAATCACAGTCCGTCATCACTTACGCCACTCGCTATCACCAAGCTGTTCGTACCCACTCCTATGACATCTTTCAACCAATCGACATGCCTTCAACCCTCCCTTCTGCCAACATTACCATCCCCTCCCCTCACTTGCGCATGCTCACCTTCCTCAGTGACAGTGATTTCATTATGGATCAATTTTCTCTGGCCTTCAGCCGTTCATGGGTTCATCCAACAGTTGTGTTTCCCCCTGTGGTTATCGCTTTCATAGGTTTTCTACTCATCATCTGTGCAGTGCATTGTTGTGTCAGACAAATGGAACGTCGACTCCAGGACATCAGAGTCGCTACAGGCATAGTGCGCCCTACACACGACGTAGAAACTCCCCGTACTTAGTGCCCTCATATTCAGTGACTACCAATGCCATCTGCCATTTACCCAAACTGTGAACAGCACTCTGCCTACTAGACAATGATGGTATTTCTTTCATGCATTACTGAGTGACAGTGTATCCTACAGAAAATACAAAAAAAAAAAAAAAATGACGGCCGAACAACAATAGACCTCTCATATCTACTCCTTGTTTATCATGTAGCAAACTATTATTGTGTAATTCCCATTATATTTATATATACCTTCGACCCTTACTGAATTTGTACCTACTAATCCTTGTCTTTCTCATCTGTATATATCGCTCTAATTCCCTCCCCTCAACATGGCCATGTCTCCCCTACTGCCCCTGTATCATACTTATCCCTTGTACAAACCTCCCTGGTCCTGCCTTACTACTATAATCAAACACATTTTAACTCCCGGTGTCAGGAGACACCATCTCAGCTACCCGGGGGAGTAGTGTACCCCCTCCACAATATGTCTACCCCCGATGTATATATGTCCCCCCCCCAATGCATACATGCCCCCACTAACTTTGCTAGGTCAGCATGCTCTCCCACGCCTGAAGACGGCGTTATTGCATCAGTTGATATCAGGCAGCCTGGTCGGGTAGACTATTTTACTGTGAGCTTGTAATAAACTCCTTATCTAGCTGTTTGTACACGGACTTTCTATCACCAAAGTATTGCAAGTTAAATATATATATATATATATATATATATATATATATATATATATATATATATATATCTTTCAGCCCAGTAACTTTTTTTTTTTTTTTTTGGTATTTCCAGACGATTTTCAGGAGGGACTTTCCGAGTTGGAGGGGTTATACATATATATATATATATATATATATATATATATATATATATATATATATATATATATATATATATATATATGGGGGAAGCGTTGGCTGAATTGGTAGAGGCGGCCTGTAGTCCTGATGGACCCAGGTTCGAATCCCGGCTGGGGCAGGGAACAGTTTAAGGATTTGAATTTCATAAAAAGCAGACTTTACTGATCTACCAGATGACCCGCCGACGTAAAAATACCCCCGCTAATACCAATACACCAATTCTGTATGAGACAGCCCTAGCATGTATTCAATATGGATGGTGGGTGTTAGTGCCGAAGTGGTGACATGTGGAGGTGTAGGAGGACTACTGGGTCTTGGGATAGACTACTACCCCCGAGATATAGGCCCTGAAGCCTTTGCCCAGAGTCGGACACACAAAAAAATATATATATATATATATTTATATATATATATATATATATATATATATATATATATATATATATATATATATTGTTACGGTACGGAACAGAGAGAGATAATGAACACTTCAAGTGAGAATACTAAAATCACTAATGTCCCGCAAAATTCCAGGTTCAAAACAAAAGAGTTAGGTAAAATTATAAGTTAAAGTTTAATGCTCAAACTAACAACTAAACATTCAGGACTCATAAGGATAATGTAATGGCAAAAAACAGGTTAAATATATGGTTAACTGGAATAGCCTCTATTAACACGAAATTAGCAAGAGTAAATTTATCTAAGTCAGCCCTGATAAAATGAGAAAACTGGATACTACTCAGTTAATGCAAGATATATTATTACAGATACAAAATATTATCAATAATGGCTGACATCAAAAACTCCACATGAACCACAAAAACCTCACCAGGCCTACGAATTAACACCTTATGCTATACAGTACAAGAAAAAAAATGTAATAACACTTATACTCAAATTACACAGCAGCTAGATGGTTGGAGACTTCCTGAGCACTCACAAAAATAATAACAACCGTACAGGGGAGGATAGAGATGTGAACAAAATGAGGAGTAGATCTAAGTGGCAATTAATGCAGAGACTGAGCTCATTATATAGGGGCCGGCAGAGCTTGATACAACTTGTTAGAAGGACGCGCAAATGAAGCCATAGGGGACAAAGAGTTGACACTCCTGCTCTGAACAACAGAAAGAACGACTTACTCTACTATAAGGGAGGAGAAGGGGGGAGTGAGGTAGAACACGGAAGCTTAGTCACTATGGAAGCCACGAGGCGAATCGTGATCAAACATGCAGCATACTCTACGTTAGAATTATACAAAGGATGATGAAATCATAGGCTATGTAACACCTCCCCACAAAGAAAAAGAAATTTACAAAGGAAATTTCTTATTACTCTAAAACAATCTGTCTAAAGTCTAGATAAGCAATCTCCAATAACATTTTCTTTCCCCTTGACATGTTGTATGACTAATGAATACTCCTGAAGAAGTAGACTCAATCTTGTCAATCTCTGATTTTTATCTTTAAACTTACTAAGGAATTTCAGTGGGTTATGATCGGTATAAATGACTATGGGGTCAAAACCAGAACACAGATAAAATGAAAAATGCTGTAAACCCAAAATCAAGGCCAAAAGCTCTTTCTCAATAGTTGAGTACAGTAGTTCTTTTGAGGTGGAGTGAACTTCTTACTGTAATAAGAGACAGGGTGTTCAATACCCTGACCATCCTCTTGCAGCAAAACAGCCCCAGCTCCTGTATCACTTGCGTCAACAGCCATCTTAAAAGGCTTAGCAAAATTTGGAGTAGCGAGCACTGGCTGATTTAATAGGATAGCTTTAAGTTTGCTGAAAGAGGATTCACAGTTATCGGTCCAGACAAATTTAACTCCCTTTTTCAGTAGGTCTGTAAGTGGTGATACAAGAATTGAAAAGTTAAGAACAAATATCTTGTAATAATCTACCATTCCCAAAAATTTTTGTAGCTCTTTCCTACTTTTAGGTCTGGGAAGATCACTTATAACCTGAACCTTAGCTCCTGGTGGTGCAACATGTCCATCACCAATTACGTACCCAAGGTACTGAACTTTAGCTTGACCAAACTCACACTTTGATAAATTAGCTACAAGATTAGCCCGAACCAAACGCTCAAGAAATTTACTGACATGGCATAGGTGATCTTTCCAGTTGTCACTGAAGATTAATACATCATCAATATAAACAACACACCCAGCCAAACCCTCTGTTACAACATTCATGAGCTTCTGAAATGTGGCTGGTGCATTCTTCATACCATATGGCATTACAGAACATGCAAAAGTCTTTCCTAGAGTTACAAAACATGAGATCTCCCTAGCACGTTCAGTCATAGGTACTTGCCAGTATCCCTTTAACAAATCAAACTTACTTATGTACCTAGCCTTTCTGATCTTGTCTATGCAATCTTCCACGTGAGGGAGAGGGTAAGTGTCTGTTTTGGTTATCTGATTAACACATCTGTAGTCGATGCAAAACCGCTGTGACCCACCTGGCTTAGGGACTAGAGTGACAGAACTCCACTCGCTCTGACAGGGCTCAATCATCTTGTGGTCCAACAGGTAGCCAAGCTCCTTCTGGATGAGAGGAACTTTCACTGGGTTCACACGGTAAGGAGGCAGTTTAATTGGCTTTGCGTCTCCAACAGCGACATCATGCATCAACACAGTGGTTCTTCCTGGAGTGGCACGGAACACTTGCGGGTACTCCTGCAGTAATGCCGAAAACTCCTGCCTTTCCTCGGGAGCTAGATGAGAAAGCTTAGTCTGGAGATCATTCATGATATCAGGATTCTTCCCCAAACTATCACTCAGGCTCATACTGCATGGGAGAACTTCACTTGCAGACTCGGGTGGAACAGCTACAGTGCAGACTAGGTTATTTTCGTCCCGCCTGTGATATAACTTTAGCATGTTGATGTGACAAAGTTGCTTGTTCTTTCTACGATCTGGTGTGGCGATGACATAGTTGACATCACTGAGTTTCTTCTCCACGAAATAAGGACCACTAAACTTGGCTTGAAGAGGTTGCCCATGCACCGGCAGCAGGATCAAAACCTGATCTCCTGGCTGAAAGTGGCGTAACCTGGACTTCTTATCATACCAAGTCTTCATCTTCTCCTGAGCAGCTCCTAAATTCTCTCTCGCCAGCTGTAAAGCAGTGGACAGCCGTTCTTTGAACTTCATCACATACTCCAGCAGGTTGACGTCATCTTCCTCCGACAGCCAGTATTCCTTGAGTAACTTAAGGGGTCCTCTTACTTCATGGCCAAACAGTATTTCAAAGGGTTAGAAGCCCAGTGATTCATTTGGAGATTCTCTTGCAGCAAATACAACGAATGGAAGACCTTTATCCCAGTCTTTCTGATGTTCCAAACAGTATTTCTTGAGCATCGATTTGAGTGTTTGATGATATCTCTCCAACGCTCCTTGGGTCTGGGGATGGCAAGCTGAAGACGTGATCTGGGTGATGCCCAACTCTTTCAGAGACTGCTTGAAAACATTTGACATGAAATTACTTCCCTGGTCTGACTGTACCTCTTTGGGCAGACCAAACTTGGTGAAGAACCCTAGCATTTCCTTAACCACGTTCTTTGCTGAGATATTTCTAAGTGGAATGGCTTCAGGATAACGAGTAGCCATATCAATCAGGGTCAACACATAAGAAAATCCTGAAGAAGTCTTAAGAAGAGGGCCCACAATATCCACCAACACACGGGTGAATGGCGCCTCAAAAGGAGGAATGGGAACTAGAGGTTCAACCTTTTCGGTCTGATTACACTTCCCCACAACTTGACAGGTGTGACAAGACTTACAATACCAGGAAACATCTCTGAAGATACCTGGCCAGTAGAAGTGTTTCAAAATGCGTGCCACAGTCTTCCTCACTCCAAGGTGTCCTGCCAAACTGGAATCATGAGCCACTCTAATGATATCCTGCCTACAAACACGAGGGATGACAACTTGATGTACAACCTCCCATTCACAGTCGGCTGATGCTGTTGGGGGTCTCCACTTCCTCATAAGTACTCCTGACTTTATACAATAACAAGTAGAAGCACAAGCTGACTCTTCCTCACTGCAAGCAGAGTTAGCTAGACCTTTCAGTTCAGGGTCAGCAACCTGCAACTCAACCAACTCTTGACGAGACAAATTATCAACACTACGGGGTACTGCCTCATCTGGTGAGTGGTCCAAATTAGCAAGAAAAGTGTCAGCTAAGATAACATCATCATCATCATTATCCTCTAAGTCACCAGTAACTTTAGACTTAGCCCTAGTGACAGCACATGCAGAGAACACGTCAGGGATATCACAATCCTGGATCGCAGTCAGTGGTTCACTAGACAACTGAGGAGCTGGACACACTTGACTTCCATCAATAACATTTCCAAGTAAGAAAGTTACACCTGACATTGGAAGTGTCTCAACCAACCCAACCATAACGGAACCATTAACAAAACCAGGCTCTAAATTCACTCTGCACAGAGGGACAGAGAAGTAATTATTCCCTACACCTTGTAAGATTACAGTTTCATCAGAAGAATTAACATTAGAGCCTAGAACACTGGTCAGCATAAGGGATTGGCAAGCACCTGTATCACGATATATTTTAACTGATTTCCTGTTATTACTGTCTAGAAGACTGACAAAACCATCAGACATGAAATTAGCACATGAACTCTTGAGAGTGTCACCCACGTTACTGCTCAAAAGAGGAGCTCCATCATGAGAATTTAAGTTACCCCTCAAAGCAGGTTCAGTTAACTCGGTTAAAGAATTCTGGGAACTCTCAAGGGTGGACACTAGACCAACTGACTGAATATTTAAAGACTCCTTTTTGTTCACATCACGCTGTCTCCTGAAACATTTCTCCGTAGTATGACCAAGCTTACTACAATAAGTACATTTACTTTTCTGGAATCTAGAGGTGGAGCTGGTATTTACTTCCTGAGAAACATCATCTTTATTCTCTTTCCTGTTACCTGTACTCTGAGTAGAGGCAACGTACTTACTCTCAGCTTTCCTTTTTTCTTTAGAATATCTCTTGTGAGTGAAAACATGTTCATCAGCTAAAACTGCAGCATCAGACAAATTATCTGTTCTTTTCTCATCAAGATATAGGCTTACATCTTTATTAATACACCTTTTGAAGTTCTCCAGCAAAATCATCTGATTAAGTTTATCAAAATCAGAATTTACATTCTTAGAATTTAAACTACAGCTCTAACAGATCTTCTTTGATTTTTGCATACTCAACATGGGATTGCTTATCTTGCTTATAAGTTGTCCTAAATTTTACTCTATAGGCTTCAGGAACAAGCTCATAGGCCTTAAGAATCAAGCTCTTAACTACATCATAATTATCAGATTGATCCTGAGGCAAAGATGCATAAGATACTTGAGCTTTACCGGTGAGAACAGTTTGAAGGAGTACTGGCCAATACTTTTTGGGCCAATTAAAACCTGTAACTACCCTCTCAAACAACTGAAAATACTTTGTTAAATCAGATTCATTAAAAGGAGGGACAAGTTTAACATTTTTAGCCACATCAAAATCACCATAGCTAGATGATCCAGTTCCACCTTGTTCCATGCGATACTCATGGTCTGCCTGAATCCTAGCAAGTTCAATTTGTGCCTCCTGAATACGAGCCTGAGACTCAGCCTCCTTAGAACGTGCCTGAAACTCAGCCTCCTTAGCACGAGCCTCCTGCAGGGCTAGCTGTAACTTAGCTATTTCAATCTGCGTTTGCTCATCTGGTGGAGTTACATCAAACAAGCTTTTATTAATCATGCCAACAATTTGATCTTTAGAATGATGAGAGTGAACAGCAATTCCCAATTGTTGAGCAACAAGCTTAAGTTCATTCTTTGTTCTGTTTTCTACGTCACACACTGTTTGCACATTTGACAAAAAATCTTTGGCTTCATCAAGAGTAGTAATAGTAGACATCATGAATAAATCACAGTCACAAAATATCAAGCAATATCCTTATGATAATATCCTGAATATCCTGATAAGAGGTCGCCAAATTTATGTTACGGAACAGAGAGAGATAATGAACACTTCAAGTGAGAAGACTAAAATCACTACTGTCCCGCAAAGTTCCAGGTTCAAAACAAAAGTTAGGTAAAATTACAAGTTAAAGTTTAATGCTCAAACTAACAACTAAACATTCAGGACTCATAAGGATAATGTAATGGCAAAAAACAGGTTAAATATATGGTTAACTGGAATAGCCTCTATTAACACGAAATTAGCAAGAGTAAATTTATCTAAGTCAGCCCTGATAAAATGAGAAAACCGGATACTGCTCAGTTAATGCAAGATATATTATTACAGATACAAAATATTATCAATAATGGCTGACATCAAAAACTCCACATGAACCACAAAAACCTCACCAGGCCTACGAATTAACACCTTATGCTATACAGTACACGAAAAAAAATGTAATAACACTTATACTCAAATTACACAGCAGCTAGATGGTTGGAGACTTCCTGAGCACTCACAAAAATAATAACGACTGTACAGGGGAGGATAGAGATGTGAACAAAATGAGGAGTAGATCTAAGTGGCAATTAATGCAGAGACTGAGCTCATTATATAGGGGCCGGCAGAGCTTGATACAACTTGTAAGAAGGACGTGCAAATTTTTTTTTTTTTTTTTTTTTTTATGTGTCCGACTCTGGGCATAGGCCTCACAGCCTGCTATCAAGGCCCAGCAGTCCTCCTACATACCATACACCTCTTCATGCCATAGGGGACAAAGAGTTGACATTCCTGCTCTGAACAATAGAAAGAACGGGAGGAGAAGGGGGGAGTGGGGTAGAACACGGAAGCTTAGTCATTATGGAAGCCACGAGGCGAATCGTGATCAAACATGCAGCATACTGTACGTTAGAATTATACAAAGGATGATGAAATCATAGGCTATGTAACAATATATATATATATATATATATATATATATATATATATATATATATATATATATATATATATATATATATATGAACATATATATATATATATAAACATATATAATTCATGCCATCAAAAACTCTCTGAGTAAGGTCTGTAAGAAGACATGGTTATAGGCCATTATACTCCACAAACACTCTTACACACCTTACACAGAGAGCTTTTGACGACATCAATTCAACTAGGCCACCACACAGAACACTCTTAGTCACACCAGACATTAGCAAAGCATTTGATGCCATCCCGCGCCACAACCTTACAAACAAAACATTCAACACAAACATGCACAACAACACAAAAAGATGGCTGGCAAATTATTTAGCAGGCAGATGTGCACACGTAACATTTGCCGGTCAATCTTCGAACATCAGAAACTTCACAAATTGTGTCCCCCAAAGATATTTTTTGTCCGCTACTCTAACCTCGACATGCACGACATACCCACACCCCACACACCACAAATACATATAGTTTCCTATGAGGACAACATAACACTTACATGTACACACCAAAACACAAACATAGCCGCACACATCCTCCAACCTTACCTCAACACACGACACGAATGATTCACCACAAAACAAGCTCAAAATACCTCCAGCCAAATATACAGTGACCCTTTACACAGACTGGACAGCAGAACATAGTCACATTCCACACCTCACGATAAACAACACTCCCCTACCACACACACACACACACACACACACACACACACACACACACACACACACACACACACACACACACGCACACACACACACACAAAATCCTTTGTGTATCATACAATACATCAATGTCATTTAAACAACACATCACAAACATTACAGATAATTTAATACCAAGACTCAATGCCTTGAGGTCACTTGCCCATACGACATTTGGACACAACAAAGAAACCACCACCACAGTATACAAACAATATATACGTTCAGTTATGAATTATGCAAGGCCTGCTTGGGTTTCTAACCTCACTAAAACACACTATAACACTCTACAGACCATAGAGAACAAAGCCCTAAAAATAATCACTGGCTGCACAGCTACTACACCCACAGACCACCTACACCAAGAAGCCAAAGTCCTCAGTTAAGAATCATCTAGACATGAGGCACCCAAACTCTCGCCGCAGCCTCCACAAACCCACACCATCCAAACACTACATGGCAGCACATCCACACATACCAAGGAACATCAAAACAACACGCAGCACGCGATATAATACACAAATACTGTCATCTCTCCCCCCTCGCTCACCTGAGACCACCTTTCAGAAGTATATCCATACTCATATCACTCGCCGCTCTATTCAGTCACTGAAAGACAACACACACCTGCATGCACGGCCTCCTGATATCCACCCTTTTGAATCCTATCTCCCTTGTGAGGACAGGGTCCACCTGGCCAAGCTGAAATGTGGGCATCATACAGCCCTCTTGAGTTATCAGAAGAGAGTGGATGACTCCGTCGCTGATGCCTGTCCAGGATGCAACTCGGGGCTGTTCGGCCAGACTGCCTAGGGAACAACAACTATTACTACTACATATATATTCATATACATACATTAAACACACACACACACACACACACACACACACACACACACACACACACACACATCATTCATTAGACCAACCCTGGAATATGCATCAGTAGTCTGGAGTCCTCATCTCAAAAAGCATATAGACAAGATTGAAAAAGTTCAAAGGGCCGCTACAAGATGGATACTAAGCTTAAGGGACCTAAGCTACGAAGAAAGACTAAATAAACTGAATCTACCAACACTACAGGAGAGAAGGAAAAGAGGTGACATGATAATGCTTTATAAGTGCATATCAGGAAAGGAGAAAATAGACATAAATGATTACTTAACATATGGAGAAGCATCAGCAAGAGGACACTGCAAAAAACTGCATAAGAAGAGAGGTGATCAAGACGTAAGGAAATTCAGTTTCCCAAACAGAGCAATTGAACAATGGAATGCACTACGAAATGAAATAGTGTGTGCCAAAACAATTCACAAATTTAAGGATATGTACGATAAATATGGTTTAAGACACGGGACAGGACGAGCTGAACTCATTCCTGTAAAGATACAATTAGGTAATAAAAATTAGGTAAGAACACACACACACACACACACACACACACACACACACACACACACACACACATATATATATATATATATATATATATATATATATATATATATATATATATATATATATCACTGATATATATATATATATATATATATATATATATATATATATATATATATATATATATATATGTACGTATATCAATGATATATATATATATATATATATATATATATATATATATATATATATATATATATATATATATGTGTGTGTGTGTGTGTGTGTGTGTGTGTTCTTACCTAATTGTTCTTATATATATATATATATATATATATATATATATATATATATATATATATATATATATATATATATATATATATATATTTATCTATATACATATATTTATATATATACATATATATATATATATATATATATATATATATATATATATATATATATATACATACATATATTTATATATATATATTTATATATATATATTTATATATATATATATATATATATATATATATATATATATATACATATATTTATATATATACTATCTATCTATCTATCTATTGTCAGACGCCTCAATCCCGTTTGGGGTGGCCACAAACAAATCGCCTCCAAGTCGCCCTGTCCCCCGCCGTTTCACTGCCCTGCTCCCAACTCCCACCCCCTCTCATATACCTCTCCACCCCCATCCCTCCATCTCATCCTCGGCCTCCCCCTCCCTCTTCCCCCCTCCACCTCACTCACATACACTCTCTTCGTCAGTCTTTCAACCTCCATCCTCTCCACATGGCCAAACCACCTCAGTGTGTTCCTCATAACGCTTCCTATCACATCCACGTCCACACCACAACGCTGCTTTATATCCTCATTCGTCAGCCTGTCTCTCCACGTGACTCCACAGGCTCCTCTCAAATAACTCATTTCCACTGCTCTCACTCTTGACTTGTGTCCTTCCAACAATGTCCAAGCTTCACTTCCGTACGTTAGAGTTGGTATCACAATACTGTCATGTAGTAAATTTTTCACTTCCATGCTCACTTCCCTGTTTCTTATCACTGCTTTCAAGGAACCAGCAACCTTTCTCCCTGCTGTACCCTTTCAAGCACTTCACCCTCCAAACCTCCATCCTTACTCATTACACTACCCAAATACTTAAACGTACTCACATTTTCCAATTCCTCACCATCTAACCTCGCTGTACATTCACTGACTTCACCTCTCTCAAAGACCATCACTTTACTCTTCCCTACATTCACCTTTAGGTTCCGTTTCTTACACACTCTCTCAAACTCATCCACCAAGCCTTACAGCTCCCCTTCGTCTTCACTCAACAGCACAGTATCATCTGCAAACAACAGTACAGGGAGTTTCCAAACACTATCCTCTCTCACCAGGGCCACTCCAACATCCACTACCCTACCTTGTACCTCTTTTATTACCCCATCCATGTACAGATTGAACAACCATGGAGACATGACACATCCCTGTTTCAACCCAACTTTCAAAGAGAAAAATTCACTTAGTTCACCATCCACACGCACTACAGCCTTCGCACCATCGTACATGCTCTTCACAGCATTCAACAACTTCCCATCTACTCCATATATTCTTAACACTTTCCACAATCCTTGTCTATCCACCCTTTCATATGCTTTCTCCAAATCCATGAAAGCCGCATACAACTTCTTTCCCTTCTCTAGAAACTTTTCCACTAAAGATCTAAGAATGAATATCTGATCTACACAACCTCTTCCCTTCCTAAAGCCTCCCTGTTCTTCTCCAACTAATTTCTCTGTTCTTTCTCTAACTCTGTCTATAAGTATCCTACCATACACTTTTCCTATTATACTAAGAAGACAAATGCCCCTATGATTACCACACACTTCTTTTTCCCCTTTTCCTTTGTACAAGGGAATAATTATACCTGACTTCCAATCCTCCGGGACTCTACCTTCCTCCCAGGCCAATCTGCACATCTTCCACATCCATTCTACTACTATCTCTCCCCCATGCTTCAGCATTTCACCACACACTCCATCAATTCCTGGGGCTTTCCCCGATTTAACTTTCTTCATTGCTTCCACAACTTCTATCCTACTGATTTCTTCCTGTCTTCTCACCTCCCTCCTTCTCCCAGCCATTCCCCAGCCACTTATACTCGCATTACTTCCATCCTCTACGTTCAACAATTCCTTAAAGTGTTCTCTCCATCTGCTCACTTTTTTCTCCCTTCTCCACTAGTAATCTACCATTTTTATCTTTCACTCCCCTGCTAACTTCACTTCCACCCTGTCTTACTCTTTTCACTTCTCTCCAGAACATTTTCTTACAGTCCCTCCACTTTACACTCAAATTCCTTCCAAATTCCTCATCCACTCTCTTCTTACTCTCTCTTACTAATCTTTTCACCTCTCTCTTCCTTTCCACATATAATTCTCTCTTCCGCCTCTCAACTTCTTCCACGCCCCTATTTCTCATCCATTCATTGTATGCTTTCTTCTTTTGTGCCACAGCCTGTTTCACCTCTTCAGTCCACCACGCTGTTCCTTGCACCCCCCTCCGTCTTCTCTTCCTTCCACACACCACATCACATGCTGCACATATTTCTTCTGTAAATATCTTACACACACCTTCCACGTCTCCCATCTGCTCCAATTCATATTTGCCCAATCGTTCCTCCACTTCTCTCTTATACTCTGCCTTTTTCTCATCCTCTTGTAACCTTTCCACTCTCCTTGCAACTACTTCTTCCTCTCGTCTTTCCCTTCTTCTATTCCTCCATCTCACTTGCATCCTAATTCTGGCCACCACCAAGTAGTGGTCAGAAAGTCCACTCCCCCAACCTCTATACACTCTTGCATCCTTCAAACATCTTCGCATCCTTTCATCCACACACACATAATCAATCATTGCCTTCCTTTCATTCAGTTCACCACCCACCCTTCTCATCACTCGCCATGTATACCTGTGGATCATTTTATGCCTGAAGAGGGTATTGGCTATCATCAACCCCCTTCCAGCACAAATGTCCACTAACGCACTCCCATTCTCATCTATCTCGGCAGGCACACCCCACTCACCAACTATTCCATCCACCTTCACATTCCCAACTTTACCATTCATATCACCAATCAAAAACACTCTCTCATTCCTTCCAAACTTTTCCATGCACACTTCCACATTTTTCCAGAACTCTTCTCTCACTCTTCTAGCACGATCTTACGTTGGCGCATACACACACACAATCGCCCACATTTGTATTCCAACTTTCAACTTTACCCAAACAATCCTTGACCCAACTGATCCATATTGTCTTATGCTCTTCTTCCATCTTTTACTCACAACTATACACACTCCTTCCTTTGCCCTCTCATTCTCATCTACTCCTGCACATATACCCCATCCATACTCCCATTCTCTCACACTTTCTCCTCTCCATTTTGTTTCAGTTATTCCACATACATCCACTTTCGCACCCTCAAGCACCTGGACAATCTCTCTCTCTTTCACCTCATCATTCGCTCCTCTTACATTCCATGTACTCATTACCAAGTCCGGTCCTGGGTCGTCATCGTTTGGTCAGTCCTTGTCCGAGGCTTCTTGTTTGTTTTTTTAGTTAGTTGTTTTCCGGGGAGGGGCACTAACCCTCCGCCAACCCTTTTAGTCGCCTTTACGACAAGCAGGGATACTGGGGGAGTATTCTTGAAAACCCCCCTACCCCCAGGGGGGGGTATATATATTTATCTATATATCTATCTATCTATATATCTATATATATATATATATATATATATATATATATATATATATATATATATATATATATATATATATTTATATATAAATATATATATATATATATATATATATATATATATATATATATATATATATTATATTTATATATATATATATATATATATATATATATATATATATATATATATATATATATATTTATATTTATATAATAAATATCTCTATCTATCTATCTATCTGTCTGTATCTATCTATATATATGTATATATGTATGTATAATATATATATATTTATAAATATGTACTTGTATATATGTATATATTTATTCGTATATGTATATATATTAGATATATATATACAAATATATAAATTTATATATATACATTTTTTCATTATTATATGTACTGTGAATAACTGTATATATATATATATATATATATATATATATATATATATATATATATATATATATATATATATATATATATATATATATATATATATATATATATATAATGTTTTGGATTTTTTCGTCGTGATGGTTGGCGAATTTGAGGTCCGGTCGTGTGTATCTCATGGCTGAGATAGGTAGTGTGGCCAAGGTCGGTTGGGCCAGAGAAGAACAGGTCCTGAAAGTCCAGGAGGAGTTGTCGGAGGCTGTTGGTTTGGGAAGGGGATAGGTGGGATGGTAGGTCGGGGAGAGTGGGATGGTCGGGGGGTGGTGCTTGCCATGGTTCGGCTTCTTCTGTGTCGCCGATGATGAGTCCTCTTGGTAGGGTTAGTGGGGTTGTAGCGAGGTTGGCGATACGGATTTCATGGGCATGTGGGGGAAGGAAGGTGGGGCTTACTAAACAGGAGGAGAGTGGTCCGGTGGGGATGGATGGTGAGAAGAGGACGGAGGTACCTGAAGGTCTGTTCAGTTTTACCCAAGCTTCATGGTGGGGTGGAATGGTGATTGAGGAGGCGATAGTGCCAGGAAAAGATGGGGAGGGGTCCAGATGATGTGCGGTGGGGGGTGGTGATGGAGGGGGATGGAGTGAGGTGTTGTGTGAGGTTGGGTTGGGGTCAGATGTACAGGTGGGTTGGGGCAGGTGAGTGTTCGGGGGTTGTGTGTGGTTGCGTGGTGAGGGGGGGGGGGTGTTCTTGCTTTTTCTTCGATGAGATTTTTTTTTCTTGTTGATTGATGCTTGGTTGGGGCGGGCTGGACTGAAGTGGAGGCGGCGCTGATGGCAGTCAATGGTGGTGTGGAGTTTTTGGAGAAGGTCCAGCCCAAGATATCCATCATATTGATCGCATGTCGAGTCGAATATGATGAATGGATGGTTAGTGGATACTCGTTGGTGGGTGTTGGTTTGAAGGGCCCGTGTTTCCCCACGGATAGGCAGGGGGCCATCCCCCGCGTCGACGAGGTTGGCTGAAGTGGGGAGAAGGGGGCCAAATGCAGAGGTATGGCGGGAGTAGAAGTGGGAGTAGAGGCACGATCTGGCTGCTCCTGTATCTACCAGTAATCGTGCCTTGACCCCGTTCAGCCAAATCTTGTTGTAGACTGGGGGTCTGTAGTTATGTGAGGTGGCCCCCGCCACTGCGGGGAGGTGCGGGGGCAGGCCTAAAAATCCATCTGCTGAGGAGTGGGGTCGTCGTGGTCGTCGTCGTCAGTTCCCGAGTAGAGTGTTGGCTGTGCGTCGTCTTCCGGGGCGTCGTCGTCTAGGGAGGAGACTTTCTTGCGCCCTTGGTGAATGTTTCTGCGCCTGCTAGCCTTTAGCTATTCTCTTATGTCATGCAGGGGGCAGGTGTGACTGCAGTTCGTGAACTCCCAAGGATTAATAGTGATGAGATTGCCTTGTTCCTTGGGGTTGGGGCGCTTTTTCTGCGGGTAAGCCCTGGGCACAGTAGGAGTTGGCTCTGTAGTTGGCTGGTGAGGCGGCAGCTTAGGTTTGGGTGGAGGGTTGTGTTTCGTCGGGAATCTTGTCACCGCGTGGAGTGGTTGTGGTATGGGACAGGCGGCGAGGAGACGTCTGACGAGTTGCAGGTCGTTTTCCATGTCCCCTGAGGGATCATAGATTGAGAAGTGCTCCCTGACTGTGCTAGGGAGTATCCTCAGCAGGGCATTAAATGTATGTATATCTCGGGCATTTGTAAGTGCCTCGGGATAAGCGGCGCTGACGAGGCGCCGAGCCTGGACAAATGTGTCGTCCAGGTTCCTGTCGTAGGTGAGGGCGTCAAGTTGAGAGAGGGCGACAACTCTGCCTATTGATGGCGTGAAAGCCTGTCTCACTATTTGTGAGAATTGATCCCATGACAGTTCTGGGACGATTTTTGGTGCGACAGTAGCAATTATTTTTCCCAGATTAGGTAATGTGACTGCAATTTTTTCTCTGTCTCAGGCGAACCCTATGTCTAGGAGGGGTTTGACCATATCTAAATGCTGTATACTTCTATGTCGCATTGGTCCGGGTTGAATCTCGGTAATTGGATGTGCGGTTTGGCTGCCATTGTGCAAGTTTCCTTTTTATCGTTCCTCCGTGCTTTTACTCGGATCCAGAACCACCGCTTGCCACCAGTGTTATGGTGGTGTTTTTATGGCGACTTCTCGTCGTAAAAACACTAGCTACTGAAGCGGGGTCCTCTTTCTAGACCGAAAGTAAAGCACCAACAAAGGAACAGGACATAAAAACCAGGCAGTATACCTTAACACATCTATTACCTTAATTCTAACAGTAACAATACACGTAGAGTGATATTTGAGATACAGGGGAACAGAGACACAGAGTTAATATGCAGCACCACAAAATAGAGTTACACTTAGCACACACTACAATGTTCATACAGGGAGATCTTGAATTATCTATGGTATTGTTTATGTGTCACTTTTAGGCAGGATATATATAGAATGATTCACAAAGGGAATAAACAAGATTGGGAGACTGTATGGGAAATATTACTATAAATGAGGTAGGGTGCGGATAGCGACACTTGACATCGTCACCTTGTCACGGCGACACTCACACTCAGGCTTTTGACGGGCCCGTGCACCCTTACCTCAGGTGTTCACAGAAAGTTCTCTTATATGGGGGGACTTGGATAATTACAATAAAGTTCATTCTCTGCCCTGCCAACACTGAGTTCTGGTGGGCTACTATCAACTACACTGTTCTTCACTTAGTCACTGTTCACTGTTCATTTTCCTGACTTGTTCTTGACACGGGGGGGGGGAAGAGTCACTATTTTCCTATATCTCCTGGGTAACGTTCACTCTGGGTCACACTCGTAGGTGAGGTGCAGGGAGGCTCTCCCGTCTGGGGGCCTCGACCTGATAGGCAGCCCTCGTGCTGGGGCCGCGTCGGTGTGGTGCAGGGAGGCCCTCTGGTTTGGGGGCCTCGACCTGATAGGTGGCCCTTGGGACTGGGACCAAACAGCCGGAGTAGTCAGGCCTGTCGTCTTTGGCTCCGTGGAGTGAGGGAGCCTGGATCGCCTTCGTCAGGAGCTGGAGAGTCTGGCCTGGGTGTCCTGGGACTGCGGGCACCAAGGGGGAGAGGTGCCATCAGGACTGGGCTGCAGCAGCATCTCCTTCGGGGCTCGGGCAGGAACAAAGAACTCCCGGGCGTGGGCGGTAAGTCCGATATCGGGCCTTGCCACCACTCTAGCGTCTCTTCTGGGGCTATATTCCCGGGTGATGACGAAGGGCTTCCACAAGGGAAAGAGGCTGGAGAAGGACTCACGTCACTCGTGTCCTCTCTAGTACGTCCTGAGGCTGGAGCCTTGGGTCCCCTTACCCTGGTACGTACTCTGGCTGTAGCTGTGGACTTGCCCAGCATACGAGGAACGACTGAAGGGCGTACAAGGCCGCTCCTTCCCCGCCACGTATATAGACTGTTGGTGCGGTGTTGCTCCCGTAGTAGGGGACAAGCCGGAGTGAGGGGCACAGAGGCCACACTCTCTCCAGTACAAACTGAAACTACCTTCAGAGGCTTCTCTACCCTGGTACGTGCCCCGGCCGGAGCTGAGTGCCTACCCGTTTTACTGAGAGCAACTGAAGGGCGTACAAAGCCGCTCCTTCCACGCCACGTATATAGATCGTTGGCGCGGTGTTGCTCCCGTAATAGGGAAGGGCTACACGTACAGTAGCAGGGGCTCTTTACCCTGGTCCGTACTCTGGCCGTAGCCGGAAGCTGATCTGTCCGATCAGGAACAACTGAAGGGCGTACAAGGCCGCTCCTTCCCCGCCACATATAAAGACCGTCGGCGTGGTGTTGCTCCTGCAGGGAGAACAGCAAGAGAGGGATGCACTGGGGCAACTCTCTCTCTCTGGTGTACTAAGGCTGGAGCCTTGGGTCGCCTTACCCTTTGTACACTTTGTTAGGCCGTAGCCTTGGGCCTCCTGCCCTAGAGGGTGTAACAAAGCCATCAATACGGTGTTACCTGGGACTGAATCTTGTTCAGTCCCACCCCTATTCTGACGACCATTGCTCCGCCCGCAATGTAGTTTCCTTTCCCTGGTCACCTGGGGTTGGGGCAATTGCGGGGAACAAGGGCCCAGGATCGTGATGTCCTGGTGACCCTCTTGATCGGGGTCACTAACCCCTCCGTTGTGTCCTCCTGGGGTGGTGGTGGGGTGGCGGCCCGGTGGTGGGGTGGGGGATGGTGAGGTGGGAGCTCCGGCGGCGGGCACGGCGGGCATTTTAGTTTTTCTTCGTGATTTGTTCGTTGTTGGTTTTCTTTTTTTAGTCAGTGAGTCTTCTATGGCTTTAATCATTTCCTCATAAAAAGAGTCTAATTTTCTTGGTTAATAGTTATCATACCAATCTCTTATTCTGTTTGTGAAAACTTCCACATCCTCTTTCGGTAATATAAGTCTGTTCCTTTTGTGTTCGTAGATTAATTTTCCTAGAGATATTTTAATGGATAATGAGAAATGGTCACTGAGAAGCTCTGGCTCCACCTGGCAAATTCCATCCAACCCTTGCCCATTAAGTATGAAGGCATAATCCAATCTCCCCCCCTTAATGTGTGTCGCATCTTTAGTACCCAGTAACTGTATATCTTTATAGTCTTGCAAAAACTGAAAAAAATCTTACACCGTTCGTATTCATTCTTCCTTCATATTCAAGCTCCTTCTGTCTGGAATTTAAGTCCTCAGCAACAAGTGTAACCCCATTAAATAAACTGCAAGGCAAACTGTTGACAGAGAAGCGATTTTTTTTAACCCCTTAACCGCGGGGCGTCACTTTCGTGACGCTCGGCTACAATGGATCATACCGCGGGGCGTCACTTTTGTGATTCTGTGTTATTTTGAATTATCCAGGGCTCTCAAGTTGTATCATATATCAGTACTGCCAATGTCCAACACTAGTCAGCACTCCAAATCTCATCTGTACTCCCATCCATTGTTGACATTTTAGCTATTTTAACCCCTTCCTGACTCCCCTCCCTACCTGCCCTCCATTACCCTCTCCTCTCACCTCCCACGCCGCGCTGCGCTACGGAAATTTCCCCCTTCTCTTTCCACAGATTTCATCCATTGAAATAAGGCCTATGCCCTATATTTTTACCCAATAATATATACCAAAAAAAAACAGGTAAGTGATAGTGTTATACTCCAGAAATTGCCTAATTATCACCTGACAACACCTCACGTGCATTCATTCGCTACATTACCACAGTAATTTCCCCTTTGATTTATGCCTTGTAATCGATGTCTGTAATAAAAATATATATCAGAAAGGAAGGGAGAATCCTAATTGACATTTACAGTCACCTGGAACTACCTATTTCTATATTTATTGCCGAGATTTTCTACCTATAAAAAAATTAGCATGTAAGTTAGCAGCAGTAAGCCTAAAGTGTCATTGTCAACCCTTCCCTTCTCAGATAATTTACCCCCTTCTTGACTCCCCTCCCTACTTGCCCTCCATTACCCTCTCCTCTCACCTCTCACGCTGCGCTGCGCTACGGAAATTTCCCTCTTCTTTTTCCACAGATTTCATCCATTGAAATAAGCCCTATGCCCAATATTTTTACCCAATAATATATACCAAAAAAAAAACAGGTAAGTGATAGTGTTATACTCCTGAAATTGCCCAATTATCACCTGACAAAACCTCACGTGCATTCATTCGCTACATTACCACGGTAATTTCCCCTGATTTATGCCTTGTAATCGATGTCTGTAATAAAAATATATATCAGAAAGGAAGGGAGAATCCTAATTGACATTTACATTCACGTGGAAGTACCTATTTCTTTATTTATTGCCGAGATTTTCTACCTATAAAAAATTAGCCTGTAAGTTAGCAGCAGTCAGCCTAAAGTGTCATTGTCAACCCTTCCCTTCTCAGATAAGCCGCGGCATTTAGTTCCTTGTCCTCCACTGCAGAGACAACATGTCGCACTCGCGCCCCGCCATTCCTGCCGCTTCTGCGCCCATTGCAAAGGGCCCCGTGACCTCTATCCCCAAGAAAAGTGTTGAGGCAAGCAGGAAAGGCCTCAGTGACTCTGCAGTGGCACGAGAACTTGCTGAATTGTCGATGATAATAATGGACAGCGATTTTGACGATTCCGGTGAATCGTGTGATGAGCCGGGTGAACTTATCGCGCCAGAAACAGCGACAACAAGTGCTCCTACCAGTGAATCTGTGTGTAGCTCCAAGGGAAAGGAGCCTTTAGTGCAGGAAGGAAAAGAATTTGGGAAGGGAGTGAAAAGGCGGCGTGTTAGCCCCAGAACAATGCCCCCACGTGACCCAGCCCGCCATGAGTCACGAGATCATTCACCTCCCCGTTCCCCAAGCCCCGCTTTACTCATCTCGTCATCATCGTCGGCTGAGTTATCTCCGGAGTCTTCGTCGTCGGAGTCACCACCAGCATCAACAGTGAAGGCCGGCCGTAGAGGTAGAGGTAGATCTAAGAGAGTGAGAAGTAGTGTAGCTAGTAGGGTAAGGGCTGCTAGTGCTGTACGGCAACCTAGGGTCAGTGCGAGTGACCTTGACCGTGATAAGCCTCCCTCTCAGCCAACCTCCACCACCACCACCACCACCATCCCTCCACCGCCACGCCAGGGAATCCTGGACGCCTTCGCGTGGACGGAAGGGTCAGATTTTGTCCCCGAAAACCTGGTTTTTCGATGAGAGCTCGTCAGGAGTTCAGCCTGCCTTCACTATGGACGAAAATGCTGAGTGTGTCGACTACCTTTTGGCCTTCCTAGATGACGAAGTCATGCAGCACATATGTGATGAGACTAACAGGTTCGAATCACAACGTGCTGCTAGTGGTACAGGTGCAGCCAAGATGCAACAGTGGACCATGCTGGGAGTGCAGGAGCTGTATGTGTTCTTTGCCCTCATGCTTCTTATGCCACACTCCAAGATGCATGAGTTGGAAGAATACTGGTCCATGGACCCCTTACTACCCTCACCGACCTTCAACAAGTACATGGCCAGAGATCGCTTCCGGAACATCATGGGAAACCTGCACTTTGCCGATAATGATGTACCTTCCCAAACCGACCCACTCTGGAAGATCCGGGAGATTCTGAACAGAATGAAGGATAAGTTCATGTCATTCTTCCACCCATTTCAGAAGGTTGTCATTGATGAGTCCTTGGTTCTGTTCAGAGGACGTCTTCGGTTTGTCCAGTACATTCCAAGCAAACGCCATCGCTTTGGAATTAAGTTCTTTGTACTGTGCGACTGTAAGACGGGGTACATCCTTGACTTCGTCATATATTCAGCCAGCACTGTCGATCTCGATAAAACACACCCCTTGGCTTCTCAGGCTGTGTAGTGAAAGTGCTCCTAGAAAAGTATTTTGGTGGGAATCATGTGCTGTATACAGACAACTACTATACAGCACCGAAACTTGCCAAATACCTTTCTGAGCACGGCATTGGCTCCTGCGGCACTGTCAAAAGTAATCGTGCCAACTTCCCCAAATTCCCAGAGGCAGGAAACTCGCAGCGAGGAGACGTGCACCTACGCAAGTCTGAGAAGATGCTGGCAATACGGTGGCATAACAAGAGAGTCGTGCACATGCTCACCACCGTACATAAGGGGGAGATGAGAGACAGTGGGAAGGTCGACCGTAGGACAGGCGAACCTGTGATGAAACCTGATGCTGTGTTGGACTATAATATAAACATGCGGCTGGTGGACAAGTCCGACATGATGATTGGTGAGATCGACTGCCTCAGGAAGAATACTAGGTGGTACAGGAAAGTTTTTCTGCATCTCATAGATATGACGATGCTGAACGCCTTCATCCTGTACAAGATGAAGGTAAAGCCACCCAAGTCCTTCTCCCTGAGGTTGTTCGCCAGGACTTGTGTCCAGCAGCTGCTGGAAAAATATGGTAAGGTGCAAGCAGCAACTCCAAGGCGCCATCCAGTTACACTTCCCGACCGACTTGAGCAGAGGGCGTATATGGATCGGCACAGACTTGAGCTAATGCCTGCCACAGGGAAAAGGAAGGCTGCGATTCGCAGGTGTCAGGTATGTGCGCATACCACACGCCGCACACCTGAGCATAAACGCACCTCTTGGCAGTGCGCTGAATGCCAGGTTCCCCTCTGTGTAACCTGCTTCTTCGATTATCACAGCCAGAAGCAGTTCTAACAGTGCAAGTGTGGAAGCAGAATTATTTGGAAATAATGTGTAAATAATGTGTAAATAATGTGTAAATAGCAGGTGAAAGCAATGGATGTTCAGTTCATATGATTGAACAGTGTACTATAGTTTCATCTTACTGAAAGTGACAGTGAATAACATATTGTAAGTAAAATAGAAGGGTAAATATTGAAAACAGAATAGAAAATGTAAATAGTAATGTAAGTAATTAGTAATATAAGAATATGAGTACAAATAATTTATGTTATAACAGTGAGAGTGAATCCGTGGCTCTACGTATTTTACTGACTGAAAAATAGAATGACTTCAGTGACAATAAAATAATACGACTGAATGAAACTTATGGAGAAAGACTCCAGATATATATAAGTGTGATATAGTAATAGAAATATAAAGTGTGAGGGGTTTTATGAATAATAAATGACAGAGTGCCTAGAGCGAACTAGCGCAAGTGCGGCGATCAGACGCGCTCGTAATTTCCATTGCTTTCACACTGTTTTTTTTTAGTATGGATCCCAAACTACTTGAAAATGGTAGAATAGTGTTTATAGTGTTTGTATCTGGCTGTGGTAATCATATAACGGGTTGTCGGGAAGTGTAAAGTGGAGACTTAGTTACCCTACTTCAGAGGTCTCCACAAGTCCTACGGAAACTGACGAAGGCTCAACAATCATTCCAGGAGAAAGCTGAAGGTATGTGCTATAAGCATATATAATTTTATTATTCTAGGACTAATAACTGATTTTTAGCAAATATTTTTTGAGAGTCTGTCGGAGCCCAAATAACCCCGCGGGACACGCAAGTAATTGGTAAACAAGCCCGCGGTGTAGGGGTTAAACATACAGATTAACTATATTCATGACGCCTTCTTTTAGAATTATTTTCACAGAGACGGATTCTACTCCTTCTGAAATATATGGCTGCTCAATGAGTTCAGATGGTATCGAGTTTTCAACGTATGTTGTGACTCCCCTTATGCCAATATCTGGAAGCAGTTGATATTCTTTATAGCCATTAATTTTAAATGTCACCATCCTTATCACCAGTCTCTTGGAGGAGGATTATATCAGTGTCATACTTTGTTGCATAAAAGTGTATGTCATGTTTCCTTACCCCTAAGCTATTTATGTTCCATGCTGTTACACTTAAAACCTTGCTATCCGTATTGACTAGCTGTGTCAGTCTGATCAGCAGTTAGCTTCTCTATGAAATTTGATAACCTGTCAAACTGTGTTTGTATTTCCACCCATCCTTGTACTAACTTTTCTTTTAGTGCGTCATCTCCCTTGTGCTTTTCTAATAGGGTTTCAATATTTTCCATCCCACTGTTCATTAGCCTATGGCGATTTAGAGTAACTTCCCTCCCTTGCACACTGACAGTGCAAGTTGCTTCCATTTCATTAGCTTTATTCAGCACACTGCTGTCGTTCATGTGCTTGCATTTCTTTTCAGTTTTTGTTTTGTTTTTGTTCGTTTGTGTCTTTTTCTTATCACTGTTTACCACTTCTACCTCACCTACAGCGTTCCCTGCTATTTCATTTACCTTTTTCTCTAGATTTTCAAGTCTAGAGCCTAGTTCACGTATATACCTAAATATTTCCTTTGTTTCCTCCCACCTGGCATCTTCTGTATCCCTCGCCTGTGTTGGGTTGGCAGCCCTGGACACTGACTCACTGTGTGCTGAGGCTTGGCTTTCCCCTTGGGACGCCGCTGTGTCCAGCTCAGGTGTGACGCCGCCTATTCCTCCCTGCTTGAAGGGTGCGTGTTCCGGCTTTGGCTCATAGTGTGTTGTCTGGGTCACTTGACTGGGTCACTTGGGTGCTGCCCCCACTGCTGAAAATGCAGGTCTTCCTCTTGTCCACGGATTCTCCTGCTCCATGTTTCCTAGCATCGGGTATGGTGTCCGTGGCTGGTACCCTCCACCCCCTGCCTGGGTGTGCGCGGATGGGATTGTTGGATTAGCCAGGTGGCCTCCCTCCCCTGGGACACTCTGAGGTACACCTGCACTCGGCCTGGGTCGTTTCGGGTAGGCATAGGACCGGGCATTATGCTCCCCTCCACAATTGAAGCATTTTGGCAACCCTGATTTGGTTGTTAATTTTCTCCCGGCAATTGGACGAGTGGTGAGGTTTGCCGCAGAATCTACATCTTGGGTCCTCATAACATCCCCTAGTTTTATGCCCCCACCTGCTGCATTTAAGGCATACGTCTTCCTTTTCTTTGTAGGGGGAAAGGAGACTGTTTCCTAGACCGTTCACAAAAACTTTTTCCGGCACCTCACCTTTCATTAAGGCTATCACCTGGCTCCTCTCTTCACCTTTCACTTTATTCCTCTTGGCCCACACAAATCGTGGATCGTCCAGGACATATTCAGGGTCTAAGTATCTGGGGTAACCAAATATAATAACTTTGGTCATCTTCTCATTGCTTACCTCAGGTACCTGCAGAATTACGCCGTCATAGCCAGTAGTGGTTAGGAAATCCACTGCCTCTTGGTCACTGACAGCTATGTATGGACGGTATGTTCCTTCCTTCATTACCGGCCTGAATGGCTTGTGTTCATGCCCGAGTTTGACCGTCCATAGTAGTTTTTGTTCGAAGGTCATGGTACAGTCGCGTGGAAAGAGCAGCCTATGCCGTCCCCGGGCCTCGTTCTCCCCACCTCCTGTACCTGAATGTTCACGTGGCGTATCCTCACCACGTGGTCGGCCTAACTCTCCATTCCGGATCTCCTCACGCCCTTTATTTTTTTGTGTTACTTTTCTGGGCTTTTTGACGTCTCTCGCTGCTGTTTCTTCTTCTCCTTCACTGATTCTGCCTTCCGTGTCCTTAATGTTCCTCTTCGATCTCCTGGATTTAACTAGCTTGAACCCCGTCTCATCATCATCACATGCTGTTACGTCCATTTCTGTCACCTCCGGTAGGGCTACAGCGCCTTCACTTATTCCACTATCTGCCATTTTTACTAATAGTGTTTATGAGATGGATGACTGGCCGGCAGACAAGCCGCCTGCCCGCTGGTAGTCTCACTGATGATTTGCGAGAGGGAGCACTGTACTGTTCGGAGGTCAGAGGTCGACTGTGAGAGAAAGAGAGAGAGAGGGGGGTGGGGGAGGAAGTCAGTGTTTATGTCCTGGGATGAGGGAGGGATTATTGGTGTTGGAGGAAGCGTGTCTGACCAATCACTCCTCCCTCCCTTCCACTTCCTCATGCTCCCTCTCTTTCTTCCACTCTTTCTCTTTTTCCTCCTTCCCTCCCTTCCATTCTCTCCCTCTTTTCCCCATCCCTTCTCTCCTCCCTCTCGTCTGTCTTTCACTTTTGTCCTTCATTTTTCAATCTTCCTCTTTCCTTTCTCCCTTCCTCTCCTTCCATCCCTCCATCTTTCCTTTCTCCTTCCATCTTTCCTCCCTTCTCTTCCCTTTCCTTTGCTCCCTTCCCTTCCCCCCCTCCCCTATCCTCCACTTCCAGCGGTATAATTCTTTCACTTTCTTTTAGGTTTCTCCCTCCTTCCTCCCTTTCCCCCTCCTACTACCCCTCTTCCCTCTCCCCCTCCCTCTTCCTTTCCTCCCTCCATCCCCTCGCTTCTCCTTCCTGTCCCCTCTCCATCCCCCAACACGCTCATCACTGCCAGGTGTCTTTTCCTACCCATCCCCCCCTCCCCCCCACCTGGCACACTGCCTGCCTGGCCCGTGCTCGTCCACTCTCGCTGTTTCCGTTGCCCTCCGCATCTTAGCATAGACCCATCAATAAACTGCTACAACATTTGTATGTGATGTCTGCTGCAGTGGCGTATCCAGGATTTTTGCCAGGGGGGCAAACACTTGGAAGATTTTCCCAAAATAACTGTCACAACAAATTTTCCTAGATTTGATGGTTTATATCATCAGAAATAAATTTACATCATTACTGTCGCATTTGTTCCAGTGTCTTAGAAAAACCATCTTTTCCCCACATATTCACAGGTTTCTTGGAGTACCGTAACTTTAAATAGTTAATCCTTTCAGAGAGTATGTAAAAACACTCAGTACATATGTCACCAGAGTCTCCTCTTTCATTAAAGAGCAAAAGGAATCACCAGCAATAAATTAGAAGGCACTGGAGTTTCCACTGCAGAGACATCTCCTTGTCACTAGTATCATTGGTCATCTTGGTCACTCTCGTAGACGGTATTATTATCGATATAAACATGCTAACTTCCGTCCGTTCTACCTCAAAACAATTTTTTTTTTTCCCTCGGTACCACAAATTTCTTGTGCGCTTTTAGTACTGAAAAAACACTGTCACATTATACTCTTGGCACATCATCTACCTGCTGTCTTTATCTCTCTGTACATAAAAGGAAGTACAGCTATTTTGCATAATAAGCTACGAAATAATAATAAGCTATGAAATACACCACGCACCGGCACAGCACCTACCATACGAGAGGCAATGGCGTCCATACTATCTGTTTAAATTCGGAAATATACCCTGTATTTTGACTGGCTGCTGGAAGAAAAATGGCGGAATGGATAGGGCAATGAAGACTCGAGATCTGGCATGAGTGTCCCGAACACACACTTTCCCACATTCGTGATACTATCGCTATTTTTCTATTTTCCTTTGCGGTTCTCTCTCTCTCTCTCTCTCTCTCTCTCTCTCCACTAAGCACATATGTTTAAATTAAAATTCGGTGCCGCACCCACCCCCAGTCTGGTACAGTATTCTGTTTTGTACTACTGCTGTGGTGGTAGCCAATAGAAATTCTGTTTTCTATACTTATTCTTTTAGTCTGATTCTCATCGGCTCAAGCTAAGTTTACTAATACCAAGTCAGATCACTTCCACTTAAAATGGGTCCAAGCTGGCACAGGGGGCGGAACATCGGAGTGACGTCAGCTTGCACGAAACACAAGTTCATTTGACGCCTGACCGTGGTGGTGAGTGGATGTATGCTACACTCTCCAGATCATGACACATTTTAAACACACACACACAGGATTACACACAGGAAAGCAAACAGCAACAGTCCTTATGGTCCTTTCGAGGCTGCTTGTTACAGAGAAAACTATGACTACAAGATCTAACTCTACATGCTGAAGGATAAAGATAATAAAGCAAGAAGGCTCCCCCCACCACCAAACCCTCCAGGAAAAAGTGAGAAAAACCACCATGCAGCATGGAAAAACTGACATGGAAATTTTATAGGAAAAACTGGAATAGAAAAGTCACATCCTATAATACTTTATCTATAAGCTACCCGATTGAGTAACCTGAAAGAGAAAGTAAACAAATAAAATAATAGTTATGGCATGACATTATAAACCGGTACATTGAGTTAATGGGAAGTCTGTGGACATAACGTGGAAGCTACACACTGCACAGTGTGGATGTTTAGGGATGGTGCGGCAGCCTTGCCTGGCGCTTTTAAGGTAGGCAGCAGTCAATCAGGCCCTAGCTCCGTTCGCTCCACTGAGACAAGGAACTCTCCCATGTGGGACAAGTACACAAGTTTCATCCTGAAGCAGTGATCCCTGGTACATTAAAAAAATCCCGATGGTGGTCACTTGACTAACAGGGACCCTCAGTGATCCACAGCCCATCACAGGTCGAAAGTAAGAGTAGCGACCGTTAACTCAGGGTTATCTGTGCAGATCCTAATCTGTGCTTATATTGCTTTCTTTGCATTGGGGAGATTGAAAAATATATAAGACGGGTGTTTTAGATAAAAGGGGACTGCACAGTGCACAGTGTAGATGGGGATTATCAGTCCGAAGTGAGGGAAGGGACTGAAATGTGTGAGGGAAGGCGTAAGGGTGTGAGGGAACCTACTGCTATGTTATACGGTTAAACGAGTCCGCACTTCTTCCCCTTCTTCGTTTTCCCTTATTATAAATGTTTAATTTGAGTCTGCCCTTTTATACATTTTCTGTTACTTAAGTCAACTGACGTCACACACAAGCCACGCCTTCCTGCGCCCTGAGGGAAAGTGAACAGACTTGGTATTAGTAGACTTAGGGCTCAAGCACCAGCGGTGGTTCATATGTCAAGACTGACCTAAGTAAATACATCTTTTGGGATTAACCTCTCTTAATTCTTGACTCCTCTCTTAATCCTTGACTCAGTGACCAATCGACCTTCCCCACTCAGCAGGGAATGATTTTCACATCACCTGTACTGTACTGTACTGCACTGCATAGAAAGGATTTTTCCATTAAGGAAAAAAAGAAAAACGGCGTAAAACTATTCATCCTGAAAACTCTCACCTAGGAAAGCGAAAGGAACAAAAGATACTCTGTCCCCATAGGCGCACCCAGGGGTGGGGCCCATCGGGCCCGGCCCCCCCCCCCTTAGCTCTCTGGATCCTTTTAAAAATTTATATATATTTATTTCGATAACAGCAAAACATGAAAAATTGGCAAGTACAAACAGACTCAGAGTGTGTATTGACGTTTCGCCTCGTGGCTTCCTCAGGCTCAGAATACAATTGCTGAATAAACACCACATTTCTGTATATATAGCAAAAGGCAGTGGGGATGTGAGGGGTGAGGTATTGGCTAGGGGTGGTAAGGGGAATAGGTAGGGTAAGGAAGGTGAGGTCCAGGGGAAAGTGATTACAAATCATGGCACAAAGACGGAGAGAAACAAGGGACAGGTGAAGTGGGAAGTCCTTAGGGAGAGGGAAGGAATGTTGGTTTAGAAAATAGAGGTCACATGGGGAAAGTGATTGGCAATCCCAGCTCAGGTGTGTGTGTGTGTGTGTGTGTGTGTGTGTGTGTGTGTGTGTGTGTGTGTGTAGACTTAAAAAGACGCAAATGTCTGGAGGAAGCTGTTATACAGTAGTATGTTCCAATACCATTGAACAGAACAGCGGATCTTATCACCTATCGGATCCTGTGGCCAAATATATTGTCAATAGGATAGCTTCCTCACACCACCCCCCCTGAACTCAAAACATCATCCCTCCTGCCTTCCTATCCATCCCCATCCCCTCTCTTCACCCAGCTTCTTGCCCACATACACAACATTTGCACACACACACACACCTGAGCTGGGATCGGCAATCCCTTTCCCATTGTGACCTCTATTTCCTTACCCAACATTCCTTCCCTCTCCCTAAGGACTTCCCACTTCACCTGTCCCTTGTTTCTCTCCGTCTTTGTGCCATGATTAGAAATCTGGACAGAATAGGGTTGAGACTGAATAGCTTGTTCTTTGTTACTTTGTTAAAACGATAAATATAAACAAACAAGTTTGTTTAAATAACTGACGACCTACCAAATAATCTAAAATGCGTGACTTACAACGTAGTGCCCCCGAGAGGGAAACAAGTGAGGAATACCATAGTGCCCCCGACAAGGAGGCGAGTGGTATACAGCCCAGTGTCCCCGGGAACTTATCGACACCCCCACCCAGACCCCACGGAGTAGCCGCCACCAGACGACGGGATACAGTGCAACAACAACATATGTCAGCCCGGGCCGTGCGCCCTTATGTCACTCAGCCGTCGCGCCGTCACCATCGCAGGAGAAGGACACTACCTTCAGGGAGTGGGATTGCTGAATCAGCTAGGGGTGGAGTTGCTCTCAAAACTCCAGACAGCGCCCCTCAGGAGACGGCCTACTGCCGCTCCCGCCCTCGCCAGAAGGCCAATTGCCGCTCTGAAGGTACCCCTACAGAGACGGCCTACTGCCGCTCCTCCCTCCTGCAGAAGGAGACGGCCTACTGCCGCTCCTGCCTTCGCCAGACGGCCTACTGCCGCTCCTGCCTTCGCCAGACGGCCTACTGCCGCTCCAAAGGTGCTGCCCCAGAGACGGCCTACTGCCGCTCCCCTCTCCGGCCGAAGGAGACGGCCTACTGCCGCTCCTGTCTTCGTCAGACGGCCAGTTGCCGCTCCGAAGGTGGTGCCCTCGAGACGGCCTACTGCTGCTCCTCCCTCCGGCAGAAGGAGATGGCCTACTGTCGCTCCCGCCTTCGCCAGACGGCCCATTGCCGCTCCGAAGTGCTGCCCCTGAGACGGCCAATTGCTGCTCCTCCCTCCTGAAGCAGGAGACGGCCTACTGCTGCTCCCGCCTTCGTCAGACGGCCTACTGCCGCTCCGAAGGTGTACAGAGGTGTGCTGACTCCCCCACTCAGGCCACGGCCAATAGCCGGGCCCTGGCACCTGATAGTTGTGCCCCTGGGCAGCCAGGGCCAATTGCCGGGCCCTGGCACCTGATAGTTGTGCCCCTGGGCAGCCACGGCCAATTGCCGGGCCCCACGGACAAAAGGAGGCATTGAGTGAGTCATCGCCCCAGCAGGAGACAAGAGCCCGGACCTCCTGTACCAGAGCATCCTAGCCAGGCCTTACAGCCTCCCCTGGCCTCCACTCCCTACGCCTGGCTCTGGAGAAGACTCACCTGATGGACCCCAGTGTAGGCCAGTGCCGCAGTCCTCCCCTGTCGGCGCCCCTAGACTCTGAGGACCACAGTCCTCAGCCTCTCCAGACCCTCCCCAGGACGCCCAGGTGTGATCTCCCTACGCCCCCAAGACGGTGTAAGACTCCCACTTCTGGCCAAGACCTGAACCAGAGGTTTCTGGAGCTGTTCGGCCCCAGTCCTGAGGGCCACACCCCTGAGCCCAGCCCGGAGACTGCAGGCCCCTTCGCCACCTGTAGCCCTGGACGCGAGAGGACGCCCCTACAAGTTGTCTCGTGCCCTCTCGGCACGCCTCCCCTTGGCGGTGCCCCTACCCTGGCAGAATTGACGCCGACGTGTTTCTCCCTCGCCCTCCCCACGATGAGTGACTCATGATAAGTGTGGTGATGCCCCAGAAATAGTGAAAGTGATTTAGGTTAAGTGTGACTTTGCTCGAACCTAGTGTAACAAAATACAGTGACTTAATATGGTGAATATTGGGCCAAGTAAGATCACAGTGAAGAAGTAAAGGGCGAGTGTATAAACCAAGATCTGATGAATCAGACTCTCGAGTGACGCCTTTCGTAGGAAACTAGTAAGACTGTGCCTCCCGAAAATTCCTCTGTAATAAGACACTCCTAATACCTTCGGCTCAAAGGAAATAATAGAGAAAGTGTTAATAATATTCCCCCACTCGTATTACCCGTGAATTCTCTATGTCACTTCCCCTTCCCAATATTTAGTGTGAGCGCGAACAAGAAATAGAATCAATTGCCAAAGCCCCTTTGCTATCGGAAAATATTTAATTCAAATTACTAATACTTGCCCATCCCCAGTATTACCATAACTCTGTTCTGACCCGCCACAAGTCACTCCCCTCGCCCCCCCCCCCCGTGAGACTCACTCCCTGCGCCACGTCTGTGCCCATATTCACTGTACATTTAATACACTAGACTTAATTGTGTTGGCATCAGCATCAGTTAAGCCAGTATCCTGCGAGATACCAATATCCTAGTTAAGATTTTATTTCTTTGCTACATACTGTGTTGTAATATCAGCTGACTTTGTCCTGTGTCTGACTGTGGTAATATACGTGTAAAGTGTAATGCTAGGTGTAAACAGGCTCGACTTCTCATTCCTAAAACACCTAACGTGGAGCGGGGTCCTCTTTCAAGACCGGAACTTAGTGCAATAAAGAGAGGCAGGACACAAAACTCTAGGCAATAAGCTTTACACGTATATTACCACAATCAGACACAGGATAAATCAGCAGATATTACAACATAATACATAGCAATATAAAACCCTTATCTAGGACATGTGTATCTCGCAGGATACTTTCTTATCTGATTTTAATGCCAACCAATCAAACCTAGTGTATTCAGGGTACAGTGAATATAGGCGTGGGGAGTGAGTCTCACGAAGGGGGGGAGGAAAAGGGGGGGTGCGGGGAGTGACTTGTGATGGCTAGGAGGGAGTTATGGTAATACTGGAGAGAGGCAAGGATTAACCCTTTAACCGCGGATGTCATCCCAGAATGACATTGCAAAAACTGGACCAAACCGCGGGTATCATTCTCGAATGTTTGTGAATATTTTGAATACCGCGCATTTTTTCCGAGCGCCAATTGTTTCAAGGGAGAGTAGCTATTAAGTTCTTTCACTCCAGCCGACCCCCACCTCCCTCCTCCCACCCCCCGGGCCCCCACCTCCCACCCCCCAGGCCCCCCACCCCACCCCTGACCAAACACGCATCAGTATCTGTCCAGCTGTGTGAGTGACAACACCGCTGATGTGGCAGTGAAGTGCGCGCAATTACAGTGCCTTTTACCTGCCTCAGTGAACACAGAGTGGGTGTTTATCCTATGTGCAGTGTTCATATATGTTTATAGTATTATTGTCAGAATGAGGTTGGCATTTGGTAATGGTGTGTGAGCGAAAAATAGTGATTTTAGATCACTCACTTCTAATGGCACTGCCCATCCAGTGATAGTCAATGAAATCATGAAACGTACATCATTGCAAAGCTGAAGGTTAGTACTTTCTAATGGTACCTTATTTTTCGCTCTAGATTTATTCTGTGCAGGGTTATAAAGGTTTAAAGTTTGTTTACATTTTGGCTGGAACCACCGCGGGGTGGGGGGCCAGTCGGGTCAAAACAATGCCCGCGGTTAAAGGGTTAACAATGAGGATTACACGTTTTCCACTAGCAAAGGGACTTTGGTAATTGATTCTCTTCTTGGTTTACACTTACACTAGATACTGGGACGAGGGAATGTCGTACAGGATTTATGGGTAGCGGGAGTGGGGGAATATCACTAACACTTTCTCGTATTACTGCTTTAGAGCTCACAGCAGTAGCGGTGTATTACTACGGAGGAATTTCCAGGCGGCACAGTCTTACTAATTGTATATAAGGGACGTCACTCCTAAATATAGTTCATCAGATCTTGGTTCGCACACTCGTCCTTTATTCTCTCACTGTGATCTTACTTGCCCCGATATTCACTATGTTAAGTCACTGCACGATACTACACTAGGCAAAGTCACACTTAACCTAAATCACTTGCACTGTTTCTGGGCAGCATCACACGTATTCATCGTGGGGGGCAGGGGCGGGAACACGCCGTCGGCAATCCTGCCGGGCTAGGGGCACCGCCAAGGGGAGGCGTGCCAAGAGGGCACGGGACAACTCGTAGGGGCGTCCTCTCGCGTCCTGGGCTACCTGTGGCTTCCAGGCTGGGCTCAGGGGTATGGCCCTCGGGACTGGGGCTGAATAGCTCCAGGAACCTCTGGTGTAAGTCTCGGCCGGAGGTGGGAGCCTTACGTCGTCGTGGGGGCGTATGGAGATTGCGCCCGGGTGTCCTGGGGAGTATCGGGAGAGACTGCAGACTGCTGTCTCCAGCGTCTAGGGGCGTCGACAGGGGAGGGCTGAGGCATCGGCTTACGCTGGGGCCTGTCAGGTGCGTCTGTTCCAGAGCCAGACGTAGGGAGTGGAGGCCAGGGGAGGCTGTGAGGCCTGTCTGGGCCACTCTGGTATGGGAGGCCTGGGCCCTTGTCTCCTGCCGGGGTGAAGTCTCGCTCCTTGCCTCCTTCCGTGCACCTTCGGAGCGACAGTGGGCCGTCTCACGAGGGCAGGAGCGACAATAGGCCATCTCTACCGGTACACTTTCGGAGCGACAATAGACCGTCTCATGAGGAGGGGAGCGACAATAGGCCGTCTCATGAGGAGGGGAGCGACAATAGGCCGTCTCATGAGGAGGGGAGCGACAATAGGCCGTCTCTACCGGTACACTTTCGGAGCGACAATAGGCCGTCTCTACCGGTACACTTTCGGAGCGACAATAGGCCGTCTCTACCGGTACACTTTCGGAGCGACAATAGGCCATCTCTACCGGGACACTTTCGGAGCGACAATAGGCCATCTCACGAGGAGGGGAGCGACAATAGGCCGTCTCTACCGGGACACTTTCGGAGCGACAATAGGCCATCTCTACCGGGGCACCTTCGGAGCGACAATAGGCTGTCTCACGAGGAGAGGAGCGACAATAGGCCATCTCTACCGGGACACTTTCGGAGCGACAATAGGCCGTCTCACGAGGAGGGGAGCGACAATAGGCCGTCTCTACCAGGACACTTTCGGAGCGACAATAGGCCGTCTCACGAGGGCGGGAGCGACAACAGGCCGTCTCTACCACGACACTTTCGAAGTGACAATAGGCCGTCTCACGAGGAGGGGCGCCGTCTGGAGTGTCTAGAACAACACCCCTAGCTGGTTCAACAATCCCACTCCGTGAAGGTAGTGTCCTTCTCCTACGACGGCGACGGCGTGGTGGCTGCGTGACATAGGGGCGCACGGCCCGGGCTGTCATATGCCGTTGTTGCCGGGGGTTGTTCCGACTGGTGGCGGCTACCCCGTGGGGTTCGTGTGGGGGTGTCGGCACGTTCCTGGCCATACTGGGCTGTATCTTGCTTGCTCCGTTGTTGGGGGCACTATGGTATTCTTCTGTTTCCATTTCAGGGGCACTGCTTTGTAAGTCACGCATTTTATAAAGGTTATTGTCTGAAGTTTTGTGTCCTGCCTCTCTTTATTGCACTAAGCCCTGGTCTCGAAAGAGGACCCCGCTACACGTTAGGTGTTCTAGGACCAAGAAGTCGAGCCTATTTCACCTAGCATTACATAATCTATCATTCTATTAGAATATATAAATATAAATATATATATATATATATATATATATATATATATATATATATAACATATATATAAGCAACTTAGAACTATAAAACTTATATGTAAACTTCAGGAAACTGGCAAATGGGCCCCCCCCCCTTAGAAAATTCCTGGGTTCGCCCCTGCCCCTAAGCTTCAAAAAGTGGGGGGGACACGTCCCTCTGTCCCCCACTCAAATAAGGCCCCTTGCACACATATTTATATCTGTTTACCTCCTAAAATGTAGTCTGAGGTGATCAAAATGGCTTCCTGCAGTCTTCAAAAATTCTGCTTGTTTCAGTTGTTTGTAACAATAATTGTGCAGTGTTTGTCTGCAACTGGCTACAGGGTTAGAAGATATGCCTGCAGTGTGAAAGGATGTGGCTGAAGGGACAGGAAGGGCATTTTTTACACATCATGATTCAAGTGCAAAACATCATTAGAGCTCTTATATTAACCACATAATCTAAGGTGATAGGGGAAACTGTTATTACTGGTCATTTTTTCTCATGGGTTTTATAATATTTAGTCTATGAATTATTGTTCCCACATAAATATTTTTCGAAATAAATAATGTTGTTTAACACGCGGCGTCCCGTCGACGTACTTCCACGTCCTCATGTTACGTCACTGCCAATCCCGTTGACGTACTTCAACGTCCTGCAATTGCAAGGTTCATAATTTCCACAATTTTCAAAATTCACACGAAATTTTCGATTCGCCCACATACCCAAGCCTCCCCTACCTGCCCCCAGGCGGGCAGCGTCCCAGACCCCGCATGACCTGCGCTCGCCCTTGTCTCGGTCACTCACCTGTTAGCAGTGACCCAGGTCAGACATGGCGCGTAAAGGTCTCTCAGACGACGAAATACAATCCGCCCTGGATGCCTTCACTGGAGATAGTGATTCTCCACTTGATGATGATGTGGTGGATCGAGATTATGTGCAGCCTGAGGAGGAAATAACAGGCAGTGATGAGGAGGTCCCTTCGCCCCGGAAAAAGCGGTATGTCACGTATCGTAAGGCAAGGGAAGGCCAGCCTGCACCCAAAACACCAGCATGGACCTCTCTCCATCCCCTAGAGAGAGATTCTGATGAGGACGAGGATGAGGACGATGACGATGATGGCGGCTTAGGACGTGATGTTGCCTCGTGGTTGGGGAAGGAAAAGATCTCACCCCGAGGATCAGAAGGTGGGGCGAGAAGGCAAATAAAGTATGGCCTAGTGTTTTGTCTGGGGAAGGCGAAAGTGGTGTGGTGGGAGTGCAGGGTGAAAGGGAAGTGGTGTGAGGGAGGCAGCATGAGCACGTGGTGCACGTAGGCCTAGGGGAGAGGAGGTGGAGCCACTCCCCAGCACGTCTTTCGCCATACAATATTCCCAAACTTCCTCCACACAGCCCCAGGATGTGGGGAAAGGAAGGAAAGGGAAGGGAAAGGGTAAAGGAAAAGGGAGAGGGAAGAGAAGTGCGAGTGATGAAAGGCGCCGCTCTCCACCTCCCCCACCACCACCAATGTTGCGTTGTGCCTTCAGCCATGTTTCAGAGAGTACCATAACTTCCTACACTACTGAAACTGTGTGGGATGGCGATATGACGCTCAGTATAATGGTAAGGCCAGTCAGTATGTGCCAAGTCTTATATAAACTTGAAACGGGTGTAATGTTTGCAGGAAAGTAATGTATAAGTTGAGAAATAGTGTAAGTTGAACAAAGTGATATGAAAACTACACCCACTGTATAAATCTGCGAAAATATGACGCTCAGTATAACACTCTGGTCAGTAAATATGTGATAGGAAGAATATAAAGTGGAAACGGGTGTAATGTTAGCATGAATAAAACGTATAAGTTGAAAAATAGTGTAAGTTGTAATAACTGATGTCACGAGTACACCCACTGTGTAAATCTGCGAAAATATTACGCTCAGTAGAACATTCTGGTCAGTAAGTATGTGATAGGAATTATATAAAGTGGAATTTGTTGTAATGTTAGTAGTAAGGTAATTTATAAGTTGAATACTAGTGTAAGATGAAACAAATGATATCGCGATAACACTCACTGTGTAAGTACGCGCTAATATGACGCTCAGTTGAATCGTAAGGTCTGAAATTATGTGATATCAATTATATCAAGTGTAAACATGTGCAATGTTAGTGGAGAATTATTATATAAGTACAAAAATAGGTTGTAAGTTGAAATAGCAGTCATAGCGACTTCACCATGTGTGTTATTATGTGCTATTATTACGCTAAATATTTACGTAAGGCCTGAAATTATCTCAAAACAGTTCTATAAAGTTGAAAAGTGTATAATGTTATTAGGAAAGTATTATGTAAGTAGAAAAAACACAATACGAGTTGAAACAACAGTCACAGCGAGTTCACTCACTACGTAAATAAGCGCTAACATTACGCTAAATGTTATCGAAAGGCCTGTGAATACGTAAAAACAGTTCAATAAAATGTAAAATGGTATAATGTTATTGTAGAAGTATTATGTAAGTAAAAAAAATGATATGTATCATGATTTTCGAATGTTAGCAATTCATCGTGACCAGTCTGCCCGATTTTGCTCGTTTCGCACGATGGTACAATGCTTATTTCAGCTCTATTTTTGTATAAAATCCAATTTACTCTTTTATCACATGTTTTTATGTTTGTAATAAATACATATCTACTTACTTTCATTGGTTTCCCAGACTTATAATACCATAGAAAACGTTAGAGGCTCAGACCACCTACAGAGAACACGGTGCCAAGTGTGACCAAGGCATACCTGTTTAAGGCAATTATGGACCCCAGGGAACAATTTCTTTGTGACTGACCATTGTTTCTGACCAAAAGCGAAAGTTTTAGCAAAAAAAATTTGGGTCCAAAAATGGTCGGGATTGGGGGGTACCATTGGTGAGAAAGTGGTCGGGATGGGGCGGGTTAATATACTGGTGGTTAAATTAGGAAAACTGTAGTGTCATACAAGAACTATGCCAAAAATTCCTTTCAGATTTCCCCCAAACTTTCCCAGGGGGGGCAAACTGCCCCCCCAGTGGCTACGTGTATGGTCTGCTGTCCCACTTTTTAGTAATAGTATTGTTTATGACGATAATAACATTACCTATGGTGTTTCTGTGTCAGTCTCTGTTGATTACGGTATGTGAGGGTTTGGGTTCGGGCTTGGAACGTATCTCTGGCTTTTCTTCAGTATCTTATGGGGAAAACTGTCTCGATATCTGGCAACTCACTGTCCGAACACTCCCACCAGTAAACAACACCGCCGGATATCAGGGTATGCCTGTACTGTTTACGAGTGCCAACCCCCCAGTGCTGTTTCTCCCCACTGATGCCAACACTTGGTGAGTAGATACAATAGTACTCTATGTACAGTACTGTATTACTGCACTGTATCATTACTGTGTTGTTTTTATGTGCTTAGTTTTCACCTTTTACTCATGGTAAAGTTTTTACGATAGAGGGTCAAGTGGATAGAATCGCAATATCCAGTTCAAAGCTGAATGTTGCGCTGGATATAGGCTGGGCAGAATTACAACGGATAACTGAAAGTTTACTGTTTAAATGTTGTTTCATTTGACGGCTACTGATCGGCGGGCCAAAACTTTACATGCATTTAAATATTAGAGTTGTGTTTCATTATTTTGGTAATGACCAGATATTTACATATGTTTTGCATTCATATATCAATAGCAGCTAAGATTAGGCTTAGTTTTCTGTTTGTCTGCTGTTTAGGCCTATCTTCTATTGCCAGACACCATAATCCCGTAAGGGGTGTTAGGTGCTTTTAGGGAAGCAAAAGATTTGTGTTTTATGTTGTTTTCTATTATTTGGCCAATGACAAGGATGTTAGTTTAAAGAACTAAAGCGTCTTAACCTTTTATTATATAAAGGTACCGCATAGCAATAATTTTACAGCTTCTTTAAATCAAAATATGAATAAAATAGCTATAGATACTGTGATATATTATACTGTTTAATCATACATACATACATACATATATACATACATATATCATCTAATCCTGTGTCGCCCCATAAGGGGCGTAGGAGCCCGGGGTTAAGCAAGCCGGTCCTAACATTTAAGATGAGAGTGACCAGCCACACTCATCCCTGAGTGGCATTACATGAGCAATAAACCCCAACCACCCCTTGGATATAAACCTACACAGGCTCAATCCGATTGGAGCACCCTAATTATCCACTAAACCACCAGGTACCATAAGCTGACTATTTGGTTCCTATTTCCTGGTGTACAGGAAACCATTTGGCTTGTCACTCAGTGTAGAGTCACCCGTAGACAGAAGGAAGAGGAAAGAATACAGGAAAGAAAGACAGAAAAGGAAGGAAGGAAAGGAAGGAAGGAAAGAGGAAAAAGAGGAAAGGGCAGTCACCTAAGATCAGCACAACATCGAGTGAGTGGATGGTGAGAGCCCCCACCTACCAGCATATAATGATACACACAATGCTATAAAGTCCCAGCATTAGTACAAGTAATGCTGGTACTCCTTTCATGTTAGCTAAACATAATTAAATGTGCAAATAACCAACAAATTCAGCATTAAAATCCTTATAGTCTGATAAAGTGATGATTAAATTGCAAATAATTTTTCATTATACTATATGCATTAGAACTGTCAAGAGCCACAGGGTGAAACGAACATTTTTTTTTTTTATCGTTACTCAGCTGATTCCAATATAAATTTGATTTCCAGATAATTTTCCCATTCTGATACAAACACTGACATCAGTTGGCTGTTGCTTGCCGATTACCAGTGCTAATGGAAGCTAAGAGGTGGAAAGTTAGTGCTCTCCACCACCTGAGACAAACTTCTCGAGTAGGTCCTCATCTTTAAATCCTCCTAAGCCATCAGAAACCAGACACTATATCATCACCGTCAGAAGAAACCAACTCTGCTGCACAACAATGATTTTTTTGACCCACAAAATTCACTGTATTGGAAGGAGTGCATATTATCATACAGTGAAAATGAAAGCTGCTATAACCATGGGACAACTGTATTGCAATCCCCACTCTAATGTACGGAAGTGAGCTTGGACACTCTTGGAAGGACACAAGTCAAGAGCAAGAGCAGTGTAAATGAGTTATTCCAGAGGAGCAAGTGGAGTCACATGGTGGGCCACACAAGCATGCGGGAAGTAAAGGAGGACTGTGGTGTTGATGTGAATAATAGTAAAAGTGTTAGGAGAAATACTCTAAGATGGCTGGCCATGTGGGGTGGATGGAGAATGAGAGACTGACAAGAAGAGTGTATGTGAGTGAGATGGAGGAGAGTAGGAGAGGGAGACCAAGTATGAGATGAAGGGATATACTGTATGTGGGAGAGGGGGGGGGGGAAATGGAGGGAAGACAGCTCAATGGCAAAGGAAGAAGCAATGTGGATGTGATCTGCCATTGGCCACCCTTAATGTGAGTAAGGTACCTACAAATAGAAAATTTATGACAGCTGTTGGCAAATGCAATTAGCTTTCAACCTGAGATTATTACCAGCCCAGAACAAACACTCAGGTTACTCTATCCCTTACTCTGACCTTCCCTTCCTCCCCTTTGTATGTGTGTGTGTGTGTGTGTGTGTGTGTAATCAGGAAGTTGAAGGTGTTGTAGTGGTAGTAGTAGTAGTAGTAGTAGGTAGTAGTAGTAGTAGTAGTAGTAGTCATAATCCCATGTCCATCTAAATGTGAACCCAGTTGACTGCAGACTGAAGATGTCCCCCTTCTGCAGTCCACCATCCCCCTTTCAGGGGATATGAAGGAAGCTATAGGGCATTTGTGTAACGAGCAGCTGAGCCATCCAGCCAATGTCAATGCAACCACGTGAAAGCATCCCTCTCCAACATAGGCTATGTAAAGAGAGCAAGCTTATGAACGTACCTGAAGTTAAATGGTTGTGTATGGAATCTGCTACCTTGCCTGTATGCTGACAATCCATTTTCATAACAAAAAGTGGGAGTGATTTACATCAAGTAGTGAATGGGGTTCACAGAATTTGTACAAGCAGAAAGTTAAGTTAATGCAAAAAAAAAAAAAAAAAAAAAAAAAAAAAAAAAAAAGATTTTGGTCAGAAGTAAAGGGTTGACAATGGATACTGTGAAGTGCAGGATTCAAAAGGAAAGTGAAAAGCCTGAGAGGGTTGACAGTTTGACATAAACGGGAGCTATGTTGTAAAAATGTGACAAATTGGAATGGGAGGTTAAGGAGAGATCACTTCAGATGAGAAGAGTAATTGGAGAAATTGATTGTATTTGCTAGGATGGTTGGTATGGAGGCTAAATGATCCAATCTACGAGTGAAACCTAGGCAGTGTGTAACAGAAAGCTTATAAGTATGCAATCTGTACAACTGAACTTTCTTAGAAAAGGTTTGCATAAAATCAGCAGGGAGGGTGTAAGCAACATGTTCTTATGATAATCACGGAAGAAAGAAGACAATGGGAGTGAGATGTGGAATTACTCAATGGATAAAAAGGAATACACTAAGATGACATGAACATAAACAAAGAATGCACATAGAGAGTGAAGCAATGAAAGTAACTGAAAGTGAGATCATGAGAAGTGACAGGCAAACCATGTGGTATGAAGAAGCAAGTGGGGCAGTACAGTATACTGGTGTGAAAGAAGAAGAAGGTAAATGTTTGAGAGATGAGAAGCGTGTGGGGAAAAGTTGTCTGGAGGCTGTTCTGTTATGGCCATCCCCTGTCTGAAGGTTACCAGGAGGGAGCAAGGCACTGATGACGATGACAGTGACTGCTGTAAGTGTGTTAAGTGTCTGGGCCCAATACTCCAATGGTAAGAAAGTATTCATTTAACGATCATCAAATCCAATACTGCCTCACCAAGACTGTTAGAGCCTGATGCTAGGCAACTTAGTCTCAATATTTACAGCAAGTGTAACCAACTGTACACCAGAGACTGGCATTATGTGAGCAATAAACCCAGTCCATCCCTTAAGAATAAATCCTTAAAAAAAAAATGCCATAACCCACTAAACCATCAGTCACCTATTAGTTATATGCTTACCATCCAGTGCAGGAAAAGATTTCCTGGGCTATAAGATACCACTTACTTTGACACTTTGTGCAGTCACCTAAAGTTAGCAGAGTCGAAGGGGGGTGCCCCTACCTACAAATTACATCAAATGATGCATGTGACATGTGGTGTTTGTAAATTATTAGAATTCATTAACCCTTGCCCTATGTGAGCTCTACTAATTTTATATCATCTGGAATTAGTCACTTCATAAATTTAAGATGCACTCAGGCTAACTCCACTAGATTAAAGCTGTGATCACACAGGACATTTCTAGATATTCTTGCTTCCAGAATTACTGTTTTCCTCAGTATATGGACATCTGAAAGATTTCTGGGCAATTATTTCAGAAAGATTTGCAGTCAAGCACGTGTCTCGAGTCAAAAGGCTTTCAACAATAAGTGGGGTCAAATGTTGCTAATATTAAAACTGCACAAACTGTAATGCTCAATTTTGTGCTTAATCATCACATACATTAATATTATTACAGATAAAATACTCCAATAAATTTAAAAGCACTGGGGTAGTATACAATGGATAATGGATTGACCAGTTTTAGTTTACATCCAAGGCCATCACTCACTCAAGATCACAGATTTCCTCACGGTGGTATCCTGATTGTTAGTAATATGAAAAACAACACTCAACAGATGAAGATTTGGGGGTTTCCTGAAGTATATCCACTACCTCATGATTTTTGTGTCCTCCAAAGTAAACTCTGACCAACTGATAATACATGAACATGACTTCAGAAATGGACTCCCACTGGAGATGTTATAAGCTTACAACTTGCTGCTGATTGCAAAGAATGAAAGGGAGGCGAAGGAAAAGTTTTGTGAATGGAGAGGCGGAAGGGGGCACGGTGTTTAATGCGGATAAAACAAAAAAGATGATACATAGGGCTGGTGATGGTACTGTCTACAGTACCACTACATCTTGTGCAGTGTTTATGATGAGTGAATGCATAAGAGATGAAGTGGTATTAGAAGTAGACTGCAATATAATGCTGGTTTTATGTGTCAGGGAGAGCATGTGGAGACTGTCAGGCATGAAATGATTGATCTTGCTGGAGAGTCTCTTGCGTGTGTGGAGGAGGTTTGTTATTTGGAGGACATAATTTATTATATGCTGGAGGTAAGGTTGGACCTACCTCCATGGCTAGGGTAAGGAGTGGTTGGAGGAAGTTCAGGAAGCTGTTGCCTCTCTCCATACTGAGAGGGCTCCCCCTCTGCATTAAGGGATCTTTGTGTGCAGCATGTGTTAAGGGTGTAAAGTTGTATGGTAGTAAGACCTGAACAGTAAAGGAAGAGGATTTTCCAAGGCTTAACCACGCAGAAATGACAATAATTAGATGGATGTGTAGTGTGTCTTTGAATGCAGGGCCTGGTGGGGGGACAGTGTTGGAACTGCAATTGAAGAGTTCAAAGGAAGGATGGGAACTGAATGTAGATTGAGATGGTTTGGGCATGCTGAGAGGGAGGATGGAGAATGACAACTGGGTGCTGAAAGTTAGAAGAGTGAACGATGGGATAGTGTCGCGAGTGGCAGAACAAAAAAAGACCTGGGATGAGATCATAAAGTGTGATCTCAGAGCAAAGAGACTGAATAGGGAGGCTGCCAAAGATCAGGAAGTGTGGAAAGCAATCATAAGGTGACCAAAGCTGATGCATGCAAGTATGTTGGAGCCTCTATAAACAATATGCGACGCTCCTTTCGATCAAGCTACTGAAGATTTAACACAGTTTTCTAGCAATATTTTGCTTCTGTAAGATATTATAAGCATAAATAAAGCCAGAGTAGCAGCATCCTCATTGGTCTTTGCCATCACTGTACTCATTAAGTATCATAAAATTTTATAGGAAAAGATGATCATTTGTTTGACTCGCATGGCAACAACGACTTTTTACTTACTTTGATGGAGTAAAATGTGTGGCCACCTTAAAAAGAATTCCATTGCTCCTGTTCTTCAGATTGGTACTGCTCAAAAATGTTGCCCTGTAACCATGGCTTAATGGAAAGTGTCACTAACTCCTTTAACTGAAGATGTCTCTCCTATGCTAAATAAAATTATATGGCATTAGCTATAATAATGGGCTTAGTTTATTCCACTGGAATAATAAATGTATTTCTTACATCAGCAGGAGACACCATTATACACTATCACATTTAAAACACTAATGCTTATTGACTTCTCAGTGAATAGTAACATGCCTGGCTACATCCTGCTTTGTTCTAAACAGTTTACCACATACATCACACTTAAATTTCTTTACTCCTGCATGAATTAGAAGGTGTTTAGTGAGGCTGCTTTTATGACCAAATTGTTTATCACACTCATCACACTTGAATTTCTTTATTCCTGAATGAATTAGTTGGTGCTCAATGAGATTACTCTTTGTGCTGCATAGTTTACCACATTCATCACACCTGAAATTCTTCTCCCCTGAATGAGTTACCTGGTGTCGATTAAGATGGCATTTCTTACTGAACAGTTTATCACAATCAACACACTTGAATTTTTTTACTTCAGAATGAATTAGTATATGCTTCTTAAGATTAGCTTCAGAATGATACAGTTTACCACATTCATCACACCTAAACTTCTTCTCTTCTGAATGAATTACCAGATGCCGAGTGAGACGACTTTCAAGGCCAAACAATTTACCACACTCATCACACTTGAAATTCTTCTCTCCTGAATGAACTAATGAGTGCCTTGTGAGGTTGGTTTTATCCCTGAACTGCTTTCCACATTCATCACATTTAAACTTTTTCACTCCTAAATGAATTAATCTGTGTTGAGTGAGGTAACTTTTTATCGCAAACCGTTTACCACATTCATTACACTCAAACTTCTTTACTCCTGAATGAACTACTACATGTCGGGTAAGATGACTCTTTGACGTAAACAGTTTACCACACTCTAAACACCTGAATTTTTCAGCTTCAGCTGAATGGGTGCCTGTGTCTTGGACAATCTCATTCTCAATGATGAACATTTCCTCACTCATCCTATGTGCTAAAATCACATCTGGTTCTTTACTGACCACCTCCATTAAATCACCTCTCCCAGCATTCAAAAAGCCTGACAAACTTTGTTGACTCTCCATTTTGCTTTCCCTCAACGTATGCCTTACTACCTGCCACCAATGGGATCACTGACCAGCATCGAAGATGAGTAAAAAAATCATTATAATAACAATACTGTCAATAACTGTCAACATACCAGAAAGTAATTACCAGTGAACATGTTTATCAACACATTATGACCACCATTGAATGAAGATATCAACCTCCAGGTCATTAGCTAATAAGGATGCATAACGTCAGTACATAAGCAATTAATGTGAAACATACTTGTCACTATAAATATACACAGAAATACTACACATAAAAATACTCCGCTGCTTCCAATAAATACTGTGATGAGAATCTAACTGTGTGAAAAATTGGCACTGCAGTCTGTTCCTCCTGATGACAATGAATTCTAGTAAAGAAATGGAATGTGATCAACAGCTTTCAGTAAACTAATATCATGAAGCATACAAATCTACCTCCTTGTAGGGGGGAAAAAAAAAAAGTATTAACACAGTTTGTCTTTCCCGTTCTGCCTTTTGGCTGGAGGAAACTGGAAGTTACAAAATCCTTGGAATGTAAATTTAAGGGTACCCAAAGAGGAATCGAAAGGAGTGTTCAGTTCTGGTATCATGTGATGAGATATAAAAAGTTTTGTGCATTTAGGGAAAAACAAAACTAAATGATACAATCCACCATGGTTAATAAAGCAAAAATGGACATGGGCAGGTTACACCTTTAGTAGAACAGATAACAGATGGCTATCCAGGTTAAATGAGAGGTAACTAGAGACAGTGGAAGAAAACGCAGACAGAACAGACTGCAGAGATGGAACTCACAGATTTGTTGGGACTGGATGGAACAGACTAACTGTTAACTGGTCATAGCAGAGAATGCAGTGGACTCTCACAAGGCGATGATCATTTTGATAACTAACAGAAAATTACAATAACATCCCTAGCATTTTAACTTAATTTCTACGACAACTGTACATCAACAAAAGATAAGCAGTATATCATGTCAGGCTTCGCCCTCAGCATACATCAAACAATGCATATTTCTTATGATGACGAGCAGTTACACAATATAAACATACACTGTTTGTGACTTTCATAGGCTGACCTCAAGTAATAAGATCAAACATTCTTTTGGGTAAAACACAAGGTGTGATGTCATTCCTGTCTATACTTAACATTTATGACTTAGGTAGGTTCCTGATGACCATATCGTTGATGTGTCTGCTTCACTGTTCTGACTTCATCTGTGAACCTGGAATACGGGCTGCCATTAGACCAGTATCTATGTGACCCTGATAACAGTGTAACACACTTCAATCACACGTAGCCAAGAAGAACAGAATGAAGATTTGATTCATGCGACAACCATTACCTTAGAGCTGGGGTTAGCAGAGTCCACATCAGCTCCTATGCACTCACTGCTGGCTGAATGTACATTAGGCTTCCACTCTCAAGCTGGTCTCTCAACACTCTTCTGAAACACAACAATGAAATTAACCTCTCCACACTAGGAAACATTTATGAAAATTCTGGGTGGAAAGAGGCAGTGAGCCAGTGGAGGTAAATGCAAGCTCCGGCTCTTAGCACCACTGTTCAATGTCTGGCAGTTCCAATTTGCACTCCTACACTGGGGTCTCTACTCTCAGTGCCCTGCCCGACGAGTGGGTATATGGGTGTTTCTTCATTGTTAGTGTAGAAATGTCTGGAGGAGGGACATTGGTGAAGAAGGTCTGGTAATGATTGTTTGGTGATGAATTTATGTGCCTGGTTGTACTGTATGGCTCAGCCATATACTGATAGAGTATTGTGTTAGCACAGGTTGCCATGTAGAATTGTGTGCTTATCATCTTATGATATTCTCTTAACAGGGAGGACTCTGGTTTCACAGTGTAAGTTGGCAATGGAGGTGGTAATGGTGATGTAAGTGAGCAGATGTTTGCTGCTTAATTGTCACAACTCAGATGCTGCCAGAAGGTGATGAATTGTCAGTGGTTGCTGCCACAGGCCAAATCTGCTGAGAAGACTGTGTCATGTGTACACAGCTAACAATTTCTTAACTTAGTGCAATGTCATGGCATTGGGTAACAAGAGACACTCACTTACTTCTCCCCCAATGATTTTAGGAGACAGAACTGATAAACTTTGAGTGTAACATAACTCTCTCCCAATAAAGTATCCAGTAGAAGTATGGAGTCTTTAAGAATAGCCTACATTCCTGATGGTATATCTGCTGGCTTACATCTCACATTTTGGTGGCAGCAAGGTTAAGAACATGCCTTCTCTCAAGCCTGCCTACTGTCAAATCCAACTGCTATGTACCACATACTTCAAAGACTGTAAACCATCAAATCCAATTGCTATGTACCACATACTATAAAGACTCTACTGTCATATCCAATTGCTGTAAATCACATACTACAATGACTATCTACCATCAAATCCAATAGCTACCTACCATATACTATGAAGACTGTCTACAGGAAAATCCAGTACCTGTCTACCAGCTACTACAGCCTGTATACCATCTATCTGTCATCTGTCACTGAGCCTGTCTGTCACCATGCCTGTTTGTCACTGAGCTTGTCAGTCACCAAACCTGTTTGTCACCAAGAAAGTCTTTTTGTTCTGACCACAATTTTGCCTACTGTTAAACCTCCAGTGACCCAGTGACCTGCAGGTCATCCTCTTCACCTCCTACCCCAAGCTAGCTGTAATTGAGACTCCAACGTGAGGTCAACCAGCCCAAAAAAGCCTATCTATCAATACCACCTCATGTCTTCCCCAACATCTTGCACCTATATTTAACACCATATGCTGTATAAATAGGTGGTGAATTAGAACCATTCAATAAAAAGTTTATTCTATTACCTCTGGACCAATAATCTTTACATATACATTTTTTTTCCTTCTCTTACATGATTAAATTACTATACAGCACACTCGTCTGCTTTGCGTGTTTTTAGTCTGCGATTCGCCTTGTTTGTGAGCTCCACTAGAAAAAATATTATACAGTACTGTATTGCAGAAAAAATTACGGCCATCACTAGTTTGTGAAGCAAAGATCCAACGGCAGGAAGTTGATATTTCCACTGTCAGCAGAGACAGTGAAAATTATAATGGATGGCCAAAGGAGCCACAGCCTGATACCACTGCCCCGGATACCCCCTCCCTCCTTCCCCGCAAGCCCAGCCAGCCCTCAAGTCAAGGTACTGTACCAAATGCACTGTTTTTTTTTTTTCTTTCTTTTTTTTAAGATCATGCTTACCTTTATTGCAGGAAATATACACTGTATGCATGTGTACCTTATATATATATAAGTGTAAATGAAAGTGGAAAGTCAGGAAAAATGAAGGGGGGAGAAATTTGTAACTCGGGTGGGGTGTCCACCATATGGCCTACCCTATAATACATGCTTTTCTATGGTGCCTACTTTGCAATTTTGCAGTTTGTAGCACAATGTGCTGCCTATAATCTTGCAAAGTAGGTGAGAGTACTCTACTTAACCCGTTAACTGCCTATACAGCCTGGGCTGTTCCGAGTGCGACTACTCAATACAGCCCTGGCCACGCAAGTGCATTTCAAATATAGCACCACGGTGACCAAGGCCGACGCATGCAAGCATGTTGGAGCCTCCAAAACCAAAACCGAAAAAGTAAACCATACATTTCAACAGGGTATCAGACACCGATGTTCTTCCATGGCTTAAACAAGGTAAATATTGAGCTAATATTTCGGTACTGATACCCTGTTGAAATGTATGGTTTACTTTTTCGGTTTTGGTTTTGGAGGCTCCAACATGCTTGCATGCGTCGGCCTTGGTCACCGTGGTGCTATATTTGAAATGCACTTGCGTGGCCAGGGCTGTATTGAGTAGATGCAGTAAGGAAGAGATGGGCAGAGTATTTTGAAAGATTGTTAAATGTAGAGGAGGAAAGGGTGGCTGAGACTGTGGCGGATGGAAAGGTGCAAGGAATAAATGTGTTGGGAGAGTTGAATGATTCTTTGATCACGAAGGAAGAAGTGGAGAAGGCAGTAAAGGAGATGAAAACAGGGAAAGCTGCAGGTATGGATGGGTGTGCTGTGGACTGCCTGAAGGGTGGTGGAGTGACTATTGTTGACTGGTTAGTAAGATTGTTGAATGTGTGCTTTGAGAAAGGTATGGTGCCAATTGACTGGGCAAGTGCTTGTGTGGTCCCGTTGTATAAAGGCAAGGGTGATAAGTATGAATGTACTAGCTTTAGGGGTATAAGTCTGTTGAGTGCTGTAGGTAAAGTGTATGGTAGAGTGTTAATTATGAGAGTTAGAGAGGGTACAGAGGGAGTGATTAGTGATGAGCAGTGTGGCTTTAGGAGAGGGAGGGGATGCGTTGATCAGGTGTTTGCTGTGAGACAAGTGTGTGAAAAGTATTTAGCGAAAGGCAAGGATGTGTTTTGGGCATTTATGGATTTAGAGAAAGCGTATGATAGAATTGATAGGGAGGCTTTGTGGACTGTTTTAAGATTGTATGGACTTGATGGTAGGTTACTAAAAGGGATGAAAAGTTTTTATGTAAATAGTAGAGCGTGTGTAAGAGTGGGAAATGCTGTGAGTGATTGGTTTCCCGTGAGAGTGGGGCTGCGACAGGGATGTGTGATGTCGTCTTGGTTGTTTAATATTTACATGGATGGTGTTGTAAAGGAGGTGAATGCAAGAGTTTTAGGTGGTCTGAGTCTGGTAAATGTTGATGGAGGAGAGTGGAATCTGAAGCAGCTGCTGTTTGCAGATGATACTGCACTGGTGACTGATTCAGAGGAGAGATTGAGACAGTTGGTAGAGGAGTTTGGAAGGGTGTGTGAAAGGAGGAAATTGAAAGTAAATGAGAATAAGAGTAAAGTGATGAAGTGTACGACGTTGATAGATGGTAGGGGGATGAATATAGTTTTGAATGGTGAGTTGCTTGAGGAGGTAGATTGTTTTAAATATCTAGGGTCACATGTTGCTGTGGATGGAAGAATAGATGCAGAAGTGAAGTTTAGAATAAATGAAGTAGGAAAGGTGCTGGGAGGAATGAAAAAAGTGTTTAAATGTCGTTCGCTTAGAATGGATGTAAAGAGAAGGTTGTATGAGGGTGTTGTGGTACCGACTGCATTATATGGGGCTGAAACATGGAATGTGGGTGTAGCAGAGAGGAAAAGTTTGAATGTAATGGAGATGAGATGTCTGAGGAGTATGTGTGGAGTGACACGTATGGATCGAGTGCGAAATGATGAAGTGCGAAGGAGAACTGGAGTTGTTCGGGAGATGGCTGGTAGAGTTGAGCAGAGGGTGTTGCAATGGTTTGGGCATATGGAGAGAATGGATAATGAATGATTGGTGAAAAAGATAACTAGATCTGATGTGAGAGGTGTAAGGCTGAGAGGGAGACCACGAATAGGATGGATGGACAGTGTGAAGAGAGCGCTGGATGCGAGAGGGATGTCTGTTGAGCAAGGAAGAGTGGCTGTGCGTGACAGAAATAAATGGAGAGAAATTGTGAATGAATAAGTGATGACGCAGCCCTGAGGGGATATTCTCCCGCATTTGGTCTGATCAGCTAGTCATGTCAGGTGCGGGTAAGGGGATGGGTCTGTTATGATGTGGAAGGGGTAAACCAGTTCTGCTGTCGGGCCCTGCTGCGGATGTCACTGATTGCATTGCGCAGTTGACCCTTGTGCGGTGTGATGCGGTGAGGATCTGTCCGTTCTCCCCTTTGGGGCTAAGATGCGAATGAATGTGTTTAAAAGGATGAGTAAATGGAGAGTGAGTCGTCCTGTCTCGGCTACCTCCCTTTCCTTGGGGGAAGCAGCCTAGGTATATAGATAGATAGATAGATATACTTTGGCATGTTTTCTCTCAATTCCTAAGACAAACTTTGGCCTTTGGGAAAATTCAGTTTTACCTCTATGTCTGAGCACCACAGACACCTCCAAAAATCAGCCATGAGCAGATAACAGGTTAAAACAACTTCCCCAGATCATCTTTCATACTCCCAATTTTCTTTTGCAATATTCATCCATATGAGCACTTTATTTGTAAATATTTTATATATAAAGACCCTCTTCTGTTAACTGCTGTTGTACATAACTGTTTATTTTTGGTTAAAAAAAAAAAAAAAAAAAAAAAAAAAAAAATCACTTCTCGTATATTCACTTGCTTAATATTGTCTATCTATCTATCTATTGCCAGACGCCTCAATCCTGTTTGGGGTGGCCACAAACAAATCGCCTCCAAGTCGCCCTGTCCCCCGCCATTTCACTGCCCTGCTCCCAACTCACACCTCCCTCTCTCATATACCTCTCCACCCCATCCCTCCATCTCACCCCTCTCTCTTCCCCCCCTCCACCTCACTCATATACACTCTCTTCGTCAGTCTTTCACCCTCCATCCTCTCCACATGGCCAAACCACTTCAGTGTGTTCCTCATAACGCTTCCTATCACATCCACATCCACACCACAACGCTCCTTTATATCCTCATTCGTCAGCCTGTCTCTCCACGTGACTCCACAGGCTCCTCTTAAATAACTCATTTCCACTGCTCTCACTCTTGACTTGTGTCCTTCCAACAATGTCCAAGCTTCACTTCCGTACGTTAGAGTTGGTATCACAATACTGTCATGTAGTAACTTTTTCACTTCCATGCTCACTTCCCTGTTTCTTATCACTGCTTTCAAAGAACCAGCAACCTTTCTTCCCTGCTGTACCCTTTCAAGCACTTCACCCTCCAAACCTCCATCCTTACTCATCACACTACCCAAGTACTTAAACGTACTCACATTTTCCAACTCCTCACCATCCAACCTCGCTGTACATTCACTAACTTCACCTCTCTCAAAGACCATCACTTTACTCTTCCCTACATTCACCTTTAGATTCCGTTTCTTACACACTCTCTCAAACTCATCCACCAAGCCTTGCATCTCCCCTTCGTCTTCACTCAACAACACAGTATCATCTGCAAACAACAGTACAGGGAGTTTCCAAACACTATCCTCTCTCACCAGGGCCACTCCAACATCCACTACCCTACCTTGTACCTCTTTTATTACCCCATCCATGTACAGATTGAACAACCATGGAGACATGACACATCCCTGTTTCAAACCAACTTTCAAAGAGAAAAATTCACTTAGTTCACCATCCACACGCACTGCAGCCTTCGCACCATCGTACATACTCTTCACACCATTCAACAACTTCCCATCTACTCCATATATTCTTAACACTTTCCACAATCCTTGTCTATCCACCCTCTCATATGCTTTCTCCAAATCCATGAAAGCCGCATACAACTTCCTTCCCTTCTCTAGAAACTTTTCCACTAAAGATCTAAGAATGAATATCTGATCTACACAACCTCTTCCCTTCCTAAAGCCTCCCTGTTCTTCTCCAACTAATTTCTCTGTTCTTTCTCTAACTCTGTCTATAAGTATCCTACCATACACTTTTCCTATTATACTAAGAAGACAAATGCCCCTATGATTACCACACACTTCTTTTTCCCCTTTTCCTTTGTACAAGGGAATAATTATACCTGACTTCCAATCCTCCGGGACTCTACCTTCCTCCCAGGCCAATCTGCACATCTTCCACATCCATTCTACTACTATCTCTCCCCCATGCTTCAGCATTTCACCACACACTCCATCAATTCCTGGGGCCTTCCCCGATTTAACTTTCTTCATTGCTTCCACAACTTCTATCCTACTGACTTTTTCCTGTCTTCTCACCTCCCTCCTTCTCCCAGCCATTCCCCAACCACTTATACTCGCATTACTTCCATCCTCTACATTCAACAATTCCTCAAAGTGTTCTCTCCATCTGTTCACTTTTTCTCCCTTCTCCACTAGTAATCTACCATTTTTATCTTTCACTCCCCTGCTAACTTCACTTCCACCCTGTCTTACTCTTTTCACTTCTCTCCAGAACATTTTCTTACAGTCCCTCCACTTTACACTCAGATTCCTTCCAAATTCCTCATCCACTCTCTTCTTACTCTCTCTTACTAATCTTTTCACCTCTCTCTTTCTTTCCACATATAACTCTCTCTTCCGCCTCTCAACTTCTTCCATGCCCCTATTTCTCATCCATTCATTGTATGCTTTCTTCTTTTGTGCCACAGCCTGTTTCACCTCTTCAGTCCACCACGCTGTTCCTTGCAACCCCCTCCGTCTTCTCTTCCTTCCACACACCACATCACATGCTGCACATATTTCTTCTGTAAATATCTTACACACACCTTCCACATCTCACATCTGCTCCAATTCATATTTGCCCAATCGTTCCTCCACTTCTCTCTTATACTCTGCCTTTTTCTCATCCTCTTGTAACCTTTCCACTCTCCTTGCAACTACTCCTTCCTCTCGTCTTTCCCTTTTTCTATTCTTCCATCTTACTTGCATTCTAATTCTGGCCACCACCAAGTAGTGGTCAGAAAGTCCACTTCCCCAACCTCTATACACTCTTGCATCCTTTACACATCTTCGCATCCTTTCATCCACACACACATAATCAATCATTGCCTTCCTTTCATTCAGTTCACCACCCATCCTTCTCATCACTCGCCATGTATACCTGTGGATCATTTTATGCCTGAAGAGGGTATTGGCTATCACCAACCCCCTCCCAGCACAAATGTCCACTAACGCACTCCCATTCTCATCTATCTCAGCAGGCACACCCCACTCACCAACTATTCCATCCACCTTCACATTCCCAACTTTACCATTCATATCACCAATCAAAAACACTCTCTCATTCCTTCCAAACTTTTCCATGCACACTTCCACGTTTGTCCAGAACTCTTCTCTCACTCTTCTAGCACGATCTTGCGTTGGTGCATACACACACACAATCGCCCACATTTGTATTCCAACTTTCAACTTTACCCACACAATCCTTGACCCAACTGATCCATACTGTCTTATGCTCCTCTTCCATCTTTTACTCAAAACTATACATACTCCTTCCTTTGCCCTCACATTCTTACCTACTCCTGCACATATACCGGTACCCCATCCATACTCCCATTCTCTCACACTTTCTCCTCTCCATTTGGTTTCAGTTATTCCACATACCCGGTACATCCACTTTCGCACCCTCCAGCACCTGGACAATCTCTCTCTCTTTCACCTCATCATTCGCTCCTCTTACATTCCATGTACTCATTACCAAGTCCTTTGTCCGGTCCTGGGTCGTCATCGTTTGGTCAGTCCTTGTCCGAGGCTTCTTGTTTGTTTTTTTAGTTAGCTGTTTTCCAGGGAGGGGCACTAACCCTCCGCCAACCCTTTTAGTCGCCTTTTACGACAAGCAGGGATACTGGGGGAGTATTCTTGAAAACCCCCCTACCCCCAGGTATGGGGTAGTTACCTAAAGATGATATAGATACAGGTCGTCCCTGCTATAACAATGAGATGCGTTTGGGAAAACCCATAATTGAGCTGGGGTACGGAAAAATGAGGATGTCATAACATAGAAAGTATAGGGATGCAATTAGGAGCCTTGGGGTTACTCCCCACAACCAAGTCTACACCCCAACCACATTAGTCCAAAAACATGTTTCCTGCTCACCTAAACCTCCAAATGGCTTTAAAACAAGCTAAACGAAGCCTAAAAGCAGTTTGTAACTCACCTAAACCCAAAAATAAAATCTGAAAAACATCAAAAATATGTTTGGAAAAAATCACTTAGTAAACTCCTGAACTCGATTCTTCTGAATTCTCTACACTCTGGCTTCGGCTTTCCTGTCATTCTCTGACTAAATATATCTGTGCTGTTTACTTATCCCCTAATTCTACTGACTATCAAAAATTCTTCGACTATCTTACTTCTACGATGGAACACATTCTATCCATTTCTCCTTTCTCTGAAATCTCCGTTCAACGAGATTTCAATGTTCACCACCACCTTTGGCTCTCCTCTCCTTTCACTGATCCACCTGGTGAACAAGCCAACATCTTTTCTATCCTTAATGACCTAGAGCAGCTTGTATAGCACCCTACCCGTATCCCAGACCGCCTTGGAGAGAGCTCCAACATACTTGACCTCTTCCTTATAACTCTTCCTTCTGCTTACACTGTTAATCTTTTCTCTCCGTTGGTCTCCTCCAAACACAACCTTATCACCTTAACCTGTGCTATCATTCCGGTACAGCCTGTGGACCCTCCACGGAAATGTCGTCTGTGGCATTTTGGAGCCGCGGACTGGGAGGCCCTCAGGCAGTACTTCTTTGATTTTCCCTGGAATGATTATTGCTTCCATGGCCGGGAGCCATCTGAGTGTGTCTTGTGCATTACGGAGGTTATTCTCTCGAGCATGGAAGCATACATTCCTTTCTCATATCCTTTGACTAACGCAAGAAAGCCTTGGCTTAATCACGCTTGTTATAATGCTGTCCACAACAAGGAGAGGGCCTACAAAAGGTACCGGAGCCAACCCACCCCTGAATCACATCATCTTCACGTTTCTGCCCGGAATCGTGCTAAGTCTGTTCTTCGCTCTGCTAAAAATAATTTCATCCGTACTAAATGCTCTCAACTCTCCAACTCGAATTCTTCCCGCTCCTTCTGGCCCCTTGCCAAAAGCCTTTCTAACAACTTTACCTCATCATCCTTCCCTCCTCTTTTCTACTCTGATGGTTCTGTAGCTATTTCTTCTACTGATAAAGCAGATCTCTTTGCACAGACTTTTTCCTCCAATTCTACCTTAGACGATACCGGTGCTGTTCCTCCATCACTTCTCACCTCTGACTTCCTCATGGCGGACATTAAAATTTCTTCAGCTGATGTATTTTCTGCCATCACTGGCCTCAATACTAACAAGGCATATGGGCCTCATGGAGTCCCTCCTGTTGTTCTCAAGAACTGTGCTTCTGTGCTTACACCCTGCCTAGGCAAACTCTTTCGCCTTTGTCTGTCAACTTGTACCTTTCCTTCTTGCTGGAAGTTTGCTCCATTCAGCCAGTCCCAAAGAAGGGTGACCACTCCCAACCCTCCAACTATCATCTAATTGCTTTAACTTCCTGTATTTCAGAAGTTTCGAGTCAATTCTCAATAGAAAAATTTTAAGGCATCTTTCCTATCACAACCTTCTTTCTGATCGTCAGTACAGGTTCCGTCAGGGACGCTCCACTAGTGATCTTCTCACCTACCTTTCAGACTCCTGGTCATCCTCCTTTCGGGACTTTGGCGAAACCTTTGCCATTGCACTTGACATCGCAAAGGCTTTTGATCGAGTCTGGCATAAATCTTTAATTTCCAAACTGCCCTCTTACGGTTTCTATCCCTCTATCGGTGCCTTCATCGCTAGCTTCCTTTCTGGTCATTCTATAGCCGCTGTTGTAGACGGCCATCGTTCTTCTCCTAGATCTATCAACAGTGGTGTTCCTCAGGGCTATGTCCTATCACCAACTCTCTTCCTTCTATTCATCAATGACCTTCTAAGCTGTACATCTAACCCTATCCACTCATACGCTGATGACTCCACCCTTCACCTTTCCATTCGGTTTCCGCAATGTCCATCTCAGCAGTTACTTCAACAAACAAGGGATGAGGCTATGGCACACCTAATGTCTGACTTGGCTCGTATCTCTGACTGGGGTAAAAATAATATGGTTGTTTTTAATGTATCAAAGACTCAGTTCTTACACCTATCAACCCGTCAAAATCTTCCACAGGTATACCCACTAATGTTTAATAATAATCAGCTTAATCCTGCATCATATTTGAACATGCTTGGGGTTTCATTTACTCGAGACTTATCTTGGAAAGATCATATTACAAGAGGATGAGAAAAAGGCAGAGTATAAGAGAGAAGTGGAGGAACGATTGGGCAAATATGAATTGGAGCAGATGGGAGACGTGGAAGGTGTGTGTAAGATATTTACAGAAGAAATATGTGCAGCATGTGATGTGGTGTGTGGAAGGAAGAGAAGACGGAGGGAGGTGCAAGGAACAGCGTGGTGGACTGAAGAGGTGAAACAGGCTGTGGCACAAAAGAAGAAAGCATACAATGAATGGATGAGAAATAGAGGTGTGGAAGAAGTTGAGAGGCGGAAGAGAGAGTTATATGTGGAAAGAAAGAGAGAGGTGAAAAGATTAGTAAGAGAGAGTAAGAAGAGAGTGGATGAGGAATTTGGAAGGAATTTGAGTGTAAGGTGGAGGGACTGTAAGAAAATGTTCTGGAGAGAAGTGAAAAGAGTAAGACAGGGTGGATGTGAAGTAAGCAGGGGAGTGAAAGATAAAAATGGTAGATTACTAGTGGAGAAGGGAGAAAAAGTGAACAGACAGAGAGAACACTTTAAGGAATTGTTGAATGTAGAGGATGGAAGTAATGCGAGTATAAGTGGTTGGGGAATGGCTGGGAGAAGGAGGGAGGTGAGAAGACAGGAAGAAATCAATAGGATAGAAGTTGTGGAAGCAATGAAGAAAGTTAAATCGGGGAAAGCCCCAGGAATTGATGGAGTGTGTGGTGAAATGCTGAAGCATGGGGGAGAGATAGTAGTAGAATGGATGTGGAAGATGTGCAGATTGGCCTGGGAGGAAGGTAGAGTCCCGGAGGATTGGAAGTCAGGTATAATTATTCCCTTGTACAAAGGAAAAGGGGAAAAAGAAGTGTGTGGTAATCATATGGGCATTTGTCTTCTTAGTATAATAGGAAAAGTGTATGGCAGGATACTTATAGACAGAGTTAGAGAAAGAACAGAGAAATAAGTTGGAGAAGAACAGGGAGGCTTTAGGAAGGGAAGAGGTTGTGTAGATCAGATATTCATTCTTAGATCTTTAGTGGAAAAGTTTCTAGAGAAGGGAAAGAAGTTGTATGCGGCTTTCATGGATTTGGAGAAAGCATATGACAGGGTGGATAGACAAGGATTGTGGAAAGTGTTAAGAATATATGGAGTAGATGGGAAGTTGTTGAATGCTGTGAAGAGTATGTACGATGGCGCGAAGGCTGCAGTGCGTGTGGATGGTGAACTAAGTGAATTTTTCTCTTTGAAAGTTGGTTTGAAACAGGGATGTGTCATGTCTCCATGGTTGTTCAATCTGTACATGGATGGGGTAATAAAAGGGGTACAAGGTAGGGTAGTGGATGTTGGAGTGGCCCTGGTGAGAGAGGATAGTGTTTGGAAACTCCCTGTACTGTTGTTTGCAGATGATACTGTGTTGTTGAGTGAAGACGAAGGGGAGCTGCAAGGCTTGGTTGATGAGTTTGGGAGAGTGAGTAAGAAACGGAATCTAAAGGTGAATGTAGGGAAGAGTAAAGTGATGGTCTTTGAGAGAGGTGAAGTTAGTGAATGTACAGCGAGGTTGGATGGTGAGGAATTGGAAAATGCGAGTACGTTTAAGTACTTGGGTAGTGTGATGAGTAAGGATGGAGGTTTGGAGGGTGAAGTGCTTGAAAGGGTACAGCAGGGAAGAAAGGTTGCTGGTTCTTTGAAAGCAGTGATAAGAAACAGGGAAGTGAGCATGGAAGTGAAAAAGTTACTACATGACAGTATTGTGATACCAAATCTAACGTACGGAAGTGAAGCTTGGACATTGTTGGAAGGACACAAGTCAAGAGTGAGAGCAGTGGAAATGAGTTATTTAAGAGGAGCCTGTGGAGTCACGTGGAGAGACAGGCTGACGAATGAAGATATAAAGGAGTGTTGTGGTGTGGATGTGGATGTGATAGGAAGCGCTATGAGAAACACACTGAGGTGGTTTGGCCATGTGGAGAGGATGGAGGGTGAAAGACTGACGAAGAGAGTGTATGTGAGTGAGGTGGAGGGGGGAAGAGGGAGGGGGAGGCCGAGGATGAGATGGAGGGATGGGGTGGAGAGGTATATGAGAGAGGGAGGTGTGAGTTGGGAGCAGGGCAGTGAAATGGCGGGGGACAGGGCGACTTGAAGGCGATTTGTTTGTGGCCACCCCAAACGGGATTGAGGCGTCTGGCAATAGATAGACAGATAGACATCTCTTGTAAAATCTGCTTCCAAGAGATTGGGTGTACTAAGCCGACTCCGTTCTTTCTTTATCCCTGCACAATTGTTGACTCTATACAGGGGTTTTATCCGCCCCTGTGTGGAGTACAACTCTCATGTGTGGGGAGGCTCCCCACACACAGCTCTTCTTAATAGGGTGGAGTCAAAGGCTTTTTGTCTCATTAACTCTCCTCCTCTTACTGACTCCCTTCAACCTCTGTCGCTTCACCGCACTGTTGCATCTTTATCTCTTTTCTAGCGCTACTTTAATGGTCACTGCTCCTCTGAACTGTCTGCATGCATTCCTCACTAAACCACCAGGTGCCATCCACTCACTCAATGTAGTGCTGCTCTCGGGTGTCTGCCCTGTCCACTCCTCCATGCTTCTTTCCCTCCATCTTCTTCTGTCTTTCTTTCTTTCATTCTTTCCTCGTCCTTCTGCCTACGGGTGACTTTACACTCCCTCTTCTGTCTTTCCTTCCTTCATTCGTTCCTCTTCCTTCTGCCTATGGGTGACTCTACACTGAGTGACAAGCCAAATGGTTTCCTGTACACCAGGAAACCATTTACTATGCTGTGTGGTAACCATATAACCAAATTTTGGCACCTGGTTGTTTAGTGGGTAATTTGTGCTCCAATCGGATTGAGCCAGTGAAGGTTTATATCCAAAGGGTGGTTGGAGTTTATTGCTCACGTAATGCCACTCAGGGATGAGTGAGGCTGGTCACTCTCATCTTAAATGTCGAGACCAACCGTCTAGCCCTGGGCTTCTACGCTCCTCATGGGGCAATGTAGGATTGGATGATGGATGGATGGATGGATGGATGTACACTCTCAGCTTAAACATTACTCACCCTTGTGGAATGGATGTGGAGAGGTTGCATTAAAACAATTAGACAAAATTCAGAACAAAGTCGTTAGAATTACAGTATTAACAACCCTGCCAGTACAAAAAAAATGCGTCCCCTACAACTAAGAAAGAATATTGCCTCCCTTGCATAATTTTAGATATTTTTAAGGCAAATGCTCAGACGAAGTTGCGTCCATGGTGCCGTCTCTCCATGCCTTCCCTCATGCTACGTGGGAATCTGGTAGCGCTCATGACTGGCATGTCACTCAGCCATATTGCAAAACTTCGGACTATCAGAATTCTATCATTCCCCATACTGCATCTCTTTGGAACTTGCTTCCCCAGAGTTGTTTCCCTCCAAACTTCAACTTACAGCTGTTCAAGTCTAACCGTTACAGATATTTTATGAACAGAGGACACCAGTAATCTGGTGTATTTTTTTTTTTTTTTTTTAAATTCATGTTTTTCCTTCCTTGTTCTGTTATTAATATACGGTATATATATATATATATATATGGGGTTGGAATAATTGTAACTGTAATTGAAATTTAATTAATTACAGAAATATAGCAACTGTAATTATAATTGTAACTGATAATAAAACAAGTAATTATAACTGTAATTAATTAACTGATAAGTTAATTCTAACAACTGTAATTGTGAAAGGGGAGGAAACTAGTACTGGTAAGATATGGTAACCCTGTACCAAGCTGTCACATGGGATTAAGATGCCCCGGGATTAACCCACCCAAGCCGCATCTTGACCGTTCTACTGACTTTGTCCCGAACACCTGTTTTCTCATGGGACCCGACCCAGCACTTTGTGCCCCTTCAATCGGAAATGCCTAGGCCCAGGATCTCGTGGTGGAAAAGGGGTATGGTCCAGAGCCCTTGCTCCTCCCTAATCCCTAGATTTTACCAGTAACCAATGTTAATGTCACAAGAGAACTCCTCCTACTCAGGTTGTTTGGGAGAGGCTGGACTGAATAAAAAGAAGCAGAGAGAGAAGGCTTGACACACTCATTCACACTCGTAGACACACATTCCTCATGGCTCACACGCACACTCTCTTCCCCTCAGTGAACTATGTCAACAGAGACTGGGAACTGAAGTCTAGTGTCCTTGGGTGTGATAATTCAGAAGGCCGATACACAGCATTTAACACTGCATCTACCTATGAGGAAATTGTCAATCAGTTCAGTATTCAAGGGCAAGTAATGAAAGTTGTAGCTGATAATGCATATTAATGATGAATGCATTTGACATTTCCTTGCCAAGTTTCTACACACATCAGGAAAAAGAGGGGGCTGGAAATTCATGTGACCCCAACAACATTAATGAGGATATTTGCTTAGATGTTCTGATTTACCTTCCTCAAAGAATGGGATATTTTGCACATAATCAGCAGCTGTGTGTGGGATAATGAGTTTAATCACCCAAAGGTAAAAAATTCACTACTCTCATCAGCGCTTCTGAAAATTGCATCCTTGATCAACTCAATGAGGAAGTCAACAGTAGCTGCTCCATACCTTCGATCTAAAGGGATTGCTCTCCAAGCACAAAATGTGACAAGATAGAATTCTATCTATCTATCTATCTATTGCCAGACGTCTCAATCCTGTATGGGGTGGCCACAAACAAATCGCCTCCACGTCACCCTGTCCCCAGCCATTTCACTGCCCTGCTCCCAACTCACACCCCCCTCCCTCATATACCTCTCCACTCCATCCCTTCATCTCATCCTCGGCCTCCCCCTCACTCTCCCCTCCTCCACCTCACTCACATACACTCTCCTCATCAGTCTCTCACCTTCAATCCTCTCCACATGGCCAAACCACCTCAGTGTGTTCCTCCTTATGCTTCCTATCACATCCACATCCAAACCACAACGCTCCATTATATTCTCATTTGTCAGCCTGCCTCTACACGTGACTCTACAAGCTCCTCTTAAATAACTCATTTCCGCTGCTCTCTCTCTTGACTTGTGTCCTTTCAACAACGTCCAAGCTTCACTTCCATATGTTAGAGTTGGTATCACAGTACTGTCACGCAACTTTTTCACTTCCATGCTCACTTCCCTGTTTCTTATCACTGCTTTCAAGGAACCAGCAACTTTTCTTCCTTGTTGTACCCTTTCAAACACTTCACCCTCCAAACTTTCATCCTTACTCATCACACTACCCAAGTACTTAAACGTACTCACATTTTCCTTTTCCTCACCATCCAACCTCACTGCACATTCACTGACTTCACCTCTCTCAAAGATCATCACTTTACTCTTCCCTACATTCACCTTTAGATCCCGTTTCTTACACACTCTCCCAAACTCATCCACCAAGCCTTGCAGCTCCCCTTCGTTTTCACTCAACAACACCGCATCATCTGCAAGCAATGGTACAGGGAGTTTCCAAACACTATCCTCTCTCATTAGGATGGCTCCAACATCCACTGCCCTACCTTGTACCTCATTTATTATCCCATCCATGTACAGACTGAACAACCATGGAGACATGACACATCCCTGTTTCAACCCAACCTTCAAAGACAAAAATTCACTCAGGTCACCATCCATATGCACTGCAGCCTTAGCACCATCATTCATACTCTTCACACCATTCAACAACTTTCCATCTACTCCATACATTCTTAATACTTTCCACAATCCTTGTCTATCCACCCTGTCATATGCTTCTCCAAATCCATGAAAGCCGCATACAACTTCTTTCCCTTCACTAGAAACTTTTCCACTAATGATCTAAGAATGAATATTTGACATACACAACCTCTTCCCTTCCTATAACCTCCCTGTTCTTCTCCAACTAATTCCTCTGTTCTTTCCCTAACTCTGTCAATAAGTGTCCTACCATACACTTTTCCTATTACACTAAGAAGACAAACGCCCCTTTGATTACCACACACTTCTTTTTCCCCTTTTCTTTTGTACAAGGGAATAATTATACCTGACTTCCAATCCTCCGGGACTCTACCTTCCTCCCAGGCCAATCTGCACATCTTCCACATCCATTCTACTACTATCTCTCCCCCATGCTTCAGCATTTCACCTTACACTCCATCAATTCCTGGGGTTTTCCCCAATTTGACTTCATATTGCTTCCACAACTTCTATCCTACTGATTTCTTCCTGTCTTAGCACCTCCCTCCTTCTCCCAGCCATTCCCCAGCCACTTATACTCACATTACTTCCATCCTTTATGTTCAACAATTCCTTAAAGTGTTCTCTCCATCTGCTCACTTTTTCTCCCTTCTCCCCTAGTAATCTACCATTTTTATCTTTCTTTCCCCTGCTAACTTCACTGCCACCCTGTCTTACTCTCTTCACCTCCTTCCAGAACATTTTCTTACAGTCTCTCCACTTTACACTCAAATTCCTTCCAAATTCCTCATCCACTCTCCTATTACTCTCTCTTACTAATCTCTTCACCTCTCTCTTCCTTTCTACATATAACTCTCTCTTCCGCCTATCAATTTCTTCCATGCCCCTATTTCTCATCCAGTCATTGTATGCTCTCTTCTTTTGTGCCACAGCCTGCCTCACCTCATCATTCCACCAGGCTGTTCCTTGCACCCCCTCCACTGAAAATGGTGAAATCTATACTCAAGAACCCTGTAGTGGTGAATAATGGAACTGATCTTTCGTCCCAGAGAGAGCAGAGGGGTAAGAAAATCATGCCAATGGAGATTTCTGCCTTAAAGGAGATTGTGATTGTCCTCAAACCTTTTCATGATGCCATAGAAGTTGTGGAGGGACAGAAGAAGGTGACCATAACTGGTAATGGACCAGTGATTCAGGGACTTAAACACTCACTGGAGAATCAAATTCATAATACCACATTACAATACTGTGAACAACTGGCTAAAGTGCTATTGGACTCTGAAGAAAAGATTGGATCCATACTTGGAAATGAGAGATGTTCAAGTGGCGTCTTTGTTGGATCCTAGGTTCAAACTGGTCTGGCTTTCACTACAAGAGCAGAAGGACTTAGTGCTGGCATATGTCAAGGAAATGCTTGAAGAATTGGAGGTAGTTCACGAGGGGTCGACAATGCGTAGTGTGACTAGGATGATCTAGCAGAAGGATTACCGGAATCAAGAAGAACCAGACTGTTCTCTTTTATAAGGTTCTACCCAAAAGTTCCAGTAATATGAATACTGTGCCTGAGAGGGAGGGGTTAATCATCTGGACTTAAACCTGACCTTGAAAGTCACTCAAAACTAAACTAGCCATCTACCTTAGACAGTTATGCCAAGCCCAATATGCTTTCCTTGTCTGTATCTAATTTGGCAGGGACAGGGACACCAGCACGTACCTAACTGTGAGGAGCTACCCTCCCCACGAACCCTCCCTTGACATTAATCATCCAGACCTAAAGCTAACCTTGAAAGCCACTCAAAACTACAAAGCCACCTATCTTTGACAGTTTTTCGAAGGCTATTTCGTCCTAAGCGTCTGCATCTAATTCAGCAGGAAATGGGACACGAGCCTTGAGCACAGGTGGCTCCAAGTGCGGTGGATCGAGTTTTGCTGCCCCGATTAAGAACTGGTGAAATTCCCTCCCTCTTTTATGAAAGAGTACCAAGGCAAATGTTGCTGCAAATATTTTGCCAAGATACCTGGCTGTTACATCCACTCCTCAATGTCTCTCCATAATCATCAGATTGTCTGTGTGCGGACTGCATTGTCAGTAGGGCCTACGAAATTCAAATAACGATAAACACTTTTATGTTTGTAATCCTCCTCACTTAATGTCTCATAAGCCCCAGAATGGTCAGTATAAAATTTATGTTCCAGGATACATGTCTTTATGAATAAGCAGAGTCAGTGTGGCCCAGCTGAGCTGCTCTCCTTTGCAGTCCATAAGGGGCACGATGGTGTGGCGACCTGACCCACGCTCAGTGCCGCCAAATAGGAATGTGTGACACACAGACCACTCTACACTGTCCTTATGTACACCAGCAGGGTCTCATCCACTCCCACCTCCACTTTTGGGTCACCAATAAGTTCTTGGTTACCAAATCACAACCCAGTGACTTCACTACAAAAACATCTCCAGTCTACACTGGTCCTCAAGGAAAGGTTTAAGTAAGTAATGACTAACTCATGACACCACCACTTTTCAACCCAGGCAGCAACGAAGCACAAACCTGCCAGGGTTGTTGGTGTGTCCCTTGCAAAAAGGTTCCCTTGAATGTAGGCAAACCCTGATATACGATACCCCCCTATGATACCCCGGATTAGTGATGGGGGTAGAGATGCCAACCTACCCTGCCTATATGGCCAAGCTCCGGTTTAATGATGGGTTCTCCAATATTTCGTCCAGGAGTGATGGGCCAAAACTTTGAATCACGCGCTTTTCCGCAGTCAGCTGAGCCTGCCCACCTGTCAGGACGAACAGAAATGCTCACACAGCCCTTGCACCCATTACTCACCCCACACGCACCCATGTCATTCTTCCCGCGCCAGCAGTCTTTGAGTGAGGAACTCTCTTAAGCTTGCCTACCCTACATCGTGTTGCATCACCAACATTACTCAGGCCACTATCGTAGTGAATCGTAACTGCATCCCAGCAGTTCCATGAGTTGGACAGTGATACTAATTGTGTGTGAAGTGGGATTTTATGTGAATTTTGACCTAAATAAGTGTGATCATGTCTGGTTCGGGCTCTGCATGTGTTGGGGCTACAAGTTATTTACAGGTGTTAGATTTAGGTTAGCTTCTTTTACAGCTGTTAGACCATTTAGACTGGCTTTAAACTTTTGGGGGGGCTCCTTTGGGTGGGTTTTGGACTTGGTTGGAGGGGAAACCCAAGGCTCAAAAACACATCCCTATACAGGTTAAACCAGCCTGGATATATGATACCCCGGCTAGCGATGGGTTTTTACTTGACCAACTGCATCGTTAAACTACCATAGTCATGGCAAAAACAGAACAATTTAACCCGTGGTTTCTGAGACACAGCTCAGGCTGGGAAGCGCCACATTGTGAGCCACAACTCAAGCTGTATTAACCTTCCAATGGCCATGCATCACTGCTAGCTACTCCACCCCTATGCAAACTTACGTATGGCGCTATGCAAAGCCGGAGAGAGAGATTTTTTTTTCACCAGATGATGCCCTGGATGTTTATTTTCAAGTTTATAATAAACAAAAAATAAAAATTTCATGTTTTCACTACTCCACCCCAACACAAACTTACATGTGGTGCTATGCACAGACGGATATTTTTTTTTTTTTTTTTTTTTTTTTACCAGTTGATACCCTGGATGTTTATTTTCAAGTTTATAATAAACAAAAAGTTTTTTTTTTTTTTTCATTTTTTGCGCACCACAGGGAAGGATATAAAAAAGGTAATTGTGCAACACACAGGTTTAAAATGCATTTCTGACTGAAAGGGTACAGAGAAGACCCGCTCCTATTCTGATGAGTATCATTAAACACAGTAGAACTAATGCCGGACACTTGTACTGCAATGCAATATACTGTAATAACTCTTATCCTAACTTAATAAGTGTTTATACCAGTACCATATACTGGTTGGGAATTTAGAATTATGTATGCCTAAAGCAAGACTGTGATAGGAGAGTTTGGCAGCATGGTTTGTCGTTGGTGGTAACTTCGTTGGAGATGGTGTGTGTGTGTGATTTGATAGGTCTTTCGGAATTTCACATGCTAAATTTTAAAAGTACCCAATATCCATGGTAATCTATGAAATATAACAGATATCCTGTGAAAGGCACAGATCAATAGGATATCCCACGTTGTGTATTAATGAAATATAGCTAGTATACTGATGCACACCTACAGTATTTTGCAAGCTGTTTCAGTGTGTAACCTAGCTGACATCACACTAATTTGAGCCATTTATGTGATCATCCACATTTTCATGCTACTGTCTCAGATTTGAAAATTCTTGCCCATTTTAGATGTAGTCAAGATTCTTGGATAATGGAGTTGCGTAACTATGTAACACAATGAGATTATCAGTAAATTTTTAGAAATAACCAACGTTTTCTTTTATTATTATTTTTATGTTTTCCAATGCAAAATACTGTGTTTTAATTAGTTTTGACCTTCATTTTTTGGGGAAAATCCCCCTTTCGGAATTTTGAGTAAGATTTCCAAGAGAAGGTTTATCCCCCCAAATCTATCTATCTATCTAATGCCAGACGCCTCAATCCCGTTTGGGGTGGCCACAAACAAATCGCCTCCAAGTCGCCCTGTCCCCCGCCATTTCACTGCCCTGCTCCCAACTCACACCCCCCTCTCGTATACCTCTCCACCCCATCCCTCCATCTCATCCTCGGCCTCCCCCTCCCTCTTCCCCCCTCCACCTCACTCACATACACTCTCTTTGTCAGTCTTTCACCCTCCATCCTCTCCACATGGCCAAACCACCTCAGTGTGTTTCTCATAACGCTTCCTATCACATCCACATCCATACCACAATGCTCTTTTATATCCTCATTCGTCAGCCTGTCTCTCCATGTGACTCCACAGGCTCCTCTTAAATAACTCATTTCCACTGCTCTCACTCTTGACTTGTTCTTACCTAATTGTATCTTTACAGGAATGAGTCAAGCTCGTATTGTCCCGTGTCTTAGACCATATTTATCGTACATATCCTTAAATTTGTGAATTGTTTTGGCACACACTATTTCATTCGGCAGTGCATTCCATTGATCAATTGCTCTGTTTGGGAAACTGAATTTCCTTACGTCTTTATCACCTCTCTTCTTATGCAGTTTTTTGCAGTGTCCTCTTGCTGATGCTTCTCCATATGTTAAGTAATCATTTATGTCTACTTTCTCCTTTCCTGATATGCACTTATATAGCATTATCATGTCACCTCTTTTCCTTCTCTCCTGTAGTGTTGGTAGATTCAGTTTATTTAGTCTTTCTTCGTTGCTTAGGTCCCTTAAGCTTGGTATCCATCTTGTAGCGGCACTTTGAACTTTTTCAATCTTGTCTATATGCTTTTTGAGATGAGGACTCCAGACTATTGATGCATATTCCAGGGTTGGTCTAATGAATGATGTTATTATCCTTTTTAGCATGTCTTCATTTATGTATGTGAATGCTATTCTCATATTTGCAAGCAGTGTATACATGTTCCGTACCTTCTCGCTGATGTGGTCAGCCGGAGATAGTCTGTTATTGATAATCACACCTAGGTCTTTCTCTCTTTCTGATGTGTATAGGGTTTTATTTCCTAACTTATAATCCCAATCAGGTCTTTTTCCACTTTTACCAAACTTGATTACATGACACTTGCCCACATTGAATTCCATTTGCCATGTACCGTACTACTCCATTCATGAAGTTTATTTAATTCTTTTTGTAGCTCCCTACAAGAGTCTGTGCTAGTAATTCTCCTTTGTATTTTTGCATCATCTGCAAACATATTCAGATAGCTCTCATTTCCAGTGTTACTGTTTATATCATTTATGTACACTAGAAACATGATTGGTGCCAGCACCGAACCCTGTGGTACTCCACTAGTCACTTCTTTCCATGATGAGTAATTTCCTCTTAGTACTGACCTCATTTCTCTTTTTATGAGAAAGTCTTGCATCCAACAAAACAGTTTGCCTCGAATTCCTCCTTGATGGTACAGCTTCCATAAAAGTCTTTGGTGTGGTACTGTGTCAAAAGCTTTCTTGAAATCTAAATAGATACTGTCCACCCATCCTTCCCTTTCCTGTATTGTGTTTGTTACTCTGTCATAGTAGCTCAACAGATTAGTAACACATGATTTTCCTTTTCTGAAGCCAAACTGTCTTTCTGTTATCATACTGTGTTCTTCTAGATGATTTACCCAAGCTTTTCTTATAAGTTTTTCTAATACCTTGCTTACAACACTGGTCAGTGATACTGGTTGGTAGTTGAGAGGATTTTGTCTATTTCCTTTCTTGAATAAGGGGACTATATTTGCTTTTTTCCAAATATCAGGTAGTTTCCCTTGACTCAAGGATTTCTTGAAAATTAAAAATAATGGTTCACTTAACTCCTTTGCACATTCTCGTAACACCCAACATGAAATTTCATCAGGACCATTTGCTTTTCCTCTATCTAATCTACTTAACTCCTCCTGTATTACTTTTTCTGCTATTTGTATATCTGGTAGTATGTGTTGACATGCGTGTTCCACATATTCCCTCTCAAAATTTTTTTCTTCTGTAAAAACTAATTGGAAATTCTTATTTAGTGCTTCACAAATATCATTCTCTTGTGTATAATGATTCCCTCGTCCATGATGGATTGTATTATATCTTTTACTTTGGTTTTGCTTCTGATATAGCAGTAAAACAGCTTTGGTTGATCACTACTTTTATTTATTATATCCTCCTCAAACTGTTTTTGGGCTTCCCTCCTTATTCTTGTATAGTCGTTTCTTGCCTGTTTGTAATTATTATACGCCCTTTCACTATTGTGTCTTCTGTATCTATTCCACAACAAATCTCTTCTTTTGATTTTTTACATTCTGTATTGAACCACTTCTGTATTTTCTTATCTGCTTCTTTGTGCTGTGGGATGTACTTCTGGACTCCTATTTCATAAAATTCACAAAAATTTTTATATACAGCATTTAAATCTTGTCCTCTAAGCTCATTTTCCCAATCAACTTCTAAGAAATACTTCTTTAGGTCTTGATAATTTCCCTTTTTATAGTTTAGTCTCTTTTTGTAACTGTCATTGCTGTTTACTATGTCATATGCTATCCTGAAGTTATAATTTAGTACTGCATGATCACTTTTGCCGAGTGGAGGGTGATATATTAAACTGTCAATGTCCTTCCAACAACGTCCAAGCTTCACTTCCATATGTTAGAGTTGGTATCACAATACCAAAATTAATTAAAAACACTATTTTGCATTAAACTAACTCAAACTAACAACCTAACCTAACCTAGGCCTAACCTAGGGTCTGACATAGACCGAGTGCACAAGCCTGCATCAGCCACTATGGCGCAACATTCATCTGCTACAGAGCGATAGCCTAACCTAAGCCACTATATGACTACCCCTACAAAATTCGCTCCCCCAACTCAAACTAGCTTAAAAGGTAAGTCTTAGTTAGAATAGTTCAGGGACGTAATATAATGAAAATTGGTAATGCTGGTTACTTCTAAAGTTATACCAGATTATCCAATAAAGCCACAAATAAAATAGGCAAAGGAAATTTATTAGTAATAATTGCGGTCAAATTCAAAAGAGGTATCCTATGTTACAATGACAATTAAAACAGAACATTTCCAGAGTCTCATATATTCTCACGAAATAACTACAGAAAATTTACAGGTAATACAGCTGTTGATAAAATCCTGACTGAACCATCAACGCTTCTGTTGCAAATCACCAATTCTACTCACCCTAACCTGTTGAGCTACAAGGCACTAACACCAATTTCAACATCTTGGCATTATCTCCGACTTTACTGTAAATCCACTGCACCAATTAATGAGTATTAACATTTAGTACCATATCAGCAAAAGTATAGTTTTGGAAATATGAAATAGTTTCTAACAACACATTCATCTGTGACTTACATCACTACTTGTCATCGTAGTAAGATGGCGTTAATATCCCTTCAGTTTTAGGGTCCGCTCCACTTCCTACGCTTTTGCTGTGCATTGGAAAGGATAATGACAGTGGTTATTCCCTGGAGACATACCTCCTCACTCAGTTCAGGGAGCCTGCAATACCAGCTGAGCAATGACACAACAGCAGTCATGTCTTGACAGGCCCTGGACAATTCCCCATCAACACAATTCGCCGTCAAAACACTGTCCCTCTCCAGGACAATTCGCATGTCGGACGATTCCCAGTCGTTCCATAAATATGCATGATAATAATGAATTACTATAATAATTAATTTTCATTGGGAACTATCAAGTTTTATGTTCATTCAATAACAAAGGCTTTGGATATTGTGAATAAGTTACACATTTCGTCAATAATTGTTTTCAGTCACACTGTAGTCGACTTTGAATTCTTATTCTGGCGTCACCCATAGCTGTCTTAACTTTTTGTTATGCTACATGTTCTAGGGTCGACTTCTCGTCCTCTGAACACGAGCTGCTGAGCTGGGGTTCCCTTTCCAGATCGGGTCTAGAATACACAACAACAGGAACAGGGTAGGCTTTAAAAACTCTGGTTGACCAACCTCATACGTATATTACCTTAATTACAACTTAGAACAGAATACAATATTAATAATATACACTGATTAGGTCAGGGGACACAATAGGACTAGTGGACTCTGGCCCGGGCTGCTGTGGTCTCGGACTGCTTACAGGTGTCGTCCGGGTGTGGGAGGAATCTCTTCAGGTATGCCCTCCCGCAGGAGGCACGGGACTAGCCTACTGCCGAGGGCTGGGGCGTCCGGAGTGGGCTGCTGGGCGGCGTGGAGGGAGGCCCTTCCCCGGTGGGGCCTCGGTGGGGAAGGCGGCCCTCTGGATTGGGACCGAGCAGGGCGAGCAGGCGGATTTGCCTTTGCCTACTCCTGGAGGAGGACCGCTTGCTGGTGGGGCTGGGGAGGTCACGCCTCGGAGTTCTGGGGGTGTCTCTGGGCGTCTGAGGGCTGCGGTCGCTCTCGGGTCAAGCTGCCGTCAGGAGCTGCCTGCAGCGTCCCTTGCCCGTGGAGTCCAACAGCGAGGGGCGTTGCCCGGGTGCTGGCTGCAGGGCATTGACTCCCAGGCTTACAACAGGGCCTCCCCAGAGCTCCTCCAGCTGCAACTCCACCTGGGAACTGCACCTGTGGGAAGAGAGAGAAGGGTGTCCTGCTCGGCCTCTGGGTGGGTGGTGCAGCAAGCAAGGGACATCCTCCGTGGGGGGTAGTCATAAGGGCAATGGACGAGGGATGTACAGTGGCCATTCCCTCCTTCCCGACTTGGATGGTGGCCGTCGTCGCAGTTCCACGTGCCTCTGGGACGCAGGTGAAGGGTGTACAGTGGCCATCCCTTCCCGGTGCAGACAGTGGCTGTCTCTGCGGTCCTGCTCCCTGAGAAAGTGGCAGAGAAAGGACGTACAGTGGCCGTCCCTTCCTTCCCGGTGTGGACGGTGGCGGTCAACGCGGTCCTGCAGGGGGTAGCAGCAGAAGACCGTACAGTAGCCGTCTCTTCCTTCCTGACGCAAATGGTGATTGTCGTCGCAGTGATGCTTGGGACTGTATTGTTACAAGTCCCACCCCGATCCTGGCAAGGGCTGGCCCGGCTGTAGAGTTGTCTGCCGGGCCAGCATTCCTGCTCCTGACTCCATTGAGGGGAAGAGGGGTGCCAGCTCGTAGGGGACATAAGCCCGTCTTGACTGGGCATTCTGCACGTCCTATGCATCTCCCTGTGGTCTCCCCCTGGGGTGGGTGTTTCAACACCCTGTCTGTGGCTCCTCCATGGGATGAGTATTGCGCCACCCTTACCATGGTCTCCTGCTGGGGTGGGTATTTCACTTCTGCTGGTACTACAACATCCTGGATGAAATACTGACCTTGGCAACAAAGCACCACCGGGACATGGTGACACCCTCCCCAGGAGGTGAGCAGGGAGAGACTCGGAGGGCGTGCGCATTGCTAAAGACAGTATGGATCTATGTCCCTAACTACCATGTGCCCTTATTCCCTGGAACAGACCCAGCAGGAAGTTTACAGTCCGAGCACATTACCCTCCAACCGGACCAGCCCTCGACATGTTTGGGGTGGGGCTGAATATTCAGTCCCGAGCAGCACCTCTGTGATGGCTTGTAGCCTGGCATACAACGTCGTGATGGCCTGTAGCCACACAAGCCAAGTGACGGCCTATAGCTGCACAATAACAGAGATGGCCTTTAGCTGCTCAAGTGCTGCCAATCCCCCTCTCTCCTGCAGAAACTGGTGACGGCCTCCAATCGCACTCGGGGAGAGCAAGATATGCCTCCTCTCCTTATGCAGCTGCCTCTGGGAGTAGGACACCAGTGATGGACTCCAGCCACATCAACATGCAGGTGGCTGCCTTCACCTGCACCTCAACTGCATGCCACTCCCCTTGCAGGACACCGGTGACGACCTCTAGCCACATCTGTGGTCAGGTGACAGCCTCCAGCTTCACCTCGCCCATGGTCCTGTCAGGAAGTCGGACCCTGGTGACAGCCTCTAGCTGCACTGACAGGGAAAGGATGGCCTCTAGCCGCCCTCCCCCTGTTGCCCACGGTACCTCTGCGATGACCTCTAGCTGCTCCAGGGAGACACACCACCACCAGTCTCTCACACCTTGTGACTTCCTCGGCAGAGGACCACCCTTGCTTTGCTCACCCCTCCTGTAGCCAAGCGGGATGCCCTTCCACTTCTCTCCATAGAGGCAGCTCCCAGGAGGAGCCTTCCTGCCTGGAAGAAGTGTGATGAGGATCCGTGCTGTCACCGGGAGTGTACGCGGTCCAGCCGGCGCCCGTGGGAGATGACCAGCTGACAGACTTCCACTGGAGGCGACGCTGCAGCCCAACCCTGACGGCGGCCCAATGGGAGGGAGGCCAATGACTACGGACTCCCCGCGGCGCCCCTGTAACCCCCAGGTGTGACCTCCCCAGCCTTAGATGACAGCGACCTCCTCCCCAGGGTGGGCACAGACAAGCTCGCCTACTCGCGCTGTTTGGCCCGAGCCCCAAGGACCAGACTACCCAGCCAGGCCCCACGAGTAGAGGGCCTCTCACCACACCCAACCGCAACCTGCAGCAGATGACGTCACCTTTGAGTCGTCCCATGGCCCTTAAGAGAAGGGACACAGACAGGACCTCTCCAACACCTGCCCGACACCTGGGGACCAGCCGGCTACTGCAGCCTAGCCGGAGCCCTCCGGCCTGCCCAGTGTAACAGTGACTGCCCAGTGTATAGTGTGACAATAGTGCTCGTGTTGTATAATAGTGCCGAACTAGTGCTCTAGTGACTGCATAGTGTACTGTGTGTCTCTATATTTATATTGTGTACTGTGTCTAACTAGTGCCCCTACCACCGCATAGTATATGGCGTGACCCTTACATTCAGACTGTGTGCTTGAGGCCAGGTAACAGACTGTGTGAAACCTACCCTTACCTTGTTCACAGTGTCCATTCAGTGCCCTTACGGCTGGATAGTATCCTGCATGATACTAACACCACACAAACTAGTCACAGCCCTCTCGTCTGTTTACTACAATAAATTTTTATATTGAAGAGTGCATTGTGTATAACTCACATTCATATTGCATACTGGAGTTGTAGTTGAGATAATACATGTGTAAGGTTGTTGTCCAGAGTTTTATGTCCGGCTTTTCTCATTGTGTGTTCTAGCTCTGATCTCGAAAGAAGACCCCGGCTCTATAGCTGGTGTTTCCAGGACGAGAAGTTGGCCTAAAAACACCTAGCATAACACTGGTGGCCAGTGGTGGTTTTGAACCCAGGCAGAATACAGGGAGGAGCAAAACAGGGATAACAGCAAAAATCGCAACAAAACCTCATATGCAATTACCTAGATTCGACTAGGAACAGTATGACATACACACATACCTATCCATAATCAAGCTGCTGCTAGATATAGGGTTCAAGGATAACAAACAGAAAACTCTTGGGCAGAGCAGTGACCAGTATCGCACTCAAGATCGTCCCGGAGCTGACATGGGCCAACTTTACCAAAATAGTGATCCAGGCCATTACGCCATCACTAGGAAGAGTTGTGGCACTTTCGCAACTCGACAGTTTAACCTATGACGGAAACCTGAATGACACACTCATCCAGGCCAGGCGACTCATCACCGCCGTATACCCAGAAACTGATGTAGGAACCCGGGAATAACACACATTAAACACACTGCTAAGAGTTCTCCCCAGTATGGTCAAGGAATAACACATATTAAACACACTGCTAAGAGTTCTCCCCAGTATAGTCAAGGAGCATTTTACAATACACGACCTACGGGAAAGCTAGATAAGGATATCCAGCTCATACGACGTCTCTTAACCTGCTGCTCCACCCCACAACAGATCAACGTCATCAGTAAATGTTATTGCCCACCCAAAGACCAGCACCACACAACAAACCGCGGCCGCACTCAACCCACACCAACACCCAACCTACCCAGGGTGCACCCCATCAACAAGCGCCCCAACCCCATGAAGAACCAGAATCTAATTTCCCTTAACCCATGAGAATTCTCTGCCTGCAGCCACAGATGTCCACTCCTCGACATCAGAGAACAACTAAAGGCTGCCTTGTGCAGACCAGTCACCCAGGAGCGACAAAAAATGTCCTCTCTAGATAACGAGGGCCCCAAGGACGATGACACACCAACTGGGGACACCGACCCCGGGGAAATGGAGCTGGAGGAAGACGAGATCCCGCAGCAGCTGGATTCTTAGGCATGCCCCCGCACCTCCCCATGGTGGCAGGGTTCACCTCTCAGAAATACCACCACCCAGTTTACAAGATGAGACTGAGCAGGGTAAAAGGGAGGTTACTGGTCGACTCGGGAGCAGCCAGATTCTGCCTGTACAGTCATTTTTACTCCCTACATCAGCTCATCTCGTGGATGTAGGGGATGGGCTCCTGCCCATCCGTGGGGAAACCCGGGCCCTATGCACCAACACCCAACAACAAGTCTCTACTCGGCACAAGTTCATTGTATTTGAATCGACCTGCCGTGCGTATGATGGTTATCTGGGACTGGACCTCCTGCAGAAGTTACACACAAACATCGATTGCAACAAGTGGCTGTTCCAGTTCCAGAAGTCCCAGACCCCCCTCCCACCCCCCAGCCCCTGTGCATGTGCAGACCCCCCTCCTCCCCACCACCACCCTTCCTGCCCCCTTTTCCCCCCACTACCCCCTCCAGGCCACCTCCCACACCCCACCTTCCCAGTGATTATTGCCTCTGCCCTAAAGATCCCTCCCCAGCATGAGGCTTGGCTACATCTGAACAGGCCTACTGGTGCCTCCATCCTGTTCTCCCCGGACCTACCAACCGGGACCCTCTCGGCCTGTCTGCTGTCCCCTACCTTCCTCCCCCCCCCCACATCGCAGCAGTCAGAGTAGCCAACATCTCCACCACCCACCTCACGCTGCCTAAGGGATTAGTAGGAGAGATGGAGCCCGAGCCCTGCACCCCCCCACCCCCCCCACCACCCTGCCCCTCATACCTGAATATCTCTCATCCCACCAGACACACAGCCTCTGCCGCCGTCTCCTGGACTTCCAAGACCTCATTGTGTCAGGCCCTTCCAACATTGGCCACACCACCTACCTGACTTCTGAAATACATACCACAATCTCACCCATTCGTCAACCATCCCAGGGAAAAAAAACAAAACAACAGGCTGAGGAAGACCGGCAGTTCAAGGAAATGCTCGATGGCTGTGTCTATCACCCTCCACCAGCCCTTGGTTTTCCCCCTTTGTCCTCATCAAGAAGAAAGACGGCACCATGCGTTTTTGCATCGACTACCGCTGATTGAACAACGTGACCACCAAGGACGCCACGCCCCTTCCCAGGATAGATGACTCCCTCGATACCAGCCAGAATGTCTCAATACTGGAACTTGATTCTCCCGAAATTGCCCCACTTAAAATACAGACAAGATTTGTAAAATCCATCCTAGACAATTTACCTACCAACAAAGCTCCAGGTCCAGATGGAATTCCGCCAATTGTTTTGAAAAAGTGTTCCCCTGAACTTGCCTCTGTCCTAGCTAAATTATTCAGATTATGCATACGTACTTCTTTATTCCCAAATTCATGGAAAGAAGCCAATATCCACCCAGTTCCGAAGAAAGGAAGTTCGTCTGACCCCTCCAATTACAGACCAATAGCTATCACTTCTTCTCTTGGTAAGGTATTTGAAACTTTAATTAATAAGCATATTGTTAAACATCTTGAATCCAACAACTTAATTAATGATAGACAATACGGTTTTCGCCACGAAAGATCCACAATTGACATACTCAATCTCTTAACTCATACCATCCATCAATCAATTGATCTTTTTGGAGAAACTCATGCAGTAGCTCTTGATATCTCTAAAGCTTTCGACAGAGTATGGCACCGTTCCCTGCTGTCCAAACTCCCTTCCTATGGACTAACGTCTTTTGTTCCTTTGATTTCTTCTTATCTTAGTGACAGGAAAATAAGAGTAAAAGTAGATGATGTATATTCGAATTTCCACTCAGTTAACGCCGGCGTGCCGCAGGGATCAGTTCTGGCGCCAACCCTATTTCTGGTTCATATTAATGATCTCTTATCTGTCACTCACAATCCCATTCACTCATATGCAGATGACTCAACACTACATAGTTCATTCACACTCAGACATCCATTTACAAAGTCTAATATCTCTACCTCTCAACTCAATACAGCCATCTCCATAAATCAAGATCTATCTACAATCAGTGAATGGGGACAAAACAACCTTGTCTCTTTTAATGCTAGTAAAACTAAATATATACAGTTTACTAATAGACAGATATTGCCAGATTCGTACATTACCTTCAGTGCTACTAGTATTCCCATCTCCAAAAGTATTGAAATTCTTGGTGTCTCACTTAACAGTGCCCTCAGCTGGACCTCTCATGTCAGATCACTTGCTAAAACCGCCTCAAAGAAACTTGGATTATTGTACAGAGTCCGTAACTTCTTCGCCGATGAGCAGTTAGCTATAATTTATAAGAGTCATGTGCGCTCTCAGCTTGAATATTGCTCACCCTTGTGGAATGGTTGTGGAGAGGTTGCATTAAGACAACTAGACAAAATTAAGAATAAAACTGTTAGAATCATTAACAACCCTGCCATTACATATAAACTACCTCCCCTGCAAGTAAGAAGGAATGTTGCCTCCCTTGCATTATTTTACAGATATTTTTTTGGCAAATGCTCAGACGAAGTTGCGTCCATGGTGCCACCTCTCCATGCCTTCCCTCGTGCTACATGGGCATCTGGAAGCGCTCATGACTGGAATGTCACTCAACCATATTGCAGAACTTCTGCCTATCAGAATTCTTTCATTCCCCGAACTGCATCTCTCTGGAACTCGCTTCCCCAGAGTTGTTTTCCTCCAAATTTCAACCTACAACTGTTCAAGTCTAACTGTTACAGATATTTTATGAACAGAGGACACCAGTAATCTGGTGTATGGATTATTTTTTTTCTCCATTTGTTTTTCCTTCCTCCGTTCTGTTATTTAAAAAAAAAAAAAAAATCGGATATTGGCAAGTCCCAGTACACCCCGAAGACAGGGGGAAACTGCATTTTCCACTAGCTGTGGGAAACACTACAAGTTCAACATTCTGCCCTTTTGACTCTGCAATGCCCCCACCACCTTTTCCAGATTAATAGAGGCTGTCCTGAGTGGCCTCACCTGGGAAATCTGCCTGGCATATCTGGATGACGTAATTATTTTCAGCCAAACATGGGCTGACCACCTCCAACGCCTCAGGTCGGCCTCAAGCTCAGGCTCTCCAAATGCATCCTGGCCGAACGAACCGTTGCCTTCCTGGGACACATCATCTATAAGGACAGGATATCACCTGACCCTGACAAGCTGCATGCCATTGCAGACCTCCCCCTACCATGAGATGTTCACGAAGTCCGCGCCTTCCTGGGCCTTATGTAGTACTATCAGAGCTTTGTGAAAGGGTTTGCCGACATCACCAAACCCCTCCATGACATGACCAAGAAGGGCGAGCCTTTTACATGGACCGATGAATGGAGAGCCGCTTTTCACGAACTAAAGAGCAAACTCATCACCACCCCGATTGTTGCCTTCCCTGACTACACCCTGCCCTTCCGTCTATATACTGATGTATCATTGATAGCAATCGACACTGTCCTAGTCCAGGTACAGGAAGGGCGAGAGAACATCATAGCCTATGGCACCCACACCCTTAACCAAGCCGAAAGGAACTACGCCGCCACTAAACGAGAGTGCCTGTGCATCATCTGGGCGCTAGAACATTTCTGGGCCTACCTCTCGGGTACAAACATCACCATTATCACCGACCACCAATCACTCCAATGGCTACGGCAATCTAACACACACAACACACAACTTATTAGATGGAGGGAAATGCTGGAAGAGTTCAACCACGAGATTTCCTACCGCCCCGGTAAACTCCACACCAACGCCGATGCTCTATCTCGACTGCCAATCAACTCAATTCACAATTAAACAGAACTCCTACAACAGTAGCACAACAAAGATCGCCCCTACTGGATGCCGCCACACCTGATCTCTAAATACCAGCAGGGCGTCCACTTATTCACCCAGTCGGGACATAAAGTGCTTGACCCTAAAACCGCCTTGGACACCATGATGCACCTCCATTCTGACAACGGTATTCACCTGGGCATCGAAAAACTGTTACAGGTATTCAGCAATGCCTATTGAACCCCTAACCCCTCCAACCTGGCCAAACAAGTTATCCAGTCTTGCTGGGCATGCGCACCAGGCAAGGATACCACACACACAACAGGCCCGTCAGGGAGCATCTCCGCTCACAAACTCTGGCAATTACTATCTGTGGATGTAGTGGGCCCCCTACCACCCAAATCTGGCTACAGGTATATTATCACTTTCATAGACACCTCTTCAAAAGTCCTTATCGCCTACCCGGCCAAGGAACACTGCGCAGTCTTTGTGGCTGACGCCCTTGTCCGCCACGTCTTCCCTTATTTCAGGATTCCCCAAACCCTGCACTCAGACAATGCCCTTGAGTTCACCAGTGCCGTATGGTAAGAACTCCCTAACATCTTTGGCTAACGCATCTCACACTCCTCCCCATACTGGCCCCAAGGGAACGGAATATGCGAGAGGAGCCATCGCACCCTCATGAGCAAGGTGCGGACCTGAATAAAGGAAACTAAAAATGAGGACTGGCCGGCCCACATCAAAATTGTTCAGTGGGGAATAAACTCCTGCCCCAGAGATGACGGTATATCTCCCCACAAAAGGGCATTTGGGGAGGCCCCCTCCTCCTACCTCTACAACAGCTCCTGCAGCCCCCCTACCATGTTCCCCACATCCGACCCTCTCCACCACCTCAGGAGGTGATTGCACTACCTACAGAAAAATCTAGACCTTCGCTGGACATTGCTCCCTCCAGCCCTTACAGGCCAGGCGACTCATTAGTGGTAGCAAAGCTACCCACATTCAGCAAAATCTCCCCATGCTTTATGGGTCCATACACCATCACTCACGTCCTGAACCCCTACCAGGTCACCATAGACTATCACAACACACTGCGCACATATCGGAATCACCACATGCACCTGTTCCTGACCATCACCACCCCATGCCATGACCCCACGACTCCCATCACTCACACCATCTCGCCACCACCCGCCACCCCAGATCCTCCATCCAACTTATACAGTTGCTACAACACACCCTCCTCCTCCCTGCACTCCTCCCCCACTCTTTCCCCGCCAGCCCACTTCCCCACTACACCTCACACCTCCTCGTCCGCCACCTCACCACTGCCGCAAATCTATCCAACCAACCCAGGGACCCCAAGTCCACCCCTCTCCATAGCACATACACAGCCCTGCATGCCACCCGCTGCTGCCTCCACCCCCACACCATCCCCTACACCCACATCTCGCTTGCCACACACAACCCATCCCACACCTCAAACACAGCCCGCCACCACTACCCACACCACCCCGTCACCAAACACCCAGAGATCACACTCATCCCCGACACCACGAGGCCACACTCCCCCCTCACCACCCACACCCTCACCAAACACCCGGATATCACGCCCAACTCTGACAGCACGAGGCTGCACTCCCATCTTACCACCAACACCCACCCTCAAAACCACCATCACCCACTCCAGCCGTCTTTCACGCCCACCACTAGATACTCTGCTACACCTTCCCTACTCCCCTACCTTGCCTCCACCACCAGGTCAAACCACTCCTACCCCCCACACTCCCAACACAACCCCTATAACACTCATGCTGCACCAAGTCCAGTGGAAATATCCACCCACCCCTATCCCCAGGGAAAACAGTCACACCTATCCTCAACGACTGCATAAAACCTCCACCACCTCACCGGTCGCCAGCATTCAGCTGAGATACTCTGAATACCGACAACCACCAGCCATGAAGGTACGGCGTGTCACCTGGGCCCCACCCTACGGAAGAAAGCAGTGCGTCTGTGGGCCCCACCATCTCCTTCAACTCCTCCACACAACACATCAAGCCTTCACCCTCTACATCAGCCATGCCCCTCACCAGGACCTGAACCTAACCACCTCACACTGGACCACCTTCCTCCAGCACCTGACACTCGCTCACAGCACCACCACCACCGAGACCTATTATCTCCAGCCACGGGGATGTGACTTTTCCCCCTAAGATGGTGGTGAAATACCAACCATGGCAACTGAGCACCACTGGGACATGGTGACACCCCCCCCCAAGAGGTGACCATGGAGGGGCTCTGAGGGCATGTGCATTGCCAAGGCAGTATGGACCTATGTCCCTGAAAACCTTGTGCCCTTATTCCCCGGAACAGACCCAGCAAGAATGTCACAGTCCAGGTACATTACCCTCCAACCGGACCAGCCCTCGACAGGTTCAGGGTGGGGCTGAATATTCAATCCCTGCAGCACCTTTGTGATGGCCTGTAGCCTCATGAAACAGGAGACGGCCTCCAGTTGCCCACACAACGTGAAGGCCTGTAACTGCACAAGCCAAGTGACGGCTGTAGCTGCACAATAAGAGAGACAGCCTCTAACCACTCAAGTGCTGCCAACCCCACCCTCCCTGTAGAAACCAGTGAGGGCCTCCAGCTGCACTCGGAGAGAGCAAGGTATGCCCCCTCTCCTTCTGCAGCTTCCTCTGGGAGTAGAACACCGGTGACGGCCTCCAGAAGCACCAGCAGGCAGGTGATGGCCTCCCCCACACCTCGACTGCACGTCACTCCCCTTGTAGGACACTGGTGATGGCCTCTAGCTGCACCCATGGTCAGGTGATGGCCTTCAGCTGCACCTCACCCACGGTCCTGTCAGGAAGTCGGCCCCCAGTGATGGCTTCTAGCCATACCGACAGGGAAGGGATGGCCTCTAGCCTCCCTTCCCTTGTTGCCCAGGGGACCTCGGCGATGGCCTCTAGCCGCGTCAGGGAGAGACACCACCACCAAAGTCTCTCACCCCCTGTGACTTCCCTGAGAGAGGACGACTCTCACTCAGCTCACCCCTCCTGTACACGAGCACGATGTCCCTCTGCTTCTTTCCACAGAGGCAGCCCCCAGGAGAAGCCTTCCTGCCTTGAAGAAGTGTGGTGAGGACCCATGCTGTCCCCAGGAGTGTGTGCAGTCCAGCCGACGCCCATAGGAGATGACCAGCTGATGGACTCCTGCCGGAGGTGACACTGCAACCCAACCCTGACGGCAGCCTGACAGGAGGGAGGCCGCAGACACTGGACTCCCACGGTACCCCTGCAACCCCGGGGCGCAACCTCCCCAGCCCTAGACGACAGCGACCTCCTCCTCAGGTGGGTGCAGACAAGCACACCTACTTGCGCTGTATGGCATGAGCTCCGAGGACCAGACTATCCAGCCAGGCCTCACGAGAAGAGGGCCTCTCACCACACCCAACCGCAGCCTGCAGCAGACAACGTCACCTTTGAGGGTTGCCCCGTGGCCCTTAAGAGAAGGGACACCAGACAGGACCCCTCCAACACCTGGCTGACACCTGCGGACCACCCAGTTCCCATAGCCTAGCTGGAGCCCTCTGGCCTGCCCAGTGTAACAGTGACTGCACAGTGTATATTGTGACAATAGTGCTCATGTTGTATACAGTGCCAAACCAGTGCTCTAGTGACTGCATAGTGTACTGTGTGTCTCTTTATTCATATTGTGTACTGTGTCTAACTAGTGCCCCTACCACCGCAGTGTATATGGCTTGACCCTTACATTCAGATTGTGTGCTCGAGCCCAAGTAACAGACTGTGTGAAACCTACTATCACCTTGTGCACAGTGTCTGTTCAGTGCCCTTAGGACTGGGTAGTATCCTGCGCGATACAAACCCCACACAAACCAGTCAGAGCCCTCTAGTCTCTAGTACATTTGATATTGAATAGTGTATTGCATATAACTCACATTCATATTGTATTCTGGAGATGTAGTTGAGATAATACACGAGTAAGGTTGTTGTCCAGAGTTTTGATGTCCTGCTCTTCTCGTTGTGTGTTCTGGCTCTGGTCTCGAAAGAAGACCCCGGCTCTATAGCTGGTGTTTCTAGGATGAGAAGTTGGTCTAAAAACACCTAGCATAACACTGGGTATATTTTAAAACAACTCTGAAGGGATTCAAGTATACATTAATCTCATATGTCAATATCCAATGTCTTGCATCTAATCAGCCATAGCAGATGCAAACTGTGGGGTTTGAGGTACCGAAAGTTGCGGGCAGATATGATGAAAATATATAAAATGCTTCATGGTTTTTATGATCATACAGCTTGCAACATCATAAAGCTTAGGAAGGATACCATTCAACCAATGAGAACAAGTGGTTACAGTCTCGAGTTCTACCTGATATTGATTGCCCATTTTAGAACTTGTCCAAGATTTTGGTCATATCTTGATACTCTGAAGGTTTCATGTCGGTAGCTCAACATCTGTCACCCTGTCACCTATCCCATGACGTCTTGTTGATGTCACTGGGGCACCAGTGAAGACTTGACAACTTCCCTCCATCAGTCCCTGTCCTTCACCGCTCGCTGGGACTCTGTGAACCTCATTCCTGTCCATTCTTGGATGTTGTGTTCCTATCTTTTCCTCTGTCCCCCTCTTCTCTGTCTTCCTCTCACTGTTCCTTGTAGGATTGTTTTTGTGATGCCTCATGATAGAGAAACATGTCCATACTGAAATGCCCATCCCAACGAAACACCACAAGAGGGATGTCGCAACACCCATCCCAAGGGGAGACCATGGAGAGGCCCATAGGGCGCACATAAGGCCCAGGCTGGACGGGCCTATATCCCCTACTACTTTGCGCCCCTCTTCCCCTCAACAGACCCAACGAGAGAAACACAGTGCTGGTGCACTACATTCCAGCCAGACCAGCCCTCACCAGGTTCGGGGTGGGGATTCCACTACAGTTCCAGACAGCACCCAAGTGACGGCCACTAGCCGCACTAGGCAAGAGACAGCCACAGACCTCTCTCCAGCTGCATCCCCCCCTCCGCAAAGCCCAGTGACGGCCACTAACTGCACTGGGGAAGGGATGGTCACCCCTACCTTTCGTCTGCAGTCACTCCCAGGAGTAGGACTTCGGTGATGGCCACTAGCCACACCAGCAGGCAGGTGATGGCCACTAGCCACACCTCACCTGCAGTCCTTACAGGGGACAGGACCTCGGTGATGGCCACTAGCCGCACCTCACCCGCAATCCTCATGGGGAACAAGACCTCGGTGATGGCCATTAGCCACACAAGCAGGCAGGAGATGGCCACCAGCCACGTCGGGGAGGGCACAGTCACCGCCCGTCCCTCACCCCCTGTGTCTTCCCCTAGGAGGACGTCCCTTGCTTGACACACTCCTCCAGAGGCTGAGCGGGGCACCCCTCCCTCTCTCCTCACAGAGGCAGCCCCCGGGAGAAGCTACTCCTGGAGGAGGCCTGGTGAGGCCCCACTGTGATCCCCGGGATCCATTCAGTGCAGCTGGCGCCCGGACAAGGCCACCCACTGTTGGACTCTCGAAGGAAGGGATGCCACAGGCAGTTCCTGATGGCGACGTGACCCGAGAAAGACTGCAGTTTTCGGAGTCCCAGGGGTGCCCAAAGGATCCTGGGGCGTGACCTCCCCAGCCCCATCGGACGGCGACCTACTTCTCAGAGTGGGCGCAGGCAAGCGCACCTACTCTCCCTATTTGGTCCCAGCCCTGAGGACCGAACTCCCCACCGAGACCCCACTAGGGAAGGGTCCCTCTCCACGCCGCCCAGCAGCCCACTCCAGATGATGCGGCCCCTGAGAGTAGTCCTGTGCCCCCTGAGGGAAGGCACGCTTGACGGGACCCCTCCCACCCCTGGCCAACACCTGTAGGTAGCCCGAGACTTCAGTAGCCCTGTCGGAGTCCTCCTGTCCAGATACATGACTTTCGAGCCTGTATAGTGTACTGTGCCCATATGGTATTCACTTTGTGCTCAATGTTGTATGAATCTAAGATAATGTACGTGTAAGGTTGGTTGACCAGAGGTTTTATGCCTTGTTCCTCTTGTAGTGTATTCTAGTTCCGGTCTTGAAAGAGAACCCCGGCTCAATAGCTAGTGTTCTTAGGAAGAGAAGTCGACCTAAAAACACCTAGCACAACACATACCATATAAGCTTCCGTTTTTTAACGACTGTGAGAAGGTCATCATAAGGTCCTATTGTATTTTCTACCATCCGGTGGATTTCCTCGTTAGTCACATGGTCTGTATAGTGAATGCCTAGGACTTTCCTGAAGCATTGCATATCTGTTGCCAGGATTTTTCGTTGCAACTCTGCTGTCAGTGTCCACGTTTCACAGGCATATAGGAACATAGACAAGACGAGAGAGCGCAGCAGGTGTACCTTGTGGCGCAACCTGATATTTCTGACCTTCCAGATGGTTCTGAGTCTCGCAAGAATAGATGCTGTTTGTGCAATCTTTGCCACTATCTTAGGTTTTGAACCTTCGTCTGCTATGATGGAGCTCAGATACTTAAAAGTCTTCATTGTTTCTAAGGTTTTTCCATTGATTCTGTTATGTCCCTGTCCCACACTGCCACAGGCTCCAACAGCAGTAGTACAGTAGGGGAAGGACGTTGCCCAGTGAGTTGTTCTTCCTATGGTCAGCCTTTAGTACCCAGGATCAGCTCAGGCGTGGTGAATAACAGTGGCTTGTTAAGTTTGCTGTCTTTATCTTCCAAATTATTACACTTAATGCTTGACAAAAACACTTCACTATTTTCACGAGTACCGATGATATACAAACTTCAATAACACTTCACTTTTTGCAAACAACACTTTACCATTTCACAAGTACTGACACTGCACTGTACTACGCTCAAACTGAACTGAAAACCACACTATGGTACTGTCACAACTCATCACTTCTAATCACATACTCAGGATTTCCCCTTACGGTATATTTCCAAACATTTACGAAAGCACAAACAATGTACTGCTTTGCTAGACTCTGTGTATATATCTGCCTGTGTGTGTGCGTGGTCTGTTTGTGTGTATGTGCACTACGGCGGAGTGTTGGCTCAACATACCGATTTAGGACATGGCGAGAGTGTTCTTATGTAAAATTTAATTTTAAGAGGGGTCTGTTTTCTACAGAAAGTCGAAAAAACGCCATTTACCTACCTAAAATCACGAATTTTTAAATGTTGACATCTACCGCTAGCATCCAGCTGACACCTGAGCAGTTACTTCAGTCCCTAAAACCCCTGTAATCCCAGAATTTGTCCTTCTTGAATCGATGTTTTCATCGCCTGGTATCATCTAGGCTCGGAATGTGACTGATCGTAATCTGGAATCATGTAAAACTTATAAATTTTAAGTTTTACAAGAACAGAATAGGCGCCGCTCTTGGCTTCAAAGTCTCACTGGAACTGGTGGGAGACTTGCTTCCTCCCAAATACAGATACACGTCTGTTTTTCCTCGAACCCTAAAAGAGCTTGGCCTCTGGCTTAAGACCTTATGGTCTTTGAGGACTTTTGGTTACGGCTGCTGACCTCATCTCTGGCCAATTTAGGTAGCTTCAAAAGCTACATTAAATTTGGGCTTCGGGTATTTTGCTCAGCCACTTTAAGCAGCTTGAAAGGCTATATTTAAATTTAGGCTTCAGGCCTCTTGACTGGCCTTGCTTGGTTAACCAGAAGAGAAATAATAAGGATGCAGAGAAATCATGACAGGAAGATCCTGAAAAGTATAACCTCTTAAGAGGTTTATTAAGTTTTGAATCCTCTTATGAGGCTTAAATAGGTCTTGAATCTTCAAAGTTTTAGTCTTTCTTGGTTTAGAAGGCCAGAAGCCTCTCCCGATGACAAGCAGAAGCTCGGATGAAGCCGTCTCTTCTCTCGTAGCCAAAGACAGTTTTGGCAGCTCTTGTACCGTATTTTTCAATGTCTTGGGTGTGAAGAGGTAGATCAGGAACCACCACATGCACTGAGTAGAACTCCATCGGATCCTCGTCACTCAGTCTCAAAGTTAGAGCTGGTTCATGGTTGTCTTCCTCCCAAGAGGCCAAGTTCTGCAGGCTTGCAGCTTCTTCATTCAGATCAGAATTTTCTCTCACCTTGATGATACTCTTAGTCCTCTTGAATATCCTCTTCTTTTTAGCTGGAGGCTCGTCATTCTTCTTCCTGGTATTCAAGATTATGTTAACACCAAATCTCCTCAGTTCCATGCGACTAGAACACAGCGCACTCCGGAGGATTTGTAAACTGTGGGCGAAGTAGGCTCCTCTCTGAACTGTGTTCCAAGTATGCTGTTGATTAACTTGACTCTGCTTCCTGGAGAGCTCCACCTGCTTCAGAACATGGTTGGGGCCATGAAGCCAGTTGTGTTGAGTATTAGTTCTAAATCACCCGGGGTAGCAGCAGCCAAGAATCCACTCCATAAGAGACTTGAAGTTCTGAAGATCTTGTCACTGAAGATTATACTTCCTCTTCCACAGTCTGCACAGTCTGTTTGCGCATGACAACCACCCAGCCTCATCCAGGGCCCCACACTTGATGTTTTGAAGGTCCTGGGAGATTTCACCAGTCCTGGCAGCCTGCCACAGTCTATAGGCATGGTTTTGATCAGAACTCAGATCAGCTACAACGTTGTCAGGCAGATAAGGGAGCTCTTCATAGTTGTCAAGCCGCTCAAAGATTAGATTGTAGGGATCATGAACTCTCTCCATCAGTTTCCCCATGTTGTCACTGAAGCCATCTGTGTGAGTTGTGGGGCCATCACGAGAGATCATTAAGTTCCTGAAAAGTCTCTCATTGGTGTGCAACATGCACACAAGCTAGATTAGAGGCCTTCCCAGAGCATTCTCTACAAAAGTTATGTCTCCATCTTTGAAACCAGTATTCGTATTCATAGAATCAGCGGCGAGAGCAATGATTCTTCCGCACGGTTGTCCTGAAGCCAAATTAAAATTTCTTTGGCAATTTGCATTCCATGAGGCTCAGTCTTGGCAGTTTTTGCTGGTACAAAGTGGTTTGCGTAGTCTCTGGATGCTCAATAGTAATGCTTTATTGCTCGTCAACCACGAAACTTTCATTATATTTACTAGTCTCTTCATCATAACTTAAGGCTTTTGTCTTATCTCTGCGACTATCAAGGGCCAGGCACAAGATCTCTCTCTCCTGGGAAGCTGTATTGGCTAAAACTTGAGATTTATTCATGATTTTCTGCTTTGCTTTTCTAATTTTGGATTTGTCGATGATTTCACTGGGATCATCGTTAGTTATAATGGCTAAGTCTCAAGGGTAGCTGTAGCTATGGCATCAGCAGCTCTGTCTTCAACATCATATCTAATAGCGTCCAGAGCAATAGGCTCAATATCTATTTCATTCCTCCTAGGGGTATCTGCAGAGGACTCAGCTTTAACATTCTTGGCCCCAGACTCGTCACCAGAATCTTCTTCAGGCTTTTGAGCTTTCTTTTTTCTTAATGCAAGGAAGAAGGAACCAAAGGCAACAAGCCCCCAAACCGTTCCTTCCAAGAAAAAAACAAAGAATACAACAGAGAGCCAAATTCAAGTCCTTATATATATATATATATATATATATATATATATATATATATATATATATATATATATATATATATATATTCGTGTAACAAGAATGGCTCCCTATGCTGGTTATATGCATCTGCGTGACACAGACGATACCCTAGCTATCCTTATGCTACGTGTGCGTTACATAGGACGAGAGAAAATAGCATCCACAATCTATCTGCTTCTGGGGCAGAGGGGGGGTGAGGGGGGGAAATGGTGATACAGACTTTCTTATGGAACAGGAGGTTGGGAGTATACCTCATATATCACTTTCTATTCAGTTCATATGATCAAAGCAAAAGGGGGGGGAGGTGAGCGGCACTGATGCTGTCTGTCCGTATGTAGCACTGGGGGGGGGGATACTCACACTTGGGGGCGGCCTGTGGCTGAGCACCACACACTCCACGCAGGAGCTTATTGGTGGGGAGTTCACTATTCCACACGGGGAGGCAGCACTGGGGGGTGGAGACACTGGGGCGAGGGGGCGGGTCCACTGGGGTAGAGGCTTCCCAGACTCTAGGGGGACAAACAACCTCAGGGTTTTTTACTCATGGAACAGGCGGAGGGGAGTGCTAAGGTCACGGGCGGCAGGAGGCCCTGCGCCGGGAACCGCAGGTGTCGACCAGGCATTGGGGTGGGCCGTCCGGGGTGTATTCCAGGGGTAGGTCGCCTGTGGAGTTGCCACGAGTCCCGTAGGAGTTGGTGGGTGGCGTGGTGGCGGCCCTCTTTCTGTAGAGGCCCTGTGTGATGCGGGGCTCTCTGGGTTAGGGCCAAAGAGGGCCAGGAGGCGCGCCACGTGGTGCTGGCCCTTAGTCGTTGTCGGGGTCCTGGGAGAAGACCTGGGGAGGCCGAGGGCTGAGGTCGGGCATGGAGAGGGTGGTGCCCAGGGTGGGCTGCTGCTTCATTCTGCAGAGGCGGCTGTCAGGGAGAGTCTGCAGCTGCCATCACTAAAGGAGCCTCAGCTACTGCAACAGGCACCGGGGAAGGCCTGCGGACTACGAGGGCTGCGGTCTCGCTGTTGGGAGGAGGCTGGCAGGGGTGAGCTGCGGCCTTTCATCCTGGAGGATTCCGACATCACCTGGGGCTGCAGGGACAGGACACCGGGCCTCAGGGACATCACGCCCGCTCTGGTCTCTAGTGGAGTCCCTGGAAAGGAGCAGAAATCACCCTCTCGTGTAGAGGGGCAGGGAGAGGGGCACCTTACTCTGCCACCAGAGTGGTGGACGGGCAAGAGGTACCTTCCTCTACAGGAGCCTGGGGACGGGCCGAGGAAGAGCAGCTGAGGGCCGACTCTCCTACTTGGCAGGGCGGGCAGGCCCTGCTGGAACTCCGGTCCAGGCTAGATGGGGGAGGTCCAGGGGACTTTCCCTCCGTCAGGCAGCCCAGTTGGGCACTGCCTGGGCTCCTAAGGGGGACAGGAGGGCCAGAGATGTCGGGGGAGGCTCCTCTGGGCACCACAGACACTGGCGGCAGGGAGAAGGCGCCCGATGGATATGTCTGGCTACTGCCACAACTCAGACAGAGGCTGCTGTCCGACCTAGTTCCTCACAACAGGGAGAAAGTGCCCGATGGATACACCTGGCTATTGCCACAGTGCCAACGGAGACTGCTCTCCAACCGTCATTTCAAGGGCAGGGAGGAGGCACCCAATGGATACGCCCAGCTATTGCCACAATGCCGACAGAGATTGGTCTCCGGCCCTTGTTTTGGAGTCAGGGAGAAGGTGCCCGATGGATACACCAAGCTATTGCCACAGTGCCAAAGGAGACTGCTCTCCTGCTTTGGGTCTGCGGCTCCTGCCCTGGAGACAGTTTTGGTGGACGGCGACGGTACGTCCACTGCTCCTCCTTGGGCATAGCAGCCCTTGAGGCTCCTCCTGAGTCCTCTGTCAAAAAGGAGACCGCTCCAGGGGACTTGGTGTCTGAGGGTCTGCTTGGAAGCTTGTCTTAGCAAGTCCCACCCTGATTCCGGTGAGTGTTCCCTCCGCCGAAGTGTAGTGTACTTTTACTGTACACTGCCCAGTGGTCCGGCTGCGGGGAAGAGGGACGTAGGGTCACGGGAGAGATACGCTGTTTATGTCCGGAAGGCTCAGCAGGTAAAAAGAGCCTCTCCGCCATCTCCTTGTGAGGTGGGGATCACCTCCGGATACCCTCCTCCTAGGGTGGTAGTGTCTGGCTTGCTTCGCTGAGCCGGTATTTCAGTATGTATATTGACCTATTATCAATACTCCTATAATTTTCAGACAAATAACCATTTTCTCCTATATATTACACATATGACAAAAAGTACAGCTTCATTAGCAGTAACTAGAAAAAAGTAGTGTTCATGTGTAGTAGGTTATAGCAATAAAAAAACAGCCCTGGAAGATTTTACAGTCTGTACATAAAAAAAAAAAAAAAAAGGCTTTGGGAGCATAGTCTTCAGGCAAAGGGGGGGAAGGCACTTTTTTTTTTTCACTTGCGGTAAAAGTAGGTACCAACTGGAAGAGTAATCTAGCTTTGTCGTCCTATTACTCGAAAACTATTGGATGTATCGACTTCCTGTAAGAACCATGAAAAAGAGCAGTAAATTTTACATATGTTCATTACCAGAATATAAGCCTTTGAGAACATTCTTTGTAGGAAAAGACGAGGGAGCAGACTACGTTTTTCTTCTCGCTTGTGGTAAAAGTTGAAAGAGCCTGGAGGAGTAAACTCACTTTGTCGGCCAATTACTCGAAAACTATTGGACGTATCGATATCCTGTAAGAACCGTGATAAAGAGCAGTAAATTTTGTACAGGACATAACGTAACATCTATGATAAGAATTCGTTCTTATGTAGGCGGGAATATAGCGTATGCTGTGCACGCATCACGAAAGTGACACATGGCTGTGAGGACCCAGTCATTTTTTGCGATATACTTGAAACTATGAGGCGTATCGAAACCAGCGGGTGCTCATGAGAAAGATCGTGAAATTCTGCATAACATTTATGCAATAAAAACATAAGATGTGCGAGAAAAGTTCTTCAGAAAAGCTTCCTGAATTTTTTTAAAAAATGGCTTTCAGTTTTTGGCTATTTTCTCGAAAACTACAAATCGTATCACAACCGGATTTGTCTCATTAGAAAGCTGATGAAATTCTCTATCAAAACATCTAATAACATTTTCCTGTATGATGGAAAGCATTCGAATGGTGATGTCGGGAAGTGAAATTGACGTAACGAAATGTTTATTCACGGCCGCCTAATGTTGTTTTATTCGTGTTTCCCTGTTTTTTTTTTGTGTGGTGCTTATCAGGTAGAACAAACATCGACAAATGAGATAGGTTTCATGGCAGTATATTGATGTTTGGGTGGTGAAAAAAAAGGTGAAAATACGTGTTATTTGCTGCACGCGGACAGCCGGGCTGGGCGGCCAGGCGGATAAAATTGTGCGCCAAAAAACTTACTAAAACTTATGGTGCGTGAGAGGGTTTATAAGTAATCGTGCTTGAATGATGCACACTGCCTTTACCTGAGCGATGTAAAAAAAAAAAATAAAAAAAAAGAAAGAAATAACACTCTGAACCATCGCATTACCAATACAACCAAGTGTAAGTCCTGCAGAAAATACTTTGGCCCGTATTCTCTCTGATTAAGAAAGCTCCCTAACACCTTTTCCGAAGCTATCTATCTATTGCCAGATGCCTTAATCCCGTAAGGGGTGGCCATAAAAAAATCACCACCATGTCGCCCTGTCCCACGCCATTTTACTGCCCTGCTGCCAGCTCACCCCCCCTCTCACATAAACCTCTCCACTCCATCCCTCCATCACATCTTTGGCCTCTACCTCTCTCTCCCCACCTCCACCTCACTCACATACACTCTCCTCGTCAGTCTTTCACTCTCCATCCTTTACGCATGTCCAAACCACCTCAGTGCGTTTCTCTTAACGCTTTCTATCACATCCACATCCACACCACAACACTCTTTCCCATCCTCATTTATCAGTCTCTCCATGTGACTCCATAGGTTCCTCTCAAATAACTCATTTCCACTGCTCTCACTCTTAACTTCTGTCCCTCCAACAAGGTACAAGCTTCACTTCCATACATTAGAGCTGGTATCACAATACCGTCATGTAGTAACTTTATCACTTCCATGCCCATTTCCCTGTTTCCTGTCATTGCTTTCAAGGAACCAGCAACCTTTCTTCCTGGTTGTACTCTTTCAAGCGCTTCACCCTCTAAACTTCCATCCTTACTCATCTCACTACCCAAGTACTTAAACGCACTCACATTTTCCATTTCCTCCTCATCCAACCTCACTGTACATTCACTGACTTTACTTCTCTAAAAGACCATAACTTTACTCTTCCTTACATTCACCTTTAGATTTCTTTTCTTACACACTCTTCCATACTCAGCCACCGAGCCTTGCAGCTCCCCTTCATCTTCACTTAACAACACAGTATCATCTGCAAACGAGAGTACAGGAAGTTTCCAAACACTGCCCTCTCCCATTAGGGCCACACCAGCATCTACTGCCCTACCTTGTATCTCTTTTATAACCCCATCCATATACAAGTTGAACAACCATGGAGACACGACAGATCCCCGTTTCAATCTAACCTTCGAATAGAAAATTTCACTCAGTTCACTCTTCACACGCACTGCAGTCTTAGCACCCTCATACATACTCTTCACAGCAATCAGCAACTTCCCATCTACTCCATATATTCTTAATACTTTCCACAATCCTTGTCTATCCACCCTCTCATATGCTTTCTCCAAATCCATGAAGGCCGCATACAACTTCTTTCCCTTCTCGAGAAACTTTTCCACTAAAGATCTAAGAATGATTATCTGATCTACACAACCTTTTCCTTTCCTAAAACCTCCCTGTTCTTCTCTAATTAATTCCTCTATTATTTCCCTAACTCTGTCAAAAAGTATCATACCATATACTTCTTGTGGTACACTAAAAAGATAAATGCCCTTCTGATTACCACACACTTTTTTCCCCCTTTTCCTTTGTACAAGGGAATAATTATACCTGACTCCCAATCCTCCGGGACTCGACCTTTTTTCCCAGGCCAATCTGCCCATCTTCCACATCCATTCTACTACTATCTCTCCCCTATGCTTAAGCATTTCATCACACACACCATCAATTCTTGGGGATTTCCCCATTCTGACTTTCTTCGTTGCTCCCACAACTTCCATCCTACTGATTTCTTTCTTTCTTCTCACATCTCTCCGTCTCTCAACCATTCCCCAGCCACTTATACTCGCATTACTTTCATTCTCTAAGTTCAGTAATTCCTTAAAGTGTTCTCTCCATCTGCTCACTTTTTCTCCCTTCTCCTTCAGTAATTACTATTTTTTTCTATCACTCCCCGACTAGCTTCTTTGACACCCTGTCTAACTCTCTTTACTCCTTTCCAAAACATTTTCTTACATTCCCTCCACTTTACACTCAAATTCCTTCCAAGTTCCTCATCCACTCTCTCCTTACTCTCTCTTACTAATCTTTTCACTTCTCTCTTCCTCTCTACACATAACTCTCTCTTCTGTCTCTCAACTTCTTCCACACTCTTGTTTCTCATCCACTTACTATATGTTTTCTTCTTTTGTTCCACAGCCTGTCACCTCTTCATTCCACCATGCTGTTCCTTACACCCCCTTTCGTCTTCTCTTCAACCCACACACCACGTCGCATGCTGCACAAAATTCTTCTGTAAATATCTTGCACACACCTTCCACGTCCCCCATCTGCTCCAATCCTTATTTACCCAATCGCTCCTCCACTTCTCTATTATATTCTGCCTTTTTTTCATCCTCTTGTAACCTTTCCACCCTCCTTGCCTATACTACTTCCTCCTGTCCTTCCCTTTCTTCTATTTCTCCATTACACTTGGACCTTGATTCTCACCACCAACAAGTGGTGGTCAGAAAGTCCACTCTTTCAACCTCTATATGCTCTTGCATTCATTACACACCTTCTCATCCTTTCATCCAAACACACGTAATCAATCATTGCCTTCCGTTCATTCAGTTCACCATTCACCTTTCTCATCACTCGCCACGTATACCTATGGATAATTTTGTGTTTGAAGAGGGTATTGTCAATCACCAACCCTCTCCCGGCACAAATGTCCACTAAAGCACTGCCATTCTCATCTATCTCAGCAGGCACACCCCACTCACCACTTCATCCACCTTCACATTTCCTATTTTTCCACTCATATCGCCAATCAAAATCACTCTCATTCCTTTCAAACTTTTCCATGCACGCTTCCACACTTGTCCAGAACTCTTCTCTTACTCTGCTTGCACTATCTTGCATTAGCACATACAGGCACACAATCGCCCACATTTGTAGTCCAACTTTCAGTCTTACCCACACAATCCTTGAGCCAACTGATCCATGCTCTCTTATATTCCCTTTCCATCTGTTACAACAATACACACTCCTTCTTTTGCCGTCTCATTCTTCCATGCATATACCCGATCCATTCTCCCATTCTCTCACCGTCTCACCTCTTCATTTAGTTTCACTTAACCCACATACATCCACTTTTGCACCCTAAAGCATCTGGACAATCTCTTTCACCTCATCATTTGCACCCCTTACATTCCACATCGCAATCCATGCCATGTCTTTTGTTCAGTCCTTCGTTGTCACCTATTGGTCAGTCCTGGTCCGAGCCTTCTTGTTTATATTTTTAGTTAGTTGTTTTCCGGGGAGGGGAACTAACCCTCCCCCAACCCACTTGTTGCCACGTAGGGAACAGGTGCTGGTTGGTTATAAGGTTACTGAAATATCCTTCGCGATGAGACACCACCGGGACGTCGCGACATCCACCCCAGGGGAAGACCATGGAGGGGCTTCAAGGACACATGCACTACCCAGGCAGTATGGGTCTATATCCCCTACTACCTTGCACCCTTATTCCCTGCAATGGACCCAGTGAGAACTACTCAGTGCTAAGGCATTACCCTCTAGCCGGACCAGCCCTTGCTAGGTTCGGGGTGGGGCTGATAATTCAGTCCCAGACAGCGCCTGAGTGATGGCCACTAGCCGCACTAGGAGAGACGGCCACTAGCCATTCACTAGCTGCACCCCCCCTTTGCAGAAACCAACGACCACCACTTGCTGTACTAGTGGAGAGACGGCCACTGCCCACTCTCCTTCTGCAGCTGCCTCAGGGAGCTGGACCTCAGTGACAGCCACATGCCGCACCAGCAGGCAGGTGATTGCCACTAGCCGCGTTGTGTCTGCTGTCCCCTCCCCACCCAGGACCTTAGTGATGGCCATTAGCCGCACCCGTGAGCAGGCGACGGCCACTAGCCACACCCAACCCCCAGTCCACCCGGAGAACAAGGCCCCAGCGACGGCCATCAGCTGCGTCGGAGGACAGGCAACGGCCACTAGCCGTGCCTCCCCTCACAGGACCTCGGTGACAGCCACTAGCTGCATCTGTGGACAGGTGACAGTCACTAGCCGCGTCTCGCCCTCAGTCCTGCCAGGAAGTTGGGCCCCGGTGACGGCCATTAGCTGCACTGACAGGAGAGGGACAGCCACTAGCCACCATGCCCCTGTTGCCCTTGGAACCTCAGCGACGGCCACCAGCCATGTCAGGGAAAGACCAGACACCACCCGTCTCTCGCCTCCTGTGACTTCCCCTCCGGAGGATGTCCCTTGCTTAGCTCACCCTTCATGTGGCCGAGTGGGATGCCCCTCCTGTTCTCCCCACAGAGGCAGCCCTCTGGAGGAGCTACCCTGTCTGGAGAAGGTCTGACAAGGCCCCATCATGACCCCGGGAGTGCAAGCAGTACAGCCGACACCGAGGTGAGACCGCCTGCTGTTGGACCCCCAGAGGAGAGGACACCGCAGACCACACCCAACGGCGACCCAACCTAAGGGAGACCACAGTCCTCGTACCCCCCGAGGCGCCCCTCAGACCCTGGGGCATGACCTCCCCAGCCCTGAAGGACAACGACCATCTCTCCTGGGTGGGCCCAGAAAAGCATGCCTACTCTCTCTATTTGGTCCCAGCTCCAGAAACTGAACGCCCCGCCGAGGCCCCGCTAGAGAAGGACCCCTCTCCATGCTGCCAAGAAGCTGAAGACAATGCAGACCCTGAGAGTAGTCTTGTGTTCTCTAAGGGAAGGCACACCTGACAGGACCCCTCCCACACCCGGCTGACACCTGTAAGAGCCCAGGACTTCAGCAGCCCTGTAGGAACCCTCCTGTCCCAAGACTGACTTTGTACCCAGACAGTGTATTGTGCCTTAATTGTATCTACATTGTATCTAGAGGTTTGTGAATTTCAGATATTACACGCGTAAGGTTGATTGACCAGAGTTTTTATGCTGTTCCTCTCGTGGTGTATTCTAGTTCCGGTCTCGAAAGAGAACCCCGGCTCAGCAGCTGGTGTTCTTAGGGCGAGAAGTCGACCTAAAAACATCTAGCATAACAGTTACCACCTTATTTATTTATTTATTACACCTTATTGTGCTCTTCTGAGTCATATAAATCCTTTCAATGTCATTATAGGCTTTCTAAACAACATATAAAAATGATATTAGCTGGCCATATCCTCCCCCCCCAAAAAAAATAATAAGTGCTATGGAAGAGGTGTTAGGGAGCTTCCTTAACCGACCAGAATGTAAGCCTTTGTCTAATGTACTAGAAAAAACTGATTTCTTTCTGCAGTTTGTATAATCACTTGGAAAACACATTACTAGTTCCATTATGTTTTTCCACTCATTCTTCCGATTTCAACAGCATGGGGGTAATAACCTACCTCGGTGTGCCAAGGGGGCAACAGCGTTAAGAAACGCTGGTATAGAGATAAGAAACAATTATAGCAAAACTGTGTAATTACAAAGTGAGGCAGCATGCTAAAATTACGGAGAAATTATGCTGAAGTACAACATAAATATTGCAGGACCTCATTACACTATGTAGGTAGGTCTTAAGGAAGTAGGGTTCTCTAAGAATCTAAAATGGGAGAAATGGAGTTCCCCCGAGCTAAGCCCTGTATTGGACTATATAGCCCCACTAGGGTTACAGGAGCGAGCTACCACTCCCGGCACGGCAGCCCAGGCGAGGCTCGAACTCGCAATCCCCCGATTACGAGTCCGGCGCGCTACCACTGTGCTACCGCGCCCCCCTCTAAGAATCTAAGCCCTATACTTATCTGTAGCATTAAACACTGAATATTGACAAATTATTCTGCTAAAGAATATGATTTTGCTGTTATTACCAATGCATACATTGAAAACTGCACACTAAGGGACAGTGGGTTTAGTATTGGCATTTGTGCAAATACGATATATTATAGTCTTGTATGTGTCTTGGTGAGTCAGCAAGGGTTATACCACAAGGTTTATGCTTCACAATTCTCCTTCCTTGAATCTAAACAGCTGCAGCAATGTAAGAGCAAAGTGAATGTAGTCTGCATTTACAGTACCGAACCAAACTAGTTTGGAGGGATACGCTATCAAATTCTGACACAGTCAGAAAACACTTAGTATAAGAAGGAAAAGAAAACCAGGAAAGAGGATTCAGTATCTTTATAATTTAAACATATACAGTCAAAGGCACAGAAGTTAGTACTAAGTGTCAGGGACCTAGTACAACACACAAAGTTAAGCACTTTAGAACTCAAGACCAAAGGGCACTTAAAGTCACAAGGCTAGAACTCTGATGAAAACAGACACCCAGAACAGCTCAGCAAGTATGGAACTGGGTAATAAACATATCAATTCCTGGATGACCCTTCAGTCAGAAAGTGGGCTTTTGCCCCCTTCCTGCAGGGAGATGGAAATGGAAAAACTGCTTTAAACATCATGACCTTGTCGCCGGTCTCCCTCGCCTCTCTCTCTTTCTCTAACCTTCTCTCATTTTTCCTGCTCATATCTTTCTCTCTCTTTTCTTCTTTCCTCTTTCTTCCCCCTCCCCCACGTGTTATTTCTATCCCTCTGTCTTTATAATTTTCCTGTCACATTCAAAGGACTTAAAACAAAGTAATAAAAGAGGTAAATTTGAGGATATATGAGTCCCTCCAAAAGAGTGGAGTAAGAGAATTTGGTCCCTCACTGCTTATCACTTAGGCCACATGTTTACATAGGCACATACACTCAACAATGTGACTGACATAAGAGGTAATTTTTATTCTCTCTCTTTCTCAGGAACACTCAACTGTGACTTATGTGACTAGCAGATTACAGTACTTATCCATCTGTCTCACTGACATAAAATTAACTCTTACTTCTCCTCCCTTCCCCCCCTTTTTTTTTTTTTTTTAATATGCTACAGCCATTAGGGTTACATTTGCATTTTTTTTTCTTTCTCTCTCAGACAGGTATGACCCTGCTCAAGCAGCATACTGGTTACATGAGACACCTTTGGCAGATCTTTTTACTACCAAGCATGAAGACTACAAGCAGATCCCACAAGATAAAAAGGCCTATCGTGTATATAAGAGTGGATGTATTTCAGAAACAATTTTCTTTGCCATGAAGATTTATTTATTTATTTTTTTTTCAAAATTTTACTCCTTAGGCAAATGTCAACCCCTATAAAGCCAATATTATTCCTTGTTAGACCTAAATCCTTCAAAATTACTGTATGGTAATAATATTCTGCAGGGGATGCATGGAGATGTGTCTGTCTAAAACATATATACAGTACTTGAATAGAACAATAAGTATTTTACAGTACAGTGAGATAAACATCTTGGGCCTGGCACAGGTGGTGATGTAATGAAGAAAGTGTCTGGGCGCATACTAGAGGAGCCACATGAGATGCCAGGTACCAGTATGAAAAAGTTCTCTGCAATTTGTAAGGCAGTTTTGGGTAGCATCGTTGTAACTGATGCCTCCAGCAGTTTGAACCTACTGCATCCATCATTGCCTTTGGCTGTGAAGGGACAATTACTTACAACTCTATATGAATTGGAGGGGGGACCTGGCAATGATGTAATTTTAATGTGATTAGTTTTTAGATTAACACCCATGTCATTTTGCAGTGTAACATTTAAATAAAGAAGAGCTGCCCATAATGGCATCCAAAGCAGTGAGTGTTCAGCATCCCTTCTCTTTAAGCCAATTAGGTAACACTTGATATTTTGGTAAAGAAAAGCTGCTAACATGGACATGAGCCCTACAATTTGTCAATCAAGGAAGAGTTATAATATAAATTTTTTAAGTGGGAAAATTAACATTAAAGCCAGGAAATGATTCAATATATAAGAGGTCTGGTTGAAATGTATCTAACCATACTTTGTTCCAGTAAACCTGTAGGAGCAAGAGGACGCGACTCAGTGATGCATGCCCTTGAACTGCTGTGCACAAACTCTAATAGATTTTGCACTGCCGCTCAACCCAAACACTACCGAGCAGCATGTGTTTGAGGACGTGTTCTTCTTGCTCGCCACATTTTCATTTTGTGCCGTGATGACCATGTGAACTAAGCAAATTTACTGCATAAACATTGTCAAAAAAAAAAAAAAAAAAGTAAATTGCAATCTGAAATCATAAGGAAGATTGAGCAAGCTTTTGGTGATGAGTCAAGGTGAAGCTCAAGCTGAAAGTATTTTTCAACTACAGTCATGCATAGCTTAATGTCCTACCACACAAGGTCCATTCACTCTGACGTCCGGGGACTCATAAGAATATAATAGAAAAAAAAAAAAAAAAAAAAAAAAAAAAAATATTAAGAAAGGGACATAGCGAATGTATGCAGGCGCAAAGCAGTGTTGCTGTGTGATGGCCTGCCAGCATCCCAAAACAAAGCAATTATGTTGCCTGCCATGCGGTATGCAGTACCTGTATGTGTATAACCTATACAGATACAAGTAATACTGTTCATATGTCTTAATATTTTTCATTTTTTCCCTACTTAACCCTCCCACGCATGAAGATGTGATTCGCAAATCACGTGAAAAACCAGGAAAAAATTCACCAAATAATAAGTTTTCGGCCGATTTGCGTCAAATTTTGGTACGTTCTAGCATGCCAGTCTCGCGTCCAAAGTAAATACTTGGGAACAATGTGACTGCTCTGATGGGACAATGCGCAGCTGTAAACCTCAGTATCTCATGACCAGGCGGGCTGAAGGGTAGCGCTGCTGTCAGTAGTCCCTTTAAATCCGCCGTTTTCCCCCTCCCACCTGAGGCAGAAGCCATTACTGAAATATTGTGACTGTACAATGTTTTTGGCTATACTGTGAAGTGACTGTGTCTATGGAACATAAATATATTGTTTGTAAAGCACTGGTGCCCGTTCTCAGCCGTTAGGCCTAGAGGCAGGAGTCAGGTTGTTATAGCGGGGTTTGCCACTCTGCTTCACCAAGTCCATAAATGATGTGTGTCAGAAATTTATTTGTTCAAGTCGGTATCCTCACTCGACACCAAAAATTTAAGAAATTTCTGGTAAACAAATCGTAGGTCCTCACTCGAGGCACTAAAATATGTCCTTAAGTAAATTCACATGTCTCTTAGGTTTAAGTGTACCAGAACTGATACTTTAACTCACCTAATTATTACTCTCCTATCTCCTAGCTAATCCCCAATTGAATTGGCCAATTCGTAAAGGTTACTTAGCTAGAAAGAGTCGGACAGCAGATGACGATGAGCCTGACTTTTAGGTCGGTTGCCAGGGCATCCAAGCGTCCTTGAGGTGTGTATTTACAATGTGTTAGATCAACAAGTTCTAGGAGCAAAGTGGAGTACACAGCAAGCTTCTTTCTCCCTCACAGGATTTGAAGGTGCCAACTATTAATTCATTACAATGCTAAATACAGTTAGATTACATCATGATATATCGGGGACAAATCTAACAAATTAATCTTAGTTTTAATTAAACTAAAGCCGAACCAAATATTCCCTTTATTTATGTAAATATATTAAACCCACATCTGCTTTTCACGAAAGGCTTTTCATCCTCATGACACATCATCTAACGTGCAGACGCAGTTTAGGTCAATGGAACTTTTCAAGTAATTACATGTATTTACAAGATAGTTGTCCATGAGGGTTAGACGTAGTAGCATTTAATTTAATAATAATAAGAATTATTAAAGAGAATGTTATTTCTGGATTATAAAAACCGCTTGAATAGGTATTAACGATCTCAGGTTTTCCTCTGCTCTCTAACCAGGGATGACTATTTTAAAAACAAAGAGCACAACCACTCTGGGGGAAAATATTTCCCACAGTTCTGGGGCCGGGCGAAAAATGATACACTATATAATGTAATGTGACCCTTAGCCAGGAGTTCTCTCCACAGGTCTCAAGAACCCTGTGCTGCGGCCCTTCTAGGTGGCACATCTTGACCCGCTTGATCTCCACCATCCCGTGTATCCGGGGTAGCCGCTAACTCAAGGGGTACCAGTTTATCAATTATTTTTATGTTGGTATGTCTCCTACATTTTATTTTTACGAGTCTCAGCACCCCCTCTGAATCTGGGTGCGTGGAGACCACCTTAGCTAATGGCAACTGGGATCTTGGTTGTCCTGTCTCCACCAAGACCACATCCCCTATGTTTATAACAGACTTATTACTGGCAGCCTGGGCCCCATTAAATCTTTCTCGTAGGCTCAAAAGATATTCTTCGCTCCAATGTCCATTCCAAGTATCCAATACCCCTTTCAAACATTGATATCCCACCTTCAGATGTTGTCCTAATTCATTATTTTCTATGATAGGATCATCTACTTCTTGGATATCCACACAAGGCACCAGATGGAGCTTCCTGCCAGATAATATATGAGCCGGTGTCAAGGCCTCTATCGAAAAGCTTGTCATCTACATAGGTTAGGGGTCTATTATTAATCCTAGTTTCGATTTCAGTTATCACTGTTCTTAACTCTTCTCTTGTGATCTTAGTTCTGTGTAATGTTTTCCTTAGGCAGTTCTTCACAGTGCCAATCATTCGTTCGGTAAATCCATTTTGGCATGGTGCTCTTGGAGCTATGAACTGCCAGGTACAATATCAGATTCCCAGTGCCAATTTAACCTTTGGGTCATTCATTATGTTCAAAAGTAAAGGTGCTGCTCCAACGAAATAGGTTCCGTTGTCACTTATTAATTTGTTAAGACAAAACCTTCTAGCGGCAAATCTTCGAAATACGTTCAGGAAAGTCTCTGAACTCAGATCTTCTGCCATTTCTAGATGGACTGCCCTTGTGCAGGTGCAAGTAAATAGACATATGTAAACCTTATGGGGAGTTCCCTCACCTGTAACAGTTATAGCCCCTGTGTAATCCACTCCAGCTACCTTGAAGGACCGACTCACATTTACCCTATCCCCTGGAAAGGAAGGTGGTCCTGGATAGTCATATGGTTGTTGTCCATACCTCCTATATGTGATGCAACCTTTGAGATATTTCTTTATGACCTGTCTACCCTTAGGGACCCAATACCTTTCCCGGACTCGGGCCAAAGTCTGCGGCACACCTCCGTGAAGAGTCAAATCATGGGCTTCCTTTACAATTAACTGTACAAAGTAATCACTATTAGGTAATACAATGGGATGTTTAGTTTGGAGGGGCAAATCAGCCTTTATTATTCGGCCCCAGCATCTAATTAGACCCTTTCCGTCTAAGAACAAGCCTAAATCTCTTATCAGCTTATTCTTGTTTCCAATGCCTTTGCCTAAAATGTCATATATCTCTCTGTAATAATTCCTTTGTATCCTTTTCAGCCAGTACTCCATGGGATTTAACTTCTGAAACCCCACTCTCATATTCAAAAATTCATCAACTAATTTAGTAGTGTTAATAAGTTGTCTGACTGATGAGAATCTGCTAATGTCAATTACTTCTGCCTCAGGTACTACAGGATCCAAGTTTACTACACCAACCTCAGCAATGCTATACTGTTTCTGCTCAAGCCATTCTTTAGTGAGTAATCATTTAGGACCTTTAAACCACAAGTTATCTTTGATCAGTCTCTTTACAGTCGAACCTCTCGAGAGCAGATCAGCCGGGTTTTGTTTACTTTAGAAGATACATGCATAAATTTTAATTTGCAAGATAGCTCTTTAATAGTCTTCACTCTATTACGGACGAAAGGAATTTTACTGTCTTCCTTTCCTATCCAGTAAAGACAAATCTCACTGTCAGTCCATATATAGATATCCCCAAACTGAGTATCAAGATTAGTGGTTATATACCAAGCCAATTTAGTTCCTAATTCTATGGAAGCCAATTCCATTTGAGATAGGGTACTTCTTTTAATTGGCGCAACTCTGGCTTTGGACATAATAATCTTACTATCCTCTCCTGCTGTGCTATAAGCTACTGCTCCAAAGCCCTTTGAGAAGCATCACAAAATAAGTGTAAACGCGACTTCTCATTACTGTTTATTTTCCTGGCAATACATATGCATGATGTGGTTTCAAACTCCTTTCTAATCTGTTTCCATTGTTCCACATATGTCTCACCTAATTCAGTGTCCCAGTCAAACTTTTCTTGCCAAGCCTCCTGTACTAAACATTTGCCCCTGATAGCTATAGGACTGACAAATCCTAATGGGTCAAATAGCTTGGAAACCTGACTTAACAAGAACCTCTTGGTGAGAGTGACATCAAAGAACTTAATTGGTCATTACATCAGCTGTTGTATCCCAGTTAAGACCCAACACATTTTGAATTTGGGGAATGTCAGAATCTGGATAGTCCTCTTGTATTTTTTTCCTCAAAAGGATTTGTATTCCAGCTCTGTAATGGCAAATTTGCCTTCCCACATTCGGAATTAGCTACTTCACAAGTCTTCAATGCTTCCGACTCGCAAATTATCCATGTAAAAAGTCTGCCCTATTTCTGGGCATTTGGCATTTTCAAAATGATGCTTTAAAGTGTTGCAAAGTAGGAAAGGACTACCACAACAGCCAAAGAGCACCGATCGGAAACAGTAAGTTTTCAATGGACTATCCTCATTTTGAGGATCATGAGGCCAGAGGAATTTTGTAAATTTCCTATCCTCCTCTCTCAGTCCTACTCTGAGAAAAGCCTTACTAATGTCTGCTGTATAAGAACAAGGTTTCTCCCTAAATCTTAGTAACACATTCCCTGATTCCTCTGTTAGTGTAGGTCTAGAGTATAGGCAATTGTTCAAGCCAGCTGATCCTTTGGACGCTCTACTATTACAGTTGAATACTATCCTTATGGAAGTAGTTACTGAATCCTTGCTTACAACATAATGTGGTAAGTAGTGTCCTTCCTTGTGGTTAACAGGGAATTCTACCTCTTCTATAAATTTATTCTCCAATTGATCCTTTATAATATTATCATATATGGTCAGATGTTCTGGTTTCTCTCTCAACTTCCTTAGAGGAGAATTTAACTGAGCCTTAGCTGCTTGGTAATTTGTTGGTAACTCTGAATGGTTTAGTTTCCATGGTAATCATACCCAATACTGTCCATCCTTAAATTCCACTGACTGGTTATACAAATCCAAGGTTAATTTATCTTCAGGGGTTCGTTCTTCGGAGTGTATTCCTACACTGTCTAGGTCCCATAATTTGTGTACAGGTTCAATATTTTCATCCAACAAGTCATTTATCTGAGTGGGTTCTAGTTCTGCACTTATTCTAGCTACCATCAATGGCTGTGTGGGGGTAACAAAGACTGAGTCTACTAGTTTAGCCTCTCCTTTAACTTGTTTTGGAAAAGGCAACTGACCAATAATAAGGTTACCTCCTGGACTCTTGAACAACTGTATCTTATTCTTCTTGAAAGTCCTATGAAGGAATCTCCCACAATGCTCAGAACCAATTATCATTTTTATGGGATGCACAGTATCTGATTCCACATTCCGTTTAGCCAACCTAATTCCTGAGCTCTGTAGATGATCAGAGGTTTCTTTCAGTCCTTTTGTATGTATATTTGTCTCCATATTATCAAGCACAGCTGCTGTTATATGGCATTTATATCTGCAAAGTTGTATTACAGGTCTAACTAAATCAAAAGACTGAGCTTCCTTAGTAGTTAAGAATCCTGTAATAGCTAGAGTTACCTACCAATAATAGGCAAGTATAATTTCTTCACAATGTCTGCAGAAATGAAGGTTTTCTGAGCACCTATATCAAAATGGGTACATAGTACTGTAATAGGTTTTGATGCTCAATCAACACCTTCACATCTGCTATTGGAACTGCAGCTGGCATTACTATTGGAGCATTCCCCCTTGCAACTGTCATACTGACGCTTGCAGGTTTAGGAACCTCATTTTTCATCCTTGGGCCTAAAGCACTATGATGATGATCCTTTTTGCATTTAAAACAATGATTTAATTGTCTTGCAGTCTGCAGAAGTATGTTCGGAGTTCATACAGATTATACAACACCCCAGTTCTTGAAGCTTTCCTACTCTAGAAACATAATCAGGATAATGTTGACAAGATGCACTGGAATGTTGCTCACTACAAAATACACAAACTTTCCTGTTCTTTACCACGAAAGGTTTTACTTCTGTAATTTCACCAGCTTGTCTGTTCCTTGTCTTTAATACTTTATCCTCAGCCTTTAAGGAGCTAAGGAAAGTACCTATCTCTTCCTTAGGCACATACTTAGCCTTTGGTGACTTAGGTTTCCCAGCTATTGGTTAGTGGGTTTTTTCTCTATTTCAGTCCGGTAGCTCCTCGAGTCCGATAAAAGCGAACTCCGGTCTATTGAAGTCCATTATATTGAGGTTTTACTGTATACAGAACAGTATATACATTATACTGCACCTGTATATAGAGGCCATTTTCGTTCTGCTGGTGGGTTAGGAACTATTATCAGCGCGTGACTTGAAAGGCTGGCTGGAAGACTTTGACCGTTCGGTGAGGAGTCGGACAGCCATTTTGGCTCGGCTGGGGGTTGAGGTCTATTACCAGCACGCGGCCAGAAAGGCTGGCCGGCCACCCAACTGTATACAGTATACGGTGCAAAATTTACAGTGGCTGCTTAACGTCAAGATCATTTAACATCCTATTTTTCTGAACGTATCATGGATGCCAAGCGGCACATGGTTGTGCTAGGGTGTTGTTCATTATGAATACACTCCAGAAGGGCAAACAATCAATACTGAGTACGGGAGTCTGTCCTTGCCTAATGCGGTTTGCTGTAACGCAATATTGCTCTACCACGGCACGATTTTGCAGAAGGAAATATACATTCTAACGCTGGCACCATTAGCGTAACATGGTAATTTGAATCCTGAGTCGAGCGGAGTCTCTCAAGGAGTTCCTCTTTGACAGCGACCCTTCCTTTGCAAGAGGTAACGACGTGATTAAGCAGATTGTTGATGCAGTCAGCGTTTACAATGGTATGCACATTGACTGAGTAAACAGCTGTAAAAAGTCACTGATCACTCGTTACTTCGCCAGACAAGCTGCCACTGGTCTACAGCATGAGGATATCCAGCGACAGCAGGATGAAGAAGCTATGGAGGACCTAGAAAGTGATGTTTGGAGTGCTGCTAGTGAAATAGACTTTGATGGATTTTAGTGAGTGTGTTCTCCCCCATACACCTTACCTACAACACTCAACAGACTTATACCCCTAAAGCTAGTACATTCATACTTATCACCCTTGCCTTTATGCAACGGGACCACACAAGCACTTGCCCAGTCAATTGGCACCATACCTTTCTCAAAGCACACATTCAACAATCTTACTAACCAGTCAACAATAGTCACTCCACCACCCTTCAGGCATTCCAAAGCACACCCATCCATACCTGCAGCTTTCCCTGCTTTCATCTCCTTTACTGCCTTCTCCACTTCCTCCTTCGTGATCAAAGAATCATTCAACTCTCCCAACACATTTATTCCTTGCACCCTTCCATCCACCACAATCTCAGCCACCCTTTCCTCCTCTACATTTAACAATCTTTCAAAATACTCTGCCCATCTCTTCCTTACTGCATCCATCTCAATTAACATCCTTCCATCCTCTGCTTTTACTCGTTCTTCCTTCCCAGACTCTCCCTTTCGCACCCTTTTCACCTCCTTCCAAAACATTTTCTTATTCTGCTGAAAATTCTCTGTCAGCCGCCTACCCCACCTCTCATCTGCTGCCACTTTAGCATCACGCACAGCCCTTCTCGCTCTATTCCTCTTCTCCTTATACCTTTCATATGACATCTCATCCTTCCTCTGCAGCCACACTTCATATGCACGTCTCTTCTCAGCGACAGCCATACTTACTTCCTCGCACCACCATTCACTTCCTTTTCTTACACCACCACCCACACGTCTCACACCACACACCTCTTCTGCATGCCCCACCACAGCACTCTTAAACAACTGCCATTCCTCCTCCACGCTGCCATTTTCCCGATCTTTCACTGCGTTCCACTCATCTTTCAATTTCTCCTGATACTCTATCTTTTTCTCTCTTTTATCCAACTCACTCACTTTCAAAACCTCCCTGCCACACCTAACCCTCCTAGCTCTCATCCATCTCTTACCTACTCTTAACTTTCCCTCCACCAGGTAGTGGTCAGACATCCCTCCACCCTCCCCTCTCAGAACTCTCACATCCAACAATCTTCCTATTACATTCCTAGACACAACCACATAGTCCATCAAGGCTCTATCAACAACCCTTCCACCCTCCTGTCTCACCCATGTATACTTATAAATATCTTTCTTCTCAAACAGCGTATTCCCAATCACCATCTCTCGCTCAACACACATCGCTATCATTAGGTTTCCCCCATTTTCATTTCTTCCAGGCACACCATGCATACCAACTACGCCTTCAACTGCTACATTTCCCACTCTAGCATTCAGATCTCCCATCATTACCACATTCACATTCGCTTCAAAACTCTGCAGACACTCATCAACATCATTCCAGAAAGACTCCCTCTCTTGTTCATCCCTTTCACTACCAGGCCCATATGCACTCACAAACACCCACAACTCACGTTCAAATTTCACTTTCACCCACATCAGTCTCGATGACACCTCCTTCCATTCAATCACACATTGCTGAACTTCCGGACTCACTAACAAGGCCACACCTTCTCTTGCCCTTCCTCTATCAACACCTGACAATCTTCCATTCACACTTCCAAACATAGATTCCCCCTTCCCTTTCATCTTCGTTTCACTCAAAGCTAACACATCCAACTTTCTTCTCACAAACATTCTCCCAATCTCCTCCCTTTTAGCATCAATCGTACTACATCCACGCACATTCATAGACCCAATCTTCAGGGTACGGGGATAACTCCATCCCCCATCCCTTTCTCTCGCCTGTCTCTTTTTAGGAACTACAAAACAGAGGAGGGGGTCCCTAGTCCCCTCACCCCGCCCCTTTTAGTCGCCTTTTACGACACGCAGGGAATACGGTGGCAGTATTCTTCCTAACACAACCTGGCCGCAGAGTAGTAGTACCACCCCATAGTGCGGCCAGGTTGTGTCCCCCCCGCCACAGGGGGGGGGGGGACACAACCTCACCTCTGGCGACGTGTGTCTGCTCTTCTCCTCACATAAGGTACATCACTATCTATCTATCTATCTACTGCCAGACGTCTCAATCCCATAAGGGGTGGCCACAAACAAATCGCCTCCATGTCACCCTGTCCCCTGCCATTTCACTGCCCTGCTCCCAGCTCACACCCCCCTCTCTAATATACCTCTCCAATCCATCCCTCCATCTCATCCTTGGCCTTCTCCTCCCTCTCCTCCCCTCCACCTCACTCACATACACTCTCCTCATCAGTCTCTCACTCTCCATCCTCTCCATATGGCCAAACCACCTCAGTGTGTTTTTCCTAACACTTCCTATCACATCTATGTCCACACCACAACGCTCCTTCACTTCCTCATTTGTCAATCTGTCTCTCCATATGACTCCACTTGCTCCTCTCAAATAACTCATTTCCACAGCTCTCACTCTTGACTTCGGTCCCTCCAACAAGGGCCAAGCTTCACTTCCACACGTCCTATTGACCTAATGTACTTTTTATAACCATATTAATGCTTTTAGGAGGTTTAAATTGGGGAGTATAAAAAAATTTTATATCACAAGGGGAAAATGCGGACTTTGCTTTGGGCAGGGGTGCGGAAGGAAATAGGGGCTTTCAAGAGTCCCTGTAAGGCGATATTTGCCTAACGTGAGGTCTGTGTGGAAGCAAATACCCATGTTAGGTGAGGACAGACTGTATCAAGAAGTTCTCCGTCACCAATTGAATGCACTGTGTTGCATGAGACGAGAGTTTTGAAAGGCGGAAGAGTGCCAACTTCATCACGACAATGCTCCAGTCTACTCATCCCATTTCATTCAAGATTTTTTGGCCAAACACAGGATCACACAGGTCTGGCATACTCCTTACTCTCCTGATATGGCTCTCTGTAACTTTTGGCTAGTTCCTAAACTGAAGATGCCACTGAAGGCTTTGAGATTTGAGGACACACATGAAACTAGATCTTGTTGATGAACCCCAAAACTGACTTCACAAAATGTTCCAACGATGGAAGGACTTCTGGGACTAGTGTGTTGTGTCCCAAGAGGCATAGTTTGTTGGAGATTAAAGTCTGAGCTCAGTAAGTAATCCCTTATTTTTTTACTTATTTTTTTTTACCTGCTAAAGGTTGGATACTTTTTGATCAGACCTCACACATGTAAAGCATACTAATCTCAATGTGCAATTGCCTGGGCAACACCCATGGATCTGCCCATGATCATTACATGCTAATATGTATTGTGTGAAGAGTGAGAAGACTGCAGGGCAAAAGCAATGCATGCATTTAATAGGGCACATTAGTTACATCTATTCAGTAGTTTCTTAAGTTTCACAGGATAAAATTTTGTCAAAGTATGTTTCATGCACCCATATAATCATTACCCATCATCAGTGTTAGCACATTTGTTTGAACTTCAAGAATAAGAGTGTTGGATGTTTGGAATGCCTGGTGATCTTCACTTGTACGCCTCCATGTTGAAATGATCACAACAATGTCTAGTATTACTGAGGAAGAATACAGAAGCATGTGGTTCAGCAGACACTGTGTTTTTGAGCTGGTCAGATGCTTGGGTGGACTTTTTGTAACCAGGTGTGAAACCTGGAGGTGGTAGACAGAGTGGCAGGGACGGGGGGAGATCCACCTGAGTAACCAAAACCATTAACAAAGAAGACAAATGCTTATGGGAGCAAAGAACTGGGAAGAGCAGTTTCCAAGTGTATGAGATTGTCTGAAGATTTATTCTTTTGTCTTAGTGTTCTTATTGTGCTCTCAGTAATTCTGATGTATATCATGCATGGCAACAATACCTGAAAAATTAAAAAAAACTGGATCTCCTAAAAGTATAATAAGACCGGAATGACAGAAGAATAAATGTTCAGATAATCACACACCTATGCTGAAAACTGCTCTTGCCGCGTCTCAATGTAACAGCAAGTGAAGACGAGTGTCAACCCACCATTCACACAAATGCATCATTTCTGTGTCTCACTAAGTGCTATCTTACTGAATTTTGCAGTGTTATAGCTTACTACTGTATCACTATACAGTACATGTTTCCTGTTAGCTGACTGTTTGATTTCTTTAATACTGGAGGAACTGTCCAAAAGTGAGGCAAATAAAGCAAAAATCAAACAGACTTGGAAGTCCACTGGATCCAAATGAATATACTCCTTAAAAATCTAGTTTAAATTTGGACAGATTAAATTTACTGAGGTTATTTATGATCAAACAAATTTGAAACTTAAGAAACTACGGTATGATAATGACAAATACAGTAGTAATGAATCAAGAACTGCTATATCATATCTCTGTGGTTACATGCAATTTACAGTGAGGCCCTGGTATACATCAATTTGGTATGCAATAAACAGAAAGAGCAATGAACTAAAAGTTTTACCGTTTCACAATAACGATAGCAAATTTCCCTTAAACAATAATTGTGGTGGTCGTATACGACAACCCGTGCTTACATGGTGCCTCCTATGCAAGCAGCTAATCAGATGTTTGAGTTAGGTTGGCCACACAGTGTTTACATTTGCTGTGACCTTCTCCCATTCACTCCATTTCATGTGTGCAGATACACAGAAATACCACTGCTACTGCCAAAAACCAGTGCAAGTGCACAACAAACAGTGCAATGTGCAATACTAAGTGGAGTGATAACTTTTTGTGTGTGAAATACTATAACTTGGGACTTGGAAATCATGTCTAGCAAGAATGCTACCCTGGTGGAATGCATGGTGTTACTGAGGATGCCAGGGGCAAGCCAAGCAGGGTAAGGTTTTTGAGATTTTAGATGACCCTTGACCCCCAACGTCTCCCCAATGAACCCATGTTATACTGATCTCTGTACATGGTAAATCATTATGTGATAAGTTTTCAATGGATGTAACCCCATCACATACCAAGGTGTGACTGTGGTACAGTATTTGTTGTACAACAGTCAGGTTCAATTTGGTATGCAATAAATGGGCAGAACAATGAACTGGAAGTTATACCCAGTATTGCGATAACATTGGCAAAATTCGCTTATATGATGACTGTGGTGGCTGCACACAACAATCCTGTGCATACACAGTGCTTTCTGTGCAAGCTGACAGTCAGATGTTTGAGACAAGATGGCTGCCCAGTGTTTACATTCACTGTGACTGTCTCCCTTTCATTCCATTTTGTGTGCACAAGGCCATTGAAATGACAATATAACTGCCAAATAACTGCAAGTGTGCAACAAATTGTCCAGTGTGAGATATGAACCCCACTGTGGCCGTGCCTCCACAATCTGTTGGGACCCAATGGCCGACCATGGGGCTGATTTTGCTTTGAAAACCAATCTTTTTTTCCTTGCCAAATTGACGAGGAATATTAGACGCATCTGTCAGTCCAATTCTGAGCTTCCTAGACCGAACCTGAGCAGTGCAATGGAGCGTGGAAGTTGCACAAATTTATGCAGATGATACCGGTGACAAAGAAATCCCCCCCCCCCAAATTTCAGTGGTGCTGAAATGGCTTGAAATGACTAGATATGCGTATTATGAACAAAGCCAGCACATAATATGGTAGGTTTCATTAAAAAAAAAATCTATCTATCTATCTACTGCCTGACGCCTTAATCCCTTATATGGGGTGGGCACAAACAAATCGCCTCCATGTCATCCTGTCCCCCGCCATTTCACTGCCCCACTCCCAATTCACACCCCCTTCTCCCATATACCCCTCCACTCCATCCCTCCATCTCATCCTTGGCCTTCCCCTCCCTCTCTCCCCCTCCACCTCACTCACATACACTCTCCTCGTCAGTCTCTCACTCTCCATCCTCTCCACATGGCCAAACCACCTCAGTGTGTTTCTCCTAATGCTTCCTATCACATCCACATCCACACCACAACACTCCTTCACATCCTCATTTGTAACTCTGTCTCTCCATGTGACTCCACAGGCTCCTCTCAAATAACTCATTTCCACTGCTCTCGCTCTTGACTTGTGTCACTCCAACAACGTCCGAGCTTCACTTCCATACGTCAGAGTTAGTATCACGCTACTGTCATGTAATAACTTTTTCACTTCCATGCTCACTTCCCTGTTTCTTAGCACTACCTTCAAGGAACCAGCAACCTTTCTTTCTTGTTGTACCCTTTCAAGCACTTCACCCTCCAAACTTCCATCCTTACTCATCACACTACCCAAGTACTTAAACATACTCACACTTTCCATTTCCTCATCATTCAACCTCACTGTACATTCACTGACTTCACCTCTCTCGAAGACCATAACTTTACTCTTCCCTACATTCACCTTTAAATTCCATTTCTTAAACACTCGACCAAACTCATCCACCAAGCCTTGCAGCTCCTCTTCATCTTCACTTAACAACACAGTATCATCAGCAAACAACAGTACTGGGAGTTTCCAAACATTGCCCTCTCTCATTAGGGCCACTCCAACATCCACTGCCCTACCTTGTATCTCTTTCATAACCCCATCCATATACAGACTGAACAACCATGGAGACATGACACATCCCTGTTTCAACCCAAACTCAAACAGAATAACTCACTCAGTTCACTATCCACATGCACTGCAGCCTTAGCACCCTCATACATACTCTTCACAGCATTCAACAACTTCCCATCTCCATATATTATTAATACTTTCCACAATCCTTGTCTATCCACCATGTCATATGCTTTCTCTTAATCCATGAAGGCCACATACAACTTTCTCTTCTCTAGACACTTTCCCACTAAAGATCTAAGAATGAATATCTGATCTACACAACCTCTTCCCTCCCTAAAGCCTCCCTGTTCTTCTCCAACTAATTCCTCTGTTATTTCCCTAACTCTGTTAGTAAATATCCTACCGTATACTTTGCCTATTACACTAAGAAGACAAATGCCCCTATGATTACCACACACTTCTTTTTCCCCTTTCCCTTTGTACAAGGGAATAATTATACCTGACTTCCAATCATCCAGGGCTTTACCTTCCTCCCAGGCAATCTGCACATCTTTCTCAAAATTGTTAATGTTTATTGTGTTTATGCAAGTGTCGAGTTATTTCTGTTGCCTGGGTGGTTTAGTTGCGTTCAAAAGGAGGTAAGAGATTAGTTTTTTTAGGCTCTAGCCAGACAGTTATGGGTGTCCCTTTATGTGAATGGGCTGAACCACAGCATCTAAAATTTGATACAACTCATGATTAGCACCTCACACACCTGTAATGTGAAGGGAAGAGATGGGTTTACACCCATCTATTCACCACAAGAACACCTCATATGTTGTTGAAATGCTCATGCAAAGCAAGAAATATGTAGAATGAACAAATTTGGTACATAATGCATGTACTGTACTTATAAATATAAATATCATAATTATGAATGTTTTCCCTCTCTTATGTGTATAATGTTTAGTTTTTATTAATTATCATAATTATGAATGTTTTCCCTCTCTTATGTGTGTAATGTTTATTTTTTATTTTCTTATTTTTAAAATTATTATTATTTTTTTTACTATGGTATATAATTCGTGTGGAAGGTGGAAATAAGGATGCTATTTTTAGTCTGCTGTGTGTGTACAGTATAGGCCAAACCATCTCAACCAAGATTCGATATGACCTGAGATTCGCATCTCAAACAAGGGAAAGTAATGTGAAGGGAACGTATTACATCCATATATTCAAATAAGAACACCTCATATGTTTATGAAATGTTTGTGCAAAACAAGAAATATGTAAAATGAACAAATTCAGTACAAAATATATATAGTAATGCACTTCAAAATATCACAATAATGAATGTCTTCCCACTTTTTTGTTCATAATGTTTTTTTTTTTTTTTTTTTTACTGTGGGTGGTTTAGGAAAGAGAGGAGAAGGAAAGAGAGGAGAAAGATAATGGATGCAGCACTGTCTTTTCCTGACTTTCTTGCTTTCTTATTCTTACATACACTAACACTTGAGGGGAACAAAAGACTGAAATTCACTCATGACTGATCCATGAGATGTACTGAGTGGTTTAGAGACTAGAGTAGGTCTGTGTCAACATCTCCCATACCTTGAATCCCTTCCCCAAAATTTTTGCAGTTTTCTACAAGACGCGCTACATCAACGCTGAGGGCCAAGGATGGATTAAGTGGAATGATAACTTTTTCTGTGTGAAATACTGAAACTTGTGACTTTGATATCTTGTCTGGCAAGGATGCTACCCCTAGTGAAAAGAGTGGTGCTACTGAGAGTACCAAGGGCAAGACTAAAGAAGGTTTGTTTTTTTGAGATTTTAGGTTAGCTAGTCCTTGGTCCCATCACTGTCCCCACTGAATCGATGCTACATCAGCCTCAGTATGTAACAAATCATTATGCAATGAGTGTTCACCTGATGTAATGGTATTGCATACCAAGGCGTGACTGTGCAGGGTATTCTCTGAAGCTTAATCAACTGGTATTATCCCGAATATAATATACACCCTGAGACTGAAAGGCTGTAATTATTTCAAAGCACTTCAGCTGAATCAAATTAAGGTACAGTATGTGTCAATAAAAATTTTTCATTTTTCCACTCAAATGGCCAAAAGTATTCTTTACACCATCCTAACACTACACCATACCACACTCAAAACACTAGAGCTCCATGACTTCTCAGTGATTAGTAGCATGTCTGCCTATCCGCTGTTTAGTTTTAAATAGCATGCCACATTTATCAGCTTGAACTTATTCTCTCCAGAATAAATATGCAAGTGCTGGATAAGGCTGATTTCCTGACTGAAATGTTTACCTCACTCATCACAATTACTTCTTCACTCCAGAATGAATTAGTAGGTGTTGGGAGAGGCTATCATTTCTCCCAAACAGCTTGCCACATTCATTACACTTTAATTTCTTCACTCCTGAATGTATTAGTAAGTGTCTTTTGAGATCACGATTATAGCCAAACAATTTACCACATTCATCACATCCAAACCTTTTCACCCCTGAATGAATTAGCATATGCTGGGTTAGCTGGCTTTTCCTGCCAAACAAATTACCACACTCATCACACTTAAATTTCTTTACTCCTGAATGAACAAGTAGGTGAGTACTGAGATCATTTTTACGGGTAAAGAGCTTACCACATTCATCACACTTGAAATTTTTAACTCTTGAATGAATTAACTGGTGCCGGGTGAGGTCGCTTTTCTGGGCAAACAGATTACCACATTCATCACATTTGAACTTCTTCACTCCCGTATGAATTAGCAAGTGCCTAGTGAGATGAGTTTTTAAAGCAAACAGTTTATTACATTCATCACACTTGAATTTCTTCACTCCCGAATGAATCTGTTCATGCTGGGAGAGGCTCTCTTTTCTTCCAAATAGTTTACCACATTCATTACACTCAAACTCCTTCACTCCTGAATGAACTACTGAGTGTCGGGAAAGTTTGCTCTTACAATTAAACATTTTACCACAGTCCAAACATCTTAATTTTTCAGCTTCAGCTGTGAAGGTGCCTGTGTCTTGGACAATCCCATCACTGATGAACATTTCCTCATTCACCTCACACTCTAACTTCACATCTGCATCTGGTTCTTCCTTAATTTCCCTCATTATTTCTATATCTACCTCACACTCTAATTTCACAACTGGTTCCTCCTTAATCACCTCCATTATTCCATCCAAGCTCTCTTAATACCTTCCAGACTTAGTCAACTCCACTGTGTTCCACTTCACTACTGGCCTTACTGGTTGCCACCAATATGATCACACTGATCAACATCAATGTTATGTAAAAAATGTTCTCATTACTACTGAATAATAAATGCCAACACAAAATACTACTCCACCATAATTGTCACCATATACATCTTCTACCAAACTACTACTGAACCATAAATTTAACTATGCAGTTCATTACTACAAAATTATAAACTGCCAATACAGACTGATACTGCCAGGGTTTCTCAGTTTAATATTTGTCCCTAATTCCCACACATATTTGTGGAACAACCATAAGCATAATGAATATCAGTGCAGTTAAATGCCCTGGTTCTACTCTCATTACACATCATTTTATCCATATTTATTACTCTGAAGGGAACTAACACAGGATAAACCAACAAACTCTTGGTTGATGTACCTCTTGTAGGATGCACTCATTCTTGTCTGTACTTAAGATTTACATAGGTAGGTCCCTGATGACCACACTGTCAGTGTATCTGCTTCACTGATCTGACTTCATCTGTGAACCTGGAACGAGAGTTGCCATTAGATCAGCATCTACGTGACCCTGATAACACCGTACAACACTTCAATCACACAGCCAGGAGGAACAGCATGATAAATGATTCATGCAACAACCATTACCTTAGAGCTGAGGTCAGCAAAGTCCACATCAGCTCCTCCTGTGCACTCACAGCTGGTTGCCTTGTACATTAGGCTTCCACTCTCTAGCTGCTATCTGAACACTCACCTGAAACACAGGACAGTTCGCTCAAAACTTTGCTTAGCAAACTATCTATCTATCTATCTATAGCCTGACGCCCTAATCCTGCAAAGGGTGGCCGCAGACAAAACGCCTCCAAGTCGCTCTGTCACCCACCATTTGACTACCCTCCCCCCAACTCACCCCCCCCTCCCTCATATACCTCTCAACTCCATCCCTCCACCTCATCCTCGGTCTACCTCTCCCTCTCCCTCCCCCCACCTCACCCACATACACCCTCTTAGTCAGTCTTTCATTCTCCATTCTCTCCACATGTCCAAACCACCTCAGTGTATTTCTCCTAATCTTCTCAACCACATCCACATCCACCCCACAGCGTTCCTTCACTTCTTCATTCGTCAACCTGTCCCTCCACGTCACTCCACATGCTCCTCTCAAGTAACTCATTTCCACTGCTCTCACTCTTGACTTGTTCCCCTCTTGTAAGGTCCATGCCTCGCTTCCATACGTCAGGGTAGGGATCACAATACTATCATGCAGTGACTTCTTAACTTCCATACTCACCTCCCTATTTCTCATCACTGCTCTCAGTGTACCAACAACCTTCCTTCCCTGCTGTACCCTTTCACGCACTTCATCCCCCAAAGTTCCATCCTTACTCATCACACTACCCAAGTACTTAAATGCACTCACATTCTCCATATCCTCACCATCCAACCTCACTACACACTCTGTGACTTCATTCCTCTCAAACACCATAACTTTACTTTTGTTTACATTAACTTTCAGATTCTTCCTCCTACAACCTGTCCCAAATTCATTCACCAAACCTTGCAACTCCCATTCATCTTCACTCAACAGCACTGTATCATCAGCAAACAGCAACACCGGAAGCTTCCAAATCTCACCCTCATTCATTAGAGCCACCCCCACATCCACTGCCCTACCCTGCACCTCCTTTACAACCCCATCCATGTATATATTAAACAGCCATGGAGACATCACACAACCCTGTTTCAGTCCCACACTGAGATCAAAGAACTCACTCAGCTCACCATCCATTCGCACCGTAGCCCTAGCTCCCTCGTACATACTCTTCACAGCACTCAACAATTTCCCCTCCACTCCATATATTCTTAATACCTTCCACATACCTTGCCTATCGATTCTGTCATAAGCTTTCTCCAAGTCCATGAAGGCAGCATACACTTTCCTTCCCTTCTCTAGATACTTCTCCACTAAACATCTTAGAACAAATATCTGGTCTACACACCCTTTTCCCTTCCTAAATCCCCCTTGTTCTTCTCCAACTACCTCCTCTGTCATATACCTAACCCTATCAATGAGTATTCTACCATATATTTTACCAGTCACACTAAGTAGGCAAATACCCCCATGGTTACCACATACTTCTCTCTCTCCTTTTCCTTTGTATAAAGGAACAATTATACCTGATTTCCAGTCCTCTGGAACCCTTCCCTCTTCCCAAGCCAATCTACACAACTTCCATATCCACTCCACAACAATCTCACCCCCATACCTAAGCATTTCACCACACACTCCATCAATTCCTGGGGCCTTTCCCAACTTAATATTCTTCATCGCTTCCACTACTTCCGCCCTACTGATCTCTTCCTCCCTCCTCTCATCTCTTCTTCTCCCAGCCATTCCTCGACCACTTATACTCGCACTGTTCTCACTCACCACATTCAACAAATCCTCAAAGTGCTCCTTCCATCTCCTCAGTTTCTCTCTCTTCTCCACCAACAATCTATTATTCCTATCTTTCACTCCCCTACTATTTCCCCTTTCACACTGCCTTACTTTCTTTACATCCTTCCAGAACAATTTCTTACTCTCCCTCCATTTCACACTCAGATTCCTCCCAAACTCTTCATCTACTTTCTTTTTACTCTCCTTCACCAGTCTCTTCACCTCCCTTCTCCTGCTCACATATACCTCTCTCTTCTCTCTCTCATCTTCTCCCTTACCTCTACTCGCTAACCATTCACTATATGCCTTCTTCTTTTGTTCCACAGCTCGTTTCACCTCATCATTCCATCATGCTGTCCCTTGCACACCCTTGCATCTCCTCCTCACTCCACAAACCGCCTCACACGCTGCACCTATCTCTTCTGTGAATATCTTACATACGTCTTCCACCCCTTCCATCTGCTCTAGCTCATACCTTCCAAGTCTTTCTTCCACTATGCTCTTATACTCTGCCATTTTCTCACTATCTTGCAATTTCTCCACTCTTCTCACAGGAGTTGCTTCCTCCTGTCTTCCCCTTCGTCTCCTCAACCACTTTCTTTGCAGGTCTACCTTGGCCATCACTGAGTGATGGTCCGAGACTCCATTCCCCCACCCTCTCCACACTCTTGCATCTAACACTTGTCTTCTCATTCGCTCATCCACACACACGTAGTCTATCATTGCCTTTCGTTCAACAAGTTCACCATCCATCCTCCTCATTACTCTCCATGTATACCGGTGGATCATCTTACGCCGAAAGTAGGTGTTGGCTATTGCCAACCCCTTACAAGCACAGATGTCCACCAAAGCACTTCCATTCCCATCTACATCAGCTGGCACACCCCACTGACTAACCACTCCATCCACTCGTACATTCTCAACTTTGCCATTCATGTCTCCAATCAACAGCACTCTCTCGCTCCTCTCAAAGTTGTCCATACAAGCTTCTACACTCGCCCAAAACTCATCTTTCACTCTTGCCACTCGATCCTCTGTCGGGGCATACACACATACAATCGCCCACGCTTGTATATCTACTTTCATCCTCACCCATACAATCCTTGCACCCACTGTTCCATACTCTCTTATATTCTCCTTCCACTTCTTGCTTATCATCAGACATACTCCCTCTCTTGCCCTCTCATTTTCATTGACTCCCGCACATATACCTAAACCATATTCCCACTCTCTCACCCTTTCACCTCCATTTAGTTTCAGTCAATCCACATATATCCACTTTTGCATCCTCAAGCACCTGAACAATCTCTCTCTCTTTCACTTCATCATTCACTCCTCTCACATTCCACGTTCCCACCCTAAGAATGTCCTTCGTCCGTTCCTTAGTCGTCAACGTATGGTCCATCCGGGTCCAAGGCGCTTTGTTCGCTTTTTTAGTTAGTTCTTTTTACGGGGTGGCGCACTAACCCACCACCAACCCTTTTAGTCGCCTCGTACGACAAGCAGGGATACTGGGGGAGTATTCTTGAAACCCCCCTACCCCCAGGGAGGGGTAGGACACCCCACTTACCAGACATTGTGGGCCTGGACCTTCGGAACCCAAAAATGGCCAAAAAAAAGAAAAAAATCCCCCCAAAATCCGATTTTTTGTTTCCCACCTGTAATTTGAAATTGCCGCGCAGCACCGAACAGCTGTTACACCATGGACCATTCACCCCTTCCCTCCTCCTTCCTCCCCCCCTCCCCTGTTAGGGTTGCTATTTGGTATTTTTCATTACCAAATGTAGGCCAATTTGGTAATGAAAAATTCGTTTGGTAATGAATCAGAATAATGCATTACCAAATGGATTTTTCACATGTATGATGATACACAGGATGGAGATGGTGGATTGTCTGCTCTCTTTGATTAATCTGCTAGCCTACATAGCGTGAAAATAATCAACATTCTGTTAATAATAAGGAGAGTGATTACATGTATTTCTATTTGTATATATAAGTAGTGAAGAGTAGATGCTTCCTTTAAGAATTTGGTAATGAAAACTGAGGAGTTTGGTGATGTGGCTGAGTTCAGATCTGGCAACCCTGCTCCCAGTTACTGCCTAACCTTCGTTCAGGGAAGACGTCCATCGTAATCGATTCCGCACGTGTTCGTTTTTTGTGAATAAACAGTGAATAAACCGCAGTACCTCGCCACTTGACCTGATGGGAATTTACAGTGTTGTGCAGTGTTATGAAATTAGAATTTAGAGTGCAAAGGATTAACTTTGGAGTGAGTGTGGAGTCCAAAGTGGCGGTTGAAACTGGCAGCTGAAACTGGTGTGGTTCAGTTAAGAAGAAAGTGCAGTGTTAAACAATAACTCACAGTGCAAAGAATTAAGTGTAGCACAACATCGGATTACTATATGTGCTTCAAGAGCATTTTCACACCTACCAGAGCCTTAGAGAGTTGGAGGAGGCAGCCACAGACATGCTGTAAGTACAGTACAGTACCCTGTATGCTGCTAGGCCTAAGTATTTTCCATATTCACTTCTAATTCCTCATTCTCTGGTTCCTTTTCATTTATTTCATGCTTTATGTCCATAATTGGTGTGAACAGGGGTCTTAAACAGGTTTAAATAAGTACTATGCATGTCTGGTTGGGAATTATTTAGGTGGCTTTCAAAGTTAGGCTGGGTTAGGGTCCATAAGTACCAGTCCAGCAGTCAGAGGCCCACTCTCAGGACGGGACCACTTTCCAGACATGCCTTTCGCTCTATTACATCGGATGGTGGACGGATTACTGTATATCAATTCACTGGAACCACAATGGACTGAAGGTCAGTGGCTTGGACTGTATGCATTGCAATGTTTATTTCTTGGGAAAAATATCCAAGAAACAAGTAACTTACCCTCCCTGACAAAATACACCCTAAAGAATATACTTTTACCATTAACTGCATCTTAAATCTAGTGAGTCTTATGCGGTGGACATGCATGATAAGCCAGGGACCCCAGTGCCACCAAACACTATCCAATGTGCAGTGGATACTTCTACCACCAGGTGAGTGCCAGCCCTTCATCACCAAACACTACCCAGTGTGCAAGTACTCATGAGGGACTCCTTTCAGTGGTGACACTGATATACACCTTCCTGTGGGGGCACTTTAACTGAGTGATGGAACTGCCTGGCTATTATACAAAAGTTCCTCAAATTCTTCCTTATCCCCCACAAGGAAGATACTGGACAACATACAATAGGCAACTTCACCCAACAGCCCTGAATCAGATGAACCTCGGACTACAACTGCCACTACTGCTACCCAATGCGGCAGGGATACTTACAGTAAATTTCATGTTCAGATGTACAATAATACATGGTTTGGACCTTTTTAAAACTGTGAAGAATATATGAGATAAGGCCATCTGACTCATTCTCTCTCTGAAAAACAGACAATGGAACAGCAGGAATCTGCACAAGCACTGTACTGCTCTACTCAATCTTGATGTTGTCTGGATGATTATTTCTACTTGCAGGTGATTCAAGTTAAAGATGTGTGAAAACTGCTATGCAGTGGACCGTCAACTGGGGTAACTACAGACACTTTAAGAGGTTTTCTTAACCTGATATTTATTGCTGACAGTAGTGTGGACAGCCACCTTTAGGTCATCAGGGATGACACATGCAGGCATGTTGGAGCCTTTAAATATGAATGAATGAACAAATGAAGCCCAATGCTCAACATTCTTGGGGAGCACAGACAGTAGTACTTAGATATCTGTTCCTATTATCAAAAGTTGTATAATACAATAGTTTTCATTCAGAGAGTCAGCCCAAATATGTGGGGTGATTTCAGACTGAAATGATCTAAATGGCAATGCAAACTACAGTCCTCCCAGATACACCAGTCTGTGAGCTTGAGAGCTATTTGAAAAACTGATAAACCATTGAAAAATTGACAGAAATCAGGAGCAAGTGAATTATATGTAGCAAGTTGATAAGGATAGGTGGGTCTAAAACATCATAATTATTCAAATAAAATTTTGTGCAGGAAATCGGTATACTATTTACCAGTGCTATTCATTTTTAGTTAATTCCCAAGGATATACATTTGGAACAGACCACACAAGAGATGCCAGCAAATGGAAACAATTTAATTTTTGCTTTATATAATGCTGTGAGTCAGGTATCACTCTACTTCCCTGTAAATTTTCATATCTGCCACCTAAAGACAAAATTTCAATTATGATAAATATACCAAGGATCCCAATGTCATTTTCATTTCTTAGTTAACCATATCATTTTTCTTAGTACCGGTGCTCTATGTGTTACAGAATATTCTTGCCAGATAAAAATTTTCATGGTAGGATGTTTTTCAAAACTGACTGTTATACATATGAACAACAAGACTGAAGCTAAAAATATTAAGTCATGAGGAATTAACACCACTGTGGTGTTAGCCAGATTTTTTTTTCTTTCTTTTTTTTATGAAAAGGAAGAGGGAATCACAGGCCAGATGCCCACAAGACTGTTTCTTCCACAAAAAAAAAAAATAAATAAAATAAATAAATAAAATAAAAATAACAAAGTCAAATTCAGGATCTGTTCATTTTGAGATGCCTGGACACACTACACTTGAAAGACAGGAGATCACAGGCAGCAGGTAATACAGACAAAGGAAGACAGTTACAGAGCTAACCTGTTGCATACATGAAGAACTGGGAGTAATTGTTAACTCTTGTATTAGAGAGTTGCGCAGACAAGCGATAAGGGTATATTGTTGGACAGGTAATACACACCCCCAGTAGTGGTGAAGGGATGCAAGGTGAGTGTTCAGAGATGCAGTGACCATTGATATCTATTTATATACCTAGGCTGCTTCCCTTGTCAGGACTCTAAAATCTCTTAGTACATAATAGCTAGCAACATACATATGTAGTCTAGAGGTTGGGTCAATGTCAACCTTGGGGCCCAAAAGGAAATGACGTTAGCATCTCTCCGGAATGTCTCACATAGCACAACAGCCCACAAGCAGCACCTCGTGACCACACACACACACACACACACACACACACACACACACACACAACGCTCCATACCGGGCCAGCTTGGCCAGTGGCATTACCTAAATTAGTATCTTTATATGAGTCCAGCTCTGTACCAGGTTAGACTAAATGGTTTTCTATTATTATAAAAAAAAAAAAATAAGAAGAAGAAGTTTAAGCAAGACTTGTTCAAACAGAAAAGAGAACAAAGTAGCGAAAGAATGCGCTCAATCAGCTGATTGGTTGTTTAGACTACAACTGCCCCAGGGAATGTAAGTACTCTGTGCTTTTAGTACTGCAAAATGGCCACATACTTTAGTAAAGCAAATTTGGAAAAGAAAAGGGATAAAGGCAGAAAGCAGGATGAAGATTTCCACCAAGAACTGGTTGAAATGGAGACTCACAATAAACTGGTGGAGCGTGTACACAGACTGGAGATGGCTTTTCAGAATGACATTGATGAAATTAAGAAGAAGATGCACTTGCAAAAGGAAGAAATAGAAAAACTAGGAAGGGAGCTCAACAAGAAAGACACAACCATGGATGAACTAACAATGGAAGTGAGTACACTTAGGAGGAAAATGAGTGAAACGGCAATCACAGTAGTCAACCAAGAGAGTATTATGGAAGAGTTCAAAAATGATACAGAGACAATTAGGCAAGTAAGCAGTCTGATAGACCAGAGCAGTGATACTGAGGATAAGATAACACAGGTGAATGAAGCTGTGCAAAGCTACAAAAATGATGTGGAAACCACGTATGCTGAAATGGTGAAAGTAAGAAAGACTTAGAAACAAGGTTGGAAGAAAAAAGCATTAAAAAGGAAGCGAAAAGAATAATCCAATACAATCCAAAGTTAGTCAGAGATTCAGTAGATATCAACAAATCTATAGTAATCACTGGTATAGAAGAGGAAGAAGTAAAAATCAAGATCTCAAGAGACAAAAAGGAGTTGGCAAATGTAATTAGCTTATTGAAAGAAGTATCAGAGGAAATCTGTAGTAAAGACATAGAGGAACACAAAAGGTTAGGGAAATACGAGAAAAACAAGTCAAGAACTCTGACGGTAACCTTCCAGAGTGTAAACACTGTGGAGGAGATACTAAAAAATGCAAAGAATCTTATGGAAAAAGAGGAGTTCAAAAATGTATGGATAAAAAGATGCCTAACACAAGAGGAACTGGAATTGCTGAAAGAGAAGAGGGAGGAAACAAAAACAAAAAATGAGGGAAGATCAGAAGAGGAGAAGAATGCATTTTTTTTACAAAGTAATAGGATTGCAGGTACGAAAGTGGTACATAAAAAGGAGGGAATAAAAAGGAGGAAGGTAGTAGAACCATGTCATGACAAGTATATAAACAAGATGATTAAGTTGATGAAATGGTATCTAAATTATTAGAGATGAATGATTATGTCAGAGAAAATGAACCATATATAATATGCCTAACTGAAACAAAATTAACACCAAGGATATCAAATGACATACTAAACTTAGAAGAATATAATATATGGAGAAGAGATAGGAACTTAAAAAAAGGAGGAGGAATTATAATATTAACTAAGAAAAATCTGAAAGTCAAAGAAACAGAACTAGATATACCCTCACAAGTAGAACTGATTGCAGCAGAGATCAAAACATCTGAAGGGAAAGTAATTGTAGCCAATTTGTACATGCTACCCAGATCAAACACATGGGAAAGAGACGAATATGAGGACCTGGCAGAGAGTACAATTCAGAGTTTAAGAGCATTACTACATAAAATGGAAGAGAAATCGGAAAGAAAGTAATCCCTCTAATATCCGAACGCCCAATATCCAAACATTCCCACTAACCAGACATAATTGTCCCAGGATCCAATATTCCCAAAATGGTCCGAGAACCTCAAAAAAATCGGGGGGGGAAAAAACAAAAAAAAAACGATTTTTTCCTGCCCGTAATTTGAACTTGGCGCGCGGGGCGCGGGACAGCTTTGTTGTGGCGCATCATTCCTCAAACGTCTGCTTGAGCACCCCTGCATCCTCCCCACTTTCCGCCTGTCTCTCGTCGCACATCAACGCTCGTCGTCATGGCTGCCCACGTGCTCGCTTTTGTGGTGGTGCCTTACCTGCTGCAGGCACTCCTGCTGCTCTTGCGCCTCTCCTTCATGTGTGTGATGATGGCCCCGCCGCCTGAGAAGAGGAAGAGAGTGGTGTTGACTCTGGAGAAGAAGCGGGAGATATTGGAAAAAGTAGATGCGGGGTGGTCTTCTTCCCGCATCCTCTGCAAGTTCAACCTGGCCTGATCTACTTTGTTTGATATTAAGGGATCCCGAGACAAACTCACTCAGTACAAGGCTGACTTCTCGTCAAGAAGCAAACGCAACGCGGAGAGGAAGATGATGTTTACTCCCAAGTTTGCTGAAGTCGACTGCTCCACTTTGATTTGGTATCGACAGCAACGTGCTGCTGGTGTGATGGTACGTGGTACGAAGCTGAAGGCTGCTGCAGAGAAGTTCGCCAGGCTTCACGACGCCCTAGACTTCAAGGCATCTGAGGGTTGGCTCTTCGCGTTTAAGTTACGGCATGGCCTTACCAACCGTAAGGCTCATGGTGAAGCTTTAGACTCAAAAGAGGATGGAGTTGACGAGTTTCGGCACAAGGTGAAGGGCTTGATCGACAGGGAGGGCCTCAATCTCATCCAAGTCTACAACGCTGACGAAACTGGTTTATTCTATCGCTCTTTGCCAACGAACACTCTAGCCGAGGAAACGGAGAAGCGTGTACCTGGCCGCAAGCTCTCCAAGCAACGGATATCCGCTTTGTGTTGTGCCAATGCTAACGGCATGCACCGGCTTAGCCCGTTATTGTTGGCCGCACAAAGCAGCCTCGGTGTCTTCGTGGGGTGATGGATGTCCTTCCTGTCGTCTGGTACCATTCTTTGAAGGCATGGTTTACAGCCCAGATCTTCAAAGACTGGTTCAACCGCCATTTCGTCAAGGAGGTCATCAATTACCAGACGAAGACTCTGGGAATCCCACGCGACCAGGTAAAGGCCCTCCTTCTCCTCGACAATGTACCTGCCCACCTGTGCGACAAGGACTTGGTGGCTGAGAATGGCCGCATTAGGTGCATGTTTCTGCCACCTAATACGACTGCTCTCATCCAACCAATGGACCAAGGAGTGATTGTGGCAACGAAGAGGCTGTACCGAAGGAAGTTCCTGGACAAGGTGATGGTTGTTCTCGAGGACCAGGACGAGTGCAAGGAGGGACGGGACACGCGAGGCCAGCGGACTTTGGAAAACCTTCGCTGCTACAACATCAAGTCTGCAATCTACAACTGGGCCAGTGCATGTAAGGAAATCCCTGTCAAGACTCTAGAAAATGGTTGGTCTCGTCTGCTTCTCGGAACGGATGTGGAATACGATTTCCTAGGTTTTAACGTGGATGACTTCCATGAACGTCTACATACGCATGGCGACAATGTTGATGTGGACGACATGCGTGAGTGGTTGGATGATGACGAGGGCGATCCTGGGTATCAGACCCTGTCTGATATCGAGATCGCATCTTCAGTTGCAGGTGTCAGTACCCAGCTTGAAGATTCCGACGAGGATGGCGACGATGATGCGGACTCCTCTCAGCATGACACAACTCCAGCCATCCCCAAGCTGAGCGCACTCCGGGAACACCTAGAGTTCGTTCTGGACTACCTGGAACACCTGGACTGTGACAGGGAAATGGGGCCCTTGGGACTTGTGGAGGAAGTGCGTGCTTTCAGGCAGCGCATCATTAATCGTCAGAATCGTCGTTCCTTGTGTCAATCAACGATTGACAGTTTTTTCAGGCCCGTGACCCCTGCTGTGCCCAACCCTGGCTCCACTCCGTTGCCTCCCCAAGACAGGCCCTCATGCTCCAAGCCACAGCCCAGCACATCAGCCACGGTGGAGTCACCGCTCGACGTGAGTTTGCGTCTGCCTTCAGAGTCGTCTGCAGTGGGTGTGCCATCACCACGACCCAGTGACGCACCCCTAGGTCACCTGCCAGCGATACTCTCGGACTCTGACAGTGAATAGACGCCAAGAACTTCTCCACTAGACCACACGGGAATTTACAGTGTTGTGCAGTGAAAAAAACAGTGCATTGTGTTAAGGATTTACAGTTGTGAGTGAAAAGACAAACAATTTTTGGACTAAATTTATCGTAAATAGACGTGTGTTTTTGCTTTAGAAAATGGTTGTAAGAAGGGAAAGACTTAAAGTGCAGACTGCAACACTTATTAAGTTACAATGGAGCATAAGTAAGACAAGAGTGCGCACTGTGAAGAGAATGGACTTCTGAGTGCGAATGACTAAGTTCAGTGCAAGACTTCATGAACAGTGTACTGCAAGTGCTTCAGGAAATCCTTCTTACTGTCAGAGTCTGAGAGGAGGCGGTTATTCATCGAGATGGCCATGGACTTGCTGTAAGTAGGCAGAATGTTTCATACTGTACTGTACTGTATTTTCCATACTATACTTACCTCAAACACCTCATTTCACTCTTTTATGTCCCTTATTGGTGTGAATATGCTGTGTCTTAGGTGCTATGCATGTGCAGTAGGGAGGTGTTTTTCTGAGTTAGGCTAGGTTAGGGTCCATAACTACCAGTCCAGGAGCCAGTGACTTGTAAGTACCCGGAATGTTGAATACTGTATGAACCTACCTCAAAAACCTCATTTTATGCTTCTTTTGCATTTATTTCAGTCTTTTATGTCCATTAATAGTGTGATTTGGGTCTTAAATAGGTGCTATGCATGTCCAGAGGGAGCTGTATAGGTGTTTTTCTGAGTTAGAGAACATAAGTACAAGTCCAGAAGCTGGGGCCAAATATCCGGACAGGACCACTATCCAGACCTGCCTATGGCTCTATTACGTCGGATATTGGAGGGATTACTGTATACTAACTGGAGATTTTAATACAAATATAAATTGGAATACTCTAGATATAATAAGCCAAGAAAGATGTTATAACCAAAAGCTCCTGGATCTTCTGCAAGAGTTTTTCCTAACGCAACATGCGGGGAAACCACCAGAAAAAGCGGACTCGATGTACCCTCAATGCTAGATCTCATATTTACTAGGCAAGAAAATGATATTGACAGTTTAATATATCACCCTGCATTCGGCAAAAGCGACCATGCAGTACTAAATTGCAACTTCAGGATAGCATATGACATAGTTAACAGCAATGAAAGTTACAAAAAGAGCCTAAACTATAAAAAGGGAAATTATCATGACCTAAAGAAGTACTTCTTAAAAACTGATTGGGAAAAGGAGCTTAGAGGACAAGATCTAAATGCTGTATATAAAAAATTCTGTGAATTTTATGAAATAGGAGTTGAGAAGTACATCCCACAGCACAAAGAAGCAGAAAAGAATATAAAGAAATGGTTCAATACAGAATGTAAAAAATCAAAAGAAAGAAGAGATTTGTTGTGGAATAGATACAGAAGACACAATAGTGAAAGGGCATATAATAATTACAAACAGGCAAGAAACGATTATACAAGAATAAGGAGGGAAGCCCAAAAACAGTTTGAGGACATCATAAATAAAAGTAGTGATCAACCAAAGCTATTTTACAGCTACATCAGAAGCAAAACCAAAGTAAAAGATAAAATCAATTCATTACGGACGAGGGAATCACCTATACACAAGAGAAGGATATTTGTGATGCACTAAATAAGAATTTCCAATCAGTTTTTACAGAAGAAAAAAACTTTGACAGGGACTATGTGGAACATGCATGCCAACACATACTACCAGATATACAAATAGCAGAAAAAGTAATACAGGAGAAGCTAAGTAAATTAGACAGAGGAAAAGCAAATGGTCCTGATGAAATTTCACGTTGGGTGCTACGAGAATGTGCAAAGGAGTTAAGTAAACCATTATTTTTAATTTTCAAGAAATCCTTGAGTCAAGGTAAACTACCTGATATTTGGAAGAAAGCATTGTCCCCTTATTCAAGAAAGGGAATAGACAAAATCCACTCAACTACTGACCAGTATCACTAATCAGTGTTGTAAGCAAGGTATTAGAAAAGCTTATATGAAAAGCTTGGGTAAATCACCTAGAAGAACACAGAATGATAAAAGAAAGACAGTTTGGTTTCAGAAAAGGAAAATCGTGTGTTACTAATCAGTTGAGCTACTATGACAGAGTAACAGACACAATACAGGAAAGAGAAGGATGGGTGGACAGTATCTATTTAGATTTCAAGAAAGCATTTGACACAGTACCACACCAAAGACTTTTATAGAAACTGTACCATCAAGGAGGAATTCGAGGCAAACTGTATTGTTGGATGCAAGATTTTCTCATAAAAAGAGAAATGAGAACAGTACTAAAGGGAAATTACTCATCATGGAAAGAAGTGACTAGTGGAGTACCACAGGTTTCAGTGCTGGGACCAATCCCACTAGTACCACAGGGCTCAGTGCTGGCACCAATCATGTTTTTAGTGTATATAAATGATATAGACAGTAACACTGGAAATGAAAGCTATCTAAATATGTTTGCAGATGATGCAAAAATACAAAGGAGAATTACTAACACAGACTCTTGTAAAGAGCTACAAGAAAAATTAAATAAACTTCATGAATGGAGTAATACATGGCAAATGGAATTCAATGTGGACAAGTGTCATGTAATCAAGTTTGGTAAAAGTGGAAAAAGACCTGATTGGGATTATACATTAGGAAATAAAACCTTATACACATCAGAAAGAGAGAAGGACCTAGGTGTGATGATCAATAACAGACTATCTCCGGCTGACCACGTCAATGAGATGGTATGGTACATGTATACTATCTATCTATCTATTGCCAGACACCATAATCCCTTAAGGGGTGGCCATTTGACTTTGAGTTATTTGTTTTAAGGGGAGGGGCACTCATTCACATACATAAATGAAGACATGCTAAGAAAGATAATAACATCTTTCATCAGACCAACCCTGGAGTATGCATCAATAGTCTGGAGTCCTCATCTAAAAAAAAACACATTTACAAGATTGAAAAAGTTCAAAGGGCCGCTACAAGATGGGTACCAAGCTTAAGGGATCTAAGCTACGAAGAAAGACTAAATAAACTGAATCTACCAACACTACAGGAAAGAAGGAAAAGAGGTGACATGATAATGCTATATAAATGCATATCAGGGAAGGCAAAAATAGACATAAATGATTACTTAACCTATGGGGAAGCATCAGCAAGACACTGCAAAAAACTGCATAAGAAGAGAGGTGATAAAGACGTAAGGAAATTCAGTTTCCCAAACAGAGCAATTGATCAGTGGAATGCACTACCGAATGAAATAATGTGTGCCAAAACAATTCACAAATTTAAGGATATGTACGATAAATATGATTTAAGACACGGAACAGTACGAGCTTGACTCATTCCTGTAAAGATACAATTAGGTAAGAACAATTAGGTAAGAACACACACACACACACACACACACACACACACACACACACACACATTGGAGAAAATTCAGAGAAACAAGAGAGATACAGAGGAAGTGGGATATCTTTCTAGACCTCCATAATTTGGGAGTGGAAAAATTTGTACCAAGAGTAATAGGGAAAGAAAACAGGAAACAGGAGTGGTTTAACAGAAGGTGTATGATAGCAAAAAAAAGAGAGAGATAAGGTGTGGAACAACTGGAGAAAGAGAGGTAACAACAGAACAAAGGAAGAATATAAAAGAATTAGAAATGAATACACAAGAATACGTAGAGAAGAAGAAAGGAATTTTGAAAATGGTATAATAAACAAATGCAAGGATGAACCCAAACTGTTTTATAGATTTGTTAATGGCACTGAAACAAAAGGAAGGAATCACCAAACTGAAAGTAGAAGGAGAGGTCTATACAGATGCAGCAGTACAAGCAGAAATAATGAACAAATGTTTCCAATCGGTTTTCACTAATGAAAATGAGTTTTTGGAAAGGGAGAGAGTGATTAGAAATGTATCGGTGATAAAAGATATAAAAGTGGAGGTACAGGAAGTGTACAGTATAAATTACTGGAAACTCAAGATGTAAGGAAAGCCCCAGGACCTGATGGAATTTCTAATTGGGTACTGAAGGAATGCAGAAAACAACTGGCAGATAAAATTCACAGTTTAATTGTGTGATCTCTGGAAGAGGGGAAAGTGCTACAAGAATGGAAGAGGGCAAATTCTATCTATCTTTCTATTGCCAGACGCCATAATCCCGTACGGGATGGCCATTTGACTCTGAGTTATTTGTTTTTACAGGGAGGGGCACTAACCCTCCACCAACCCACTTGACACGTAGGGAGCATGTATGGTTTGGTTATACGGTTACTACCCAGCGATGTAAATGGTTTCTTGGCTTACAGGAAACCATTTGGCTTGTCACTCAATGTAAAGCCACCTGTAACGGAAAGAAAAGCAATAAGTAGTGACAGGAAAGATGGGAGAAAAAGGAAGAGAGGAGGACAAATGTGGTACCAATTTATAAGGGAGGAAACATGGAAGAACCCCTGAATTATAGACCAGTGTCTCTAACCAGCATGGTCGCAAAATTGTGCGAGAGAATCCTGAATGACAGATGGATAAAATATCTAGAAGAGATGAACATTTTGGCTGAATGTCAGTTTGGATTCAGAAGTGGAAGGTCATGTGTTTCTAACTTGTCGAGCTTTTACTCAAGAGCGATTGACGTGGTACAGGAGAGAGATGGTTGGGTGGATTATGTATACTTAGATTTAGAGAAGGCCTTCGACAAGGTACCTCATAAGAGACTAATGTGGAAACTAGAATATATAGGAGAACTGAAGGGGAAACTTCTGGAATGGATGAGAGCCTTTTTGAGAGACTGACAAATGAGGACAGTAATAAAGGATAGGATGTCTGGATGGAGGGAAGTAACAAGTGGAGTCCCTCAAGGCTCGGTGTTGGCGCCAGCAATGTTCCTGATTTACGTAAATCATATGGTAGATGGAGTGAATAGTTATGCAAGTCTGTTTGCTTATGATGTAAAGATCTTGAGAAAGGTAGAGGTTGAGGAGGATTGTAAAATGCTACAGGAGGATCTGGATAGGATACGTGATTGGAGCTGGATGTGGGAAATGAAATTTAATGTAAAGAAATGTAAAATATTGGAAATGGGTAAAAGTACCAGGAGGCCATCACTGAATTATTTATTGGGTAATGAATTAATCACAAAAATGAGAGAAGAGAAAGATTTGGGAGTGCTGGTCCAAGACAGTTTGTCACCAGAAAAGCACATTAACAAGATAGTTGGAGAGACTTATAAACTCTTGACTAACATAAGAGTAGCATTTCATTATATGGACGAGGAGATGATGAAAAAATTGATAGTGGCCATGATCCGCCCCAGGTTAGAATATGCAGCGGTAGTGTGGTCCCCACACAAAAAGAAAGATATAAACAAGATTGAGAGAATACAAAGAACAGCAACCAAGATGGTCCCCAGTCTGGCAGACCTGTCATACAGAGAGAGGCTGGAAAAGCTGGATTTGCCTTCCTTAGAGGAAAGGAGAAAGAGGGGAGACATGATTGCAGTGGTCAGGACCATGGTGGGAGTTGATAAAATTGACAAAGAAAATCTGTTTTTATGGGATAAGAGAGCAACAAGAGGACACAGAATGAAATTGAAAAAGTCAAGCTGCTTGAAGGATATCAAGAAATATAGCTTTCCTTACAGAACTATAGACTTATGGAATAGCCTGGACAAAGAGATCGTCCAGTCTAAAAACTTGAACGAGTTTAAAGCTAAATTTGACTTGCTGAGAAACAGCGATGGGAACCCACGACCATAGCACATTTCGTGTGTATCACAATTAGGTATATTAGGTAAATACACAAGTAATTGGAACGACTTAGATGAAAAGACTATGCAGGAGAAAAACATTCATGTGTGTAAAGGTAGATTAGATAAATGTGGAAATGGAGACAGGACAACATGAGCATTGCCCAATTCCTGTATACTACAAATAGGTAAATATACACACACACACACACACACACACACACACACACACACACACACACACGCACACACACACACACACACACACACACACACACACACACAGGCTCTAGAACATTTTGACCAGTGTAGACCACGTGAACGAGGTCCTTATATATGGAAAGAAAGAGGAGGAGAGTCAGAAGGAATTAGGGGGGTCTAGCGAGAAAGCGGTACGGTGGGCTGCAAGAAGTTAGCTAGCATATAAACGCTCTTGTGTAATACACGCAGTTTTCAACTTAACCCTATCCCGTAAAGGAGTGAGCGTTAATTCTGGCTGTGGCGCGTAACTCTTCATCGAGAGCTTTCAGAACAGTCGCGTAGTGATATTTTACTTCTGACGCTCATAGGAAAGTTACTATTTGTCATAGAAAGGTCACTTTGGTCTCATTTTGAAGATGAAGACTTTTGCTCTGTTGTACATTGTTCATAAAGACAATATATACAAAATAAAATGCAAAAAAAGTGAGTAGAAGTTAGCTGACATGCTAAAGAGTTACACTCCTTTAAAAAAATATTCGCCCCAAAAAACTACCGGTATTCTATCTATCTATCTATTGCCAGACGCCTCAATCCCGTTTGGGGTGGCCACAAACAAATCGCCTCCACGTCGCCCTGTCCACAGCCATTTCACTGCCCTGCTCCCAACTCACACCCGCCTCTCTCATATACCTCTCCACCCCATCCCTCCATCTCATCCTCGGCCTCCCCCTCCCTCTTCCCCCCTCCACCTCACTCACATACACTCTCTTCGTCAGTCTTTCACCCTCCATCCTCTCCACATAGGCAAACCACCTCAGTGTGTTCCTCATAACGCTTCCTATCACATCCACATCCACACCACAACGCTCCTTTATATCCTCATTCGTCAACCTGTTTCTCCATGTGACTCCACAGGCTCCTCTTAAATAAATCATTTCCACTGCTCTCACTCTTGACTTGTGTCCTTCGAACAACGTCCAAGCTTCACTTCCATATGTTAGAGTTGGTATCACAATACTGTCATGTAGTAACTTTTTCACTTCCATGCTCACTTCCCTGTTTCTTATCACTGCTTTCACGGAACCAGCAACCTTTCTTCCCTGCTGTACCCTTTCAAGCACTTCACCCTCCAAACCTCCATCCTTACTCATCACACTACCCAAGTACTTAAACGTACTCACATTTTCCAATTCCTCACCATCCAACCTCGCTGTACATTCACTGACTTCTCCTTTCTCAAAGACCATCACTTTACTCTTCCCTACATTCACCTTTAGATTCCATTTCTTACACACTCTCCCAAACTCATCCACCAAGCCTTGCAGCTCCCCTTCGTCTTCACTCAACAACACAGTATCATCTGCAAACAACAGTACAGAGAGTTTCCAAACACTATCCTCTCTCACCATGGCCACTCCAATATCCACTACCCTACCTTGTACCTCTTTTATTACCCCATCCATGTACAGATTGAACAACCATGGCGACATGACACATCCCTGTTTCAACCCAATTTTCAAAGAGAAAAATTCTCTTAGTTCACCATCCACACGCACTGCAGCCTTCACACCATCGTACATACTCTTCACAGCATTCAACAACTTCCCATCTACTCCATATATTCTTAATACTTTCCACAATCCTTGTCTATCCACCATGTCATATGCTTTCTCCAAATCCATGAAAGCCACATACAACTTCTTTCCCTCCTCTAGAAACTTTTCCACTAAAGATCTAGGAATGAATATCTGATCTACACAACCTCTTCCCTTCCTAAAGCCTCCCTGTTCTTCTCCAACTAATTTCTCTGTTCTTTCTCTAACTCTGTCAATAAATATCCTACCATACACTTTTCCTATTATACTAAGAAGACAAATGCCCCTATGATTACCACACACTTCTTTTTTCCCCTTTTCCTTTGTACAAGGGAATAATTATACCTGACTTCCAATCCTCTGGGACTCTACCTTCCTCCCAGGCCAATCCGCACACCTTCCACATCCATTCTACTAGCATCTCTCCCCCATGCTTCAGCATTTCACCACACACTCCATCAATTCCTGGGGCTTTCCCTAATTTAACTTTCTTCATTGCTTCCACAACTTCTATTCTACTGATTTCTTCCTGTCTTCTCACCTCCCTCCTTCTCCCAGCCATTCCCCAGCCACTTATACTCGCATTACTTCCATCCTCTATGTTCAACAATTCCTTAAAGTGTTCTCTCCATCTGCTCACTTTTTCTCCCTTCTCCATTAGTAATCTACCATACCAGGTATTTATCTTTCACTCCCCTGCTAACTTCATGTATCTATAGTAATCTATGAAATGAAACAAATACATATTCTGTGAAGAGCCCATTCTAATAAGACACGAGTATCTGGAAGACCTGCGCCCGTTTGGTAAAGTATTATTTATGCAAAAGGGGTCAATGATTGCAACAGACTATCAGAAAAGGTTGTATTAATTTTTATTCATTGGACCCATGCCCGTCAGTAATTTTAGTGTGCTCTATGACATTATCTCCCCAAACTAGGGGGTAGGTCTTTTCTGTGGCATTTCCATATTAATGGTGGTTTCAATTTCGTCTCGTACTGTACATAATTTCACCTATCGTGACGCATGACCTGCACCCTGTGACAGCTGGAAAATTGAGCTCTGATGGTGCTGCCACCTGACAGTCAGCCTTGAACTACTTCACCTGATGCGACTCAAGGGACACCTCACGTGGGAAAAACTTCAATCAACAATAGCCCTTAATCAACCCAACCCAACCCAACAGATGCCGAGGTGACACACAGCTAGCCCTGTCGAGAAGTGCCATGCATTTTCCAAGATGCTCATGTCACGAGTGTTCTCCTCCTCCGTTCAAAGTTTTCCACCTTGCTTATGAAAATAACATGGCCAGCCTTGACTTTTTCCGTTGACATGGTGATCTGCCAGAATTGCAGTATGGTAATGTGTTGGTACAGGGACGACAAATGTGGCTGGTGGTGTAATCATGCATGTGGTCGCCAAGCTGACACAGTTCCAATCTTAAGAGGTGCTGAGGTGGCTGAATTGGCTAAAACTACACCTCCTCCCTAGAGTATGTGGCTATCCCAGTTACATAGCTATGGAGGGTTCGAGCAGCTTTCGAAGTGAGGTTTTGTAGTGGTCTAGTGGTTAATGTCACTGGAGGGGATGGGGGGCAAAGCCCCCTAGCTATGAGAGGTTAGGTTTAGTTTGGTTAAGATAGATTAGTTTGGGCATGTTAAGTTTCATTCAAGTGGGTTTTTAATGTATTCTAATAAATTTTCATGACTATTTAATTTTTAATTACCGTATGTACCGGTATATTGTATATGTATACCAGTATTGTGGTAGGTGGTGGTGACCATCATCCACTCACTTGATGTAGTGCTGCCTACCTCTTCTTTAGCTTTTACTATTCTTTTTCTGTGCCTGCCCTCCTCTCTTCTTATTTCTCCCATCTTTCCTGTCACTTCTTACTGCTTTTCTTTCCATAGCAGGTGGCTTTACATTGAGTGACAAGCCAAATGGTTTCCTGTAAACCAAGAAACCATTTACAACGGTGGGTAGTAACCATATACCCAAGCCATATGTACTCCCTACGTGCCAGCAAGTGGGTTGGTGGAGGATTAGTGCCCCTCCCCGTAAAAAAGTCAAATGGCCACCCCTTACGGGATTATGGCATCTGGCAATAGATAGATAGATAGATGTATATTGATCAATTTTGATTATTTTATTTTGTTAATTTCTGACTTGATTCATCTCAAAGGGTAGTTGTCATTCGCGATTTGAAAAAAAAAAAAAAATCCATTCATCCATCCATCCATTGCCAGACGCCATGTATCCCAAACGGGGTGGCCAAGGGCTTAGAGTTAATTGTTTTACAGGGAGGGGCACTAATCCTCCACCAACCCCACTTGACACGTAGGGATGCCAACAGCATCTGGTGTTCCCAGGCGGTCACCCATCCAAGTACTAACCAGACCCAACGTTGCTTAACTTCGCTGATCGGACGGGAAGCGGTGTACTCAACGTGGTATGGCCAAATCAATCAAAATACATTTTAAATCATCAGAAAACTATAATACAATAAAATGTGGGTTCATTGAAAAAAAAAAAATCCAAACAGTTATTAGTAAACCTAGTACCAATGTGTTCAAGAACAACTACGATTAGTATTTTAATGCAAGTCTAAGAGCCTTCTCAGCCAAGCAGCCCAGCCTCTTTACAGCCACAGTAATCAATACACTAAGCAATCACAGAGGAAGGTGCACTCATGGTTGTTGTGTCTTATTGGTGGAACCCTCCTCAAACACTGAGGAGGTTTTAATAGAACCAGGAGGCTAATTGACAATTTCTCAATTATGAAGTCTATACTGTACAATCTAAACGTCTGGGGATCTGGGAGGCTAGTGTTAGGCTCCCATTTATGCATACTGTAAGGTCTCCCGTTTCACTGATTAGATCTTGGTTACGCTGAATGGGATTTGGGTAGGTTAATGCCTAAAACAACCTGTCAAAAACGCCAGGAAACACATCATTTCAGCAGTGCTTGTTTGGTGTTAAATTATTCCCCGCGAAAATCAACTGCGGAACCGACTGAATCACGTCAGTCCATCAAAAAAACATAAGTTTCAAGCAAACTTACAAAATTTACCAGAACGTGTGCATGGTTAGCACCCATTATAACTTACGGATGTTGCTTCTTTGAAGATAATCGTGGTGCGCTTATCTTCACACCGGAAAAGACCAAAGACCACCTCACCTGCAAGGACGCTGCAAGACAGCTGATGCCATGCCTGACGCAACTCGCTCCATCTTTACGCACACTGCCGCGCTGCTGTATCGTAATAAATGTGACTTTTGAAGTTATTTGTATTCGCAATTGCTTTTTTTATATTTTAAAAGGTGTACAACAACACAATATTTAGATTTACTGATATCTAGTTATAGATAATTATACTTATCTATATTCATGCAAGAAGATGGCGACAGTACAACTTCACTGTGCGACGGCCATTTTTAGTTATTACAAAAATCGATTATCCCTTCATAATGGAGGATTTCTATCACGAGAAGTATTACAGTCGCCATGTTACTATCATAATGCAGTGAGTTACCTGCGACACAACTGATACTTCAATAACTTAAGTTTGTAAAAAGACCCAACGGTATTCTATACTGATGAAAACAGAATTAATTAGTATTGATGCTTGTCATGTACTTAATCCTAATTAGGAAAACAATTGTTTTAAGCTAATAATTGCGGTAAGATGGGAGCAGCGTAGCCTCAGTGGCTGTCAGCTGATGGGTGTTTATGTTGTCAAGATGACGCTGTAATGTCATTTCGGTGGGTTTTGAGTCCCTACACTGTGGACGTTATGGTTACGATTCCCCATCAGACACTTAGCCGTCAAAATATGGACGATTCCCCGTCATTCTATAAATATACTTAATATTACTTACTCAATACTATAAAAACTAATTTTTATGAGAAAGTATCAGTCTGTTCATTCAACAACGCACTTTGGATATTATAAGTTGCACTTTTAGTCAACAATTAACTTGTTTCAACCTTGCTGTTGTCGACTTTGAATTATATTCTGGCGTCACCTTTAGCTGTCTTCATTAATATTTATTGGTACTACAACATTCTGGGTATATTTTAAAACGGCTTTGAAGAGATAGAAGTATATATTTATCTCAAATGACAATATCCAATGTCTTGCCCTGATCGGCAATAATGGACGCAAGCCGTGGGGTGGACACAACATGTAGAGCTCAGTGAATGGAAAGGTATGGCTGAATCTCAACAGATGTCACCACATGCGCTGGCGAAGTGACCGAGATTATTTGGACCAATGGATAAATAACCAGTGGCAGAAGGACCATTTTTCTTTGCACCGGAAGCATTACGTTCCCCTTTACTGGCGTACGATAGCATATATATATATATATATATATATATATATATATATATATATATATATATATATATATATATATATATATATATGGCTAGGGGAATGCCAAGAGATCCAGAGGCTGGATGAATATTGTAAGAAGCGCATGATGAGAGATTTATCCCTTTTTAACGTGACAGGACTGACTCTATCGGATAGGTTTATATGAAGCTACAGAACGTGGTGAATGTTTTTGGCGCACCAGATAGAGCTAGGATTCCGGGGGCTCGAATGGTGAGTGAATGGAAGCGTGGCCCACTTAATTGGGTGAATTTTGTCTGTCTGGATATTGCTACTCCTCACTCTGCTGTAGGGCGGGAAAGGAGGTCCGGGGATGAATGATGATGATGATCTATATAATTATATTGTTATGCAGCGTATTCAGAGTCCCGACTTCTCGGTCACAGATACGGTGCAACCCTGGGTTCTTTGTTCCTCACAGGATCAGTCACAGACAAGGAAGGAAAGTCCAAACACCACTGGTCAAAAGGCACACTTACAGTATATATTACCAATAGACAACTACACACACATTCTATGAGCAAAACTTGTGAAATATACTATCTATCTATCTACCTAGAGCCCGACGCCCTAATCCCGCAAAGGGCGGCCGCAGACAAAACGCCTCCAAGTTGCTCTGTCACTCACCATTTGACTACCCACCCACCCCAACTCACTCCCCCCTCCCTCATATACCTCTCAACTCAATCCCTCCACCTCATCCTCAGTCTACCCCTCCCTCTCCCTCCCTCCACCTCACCTACATACACCCTCTTAGTCAGTCTTTCATTCTCCATTCTCTCCACTTGTCCAAACTACCTCAGTGTATTTCTCCTAATCTTCTCAACCACATCCACATCCACCCCACAACGTTCTTTCACTTCATTCGTCAACCTGTCCCTCCATGTCACTCCACATGCTCCTCTCAAGTAACTCATTTCCACTGCTCTCACTCTTGACTTGTTCCCTTCTTGCAAGGTCCATGCCTCGCTTCCATACGTCAGGGTAGGGATCACAATACTATCATGCAGTGACTTCTTAACTTCCATACTCACCTCCCGATTTCTCATCACTGCTTTCAGTGAACCAACAACCTTCTTTCCCTGCTGTACCCTTTCACGCATTTCATCCCCCAAAGTTCCATCCTTACTCATCACACTACCCAAGTACTAGAATGCACTCACATTCTCCATATCCTTGCCATCCAACCTCACCGTGCATTCTGTGACTTCATTCCACTCAAACACCATAACATTACTTTTGTTTACATTAACTTTCAGATTCCTCTTCCTACACACTGTCCCAAATTCATTCGAGGTTTGGAGGGTGGTGGGTGACAGCGGTTGGAGGGGATGAGGATGGTGGAGATGTGGTGGGAGGGGTGCAAGGGGGTGTGGGGCCCAAAGGGGGGATGGGGTGGGGGTGGAAGGTCAGGAGGGGGAGGATGTTGGAGGGCCAGGTGTGAACGAACGGTGGTGGCGACCGGAGTGGGGGTGAAGGACATGGTGGGATTGTTGGTGGAGGAGAAGGAAGGGGAAAGGTAGCAGGTGTAGGAATTTTCCGGTGCTGGAGGGGAGGTGGGAGGTGGGGCCGGCGGGCTGTGTGGCTGAGGGGGCGGTGTGTTCAGTGCTGGCGAGCGATGCACGTGTCAGTTCCTGTAGGTGCGGGTGGTGTGGTGGTAACTGATAGTCACTTGGTAGGGGTTGGGGACATTTACTATCTCGTAGGGACCAGTGTAGTGGGGGGCAAGCTTATGTGGGGTGGGCAGGGTGGCGACCATGACGAAATTGCCTGCTTGGTACAGGCTGGTAGGTGCAGCGTCGGGGGCTAGGTCCAGTGTGGCTTGCAGGTGTTGGAGCTTTTGTTTGAGATGATGCAGGGGGTCGGATGAGGTGGGGTTTGTGGGGGCTTGTAGATGACGTTGGAGGGGAAGCAGCAGGGGTGGTTCGCCAAATACTCGCTCATGTGGTGTGATGCCGTCCTCACGTGGGCAGGTGTTCATGCCCCATTGTTTTATCTTGATGTGCGCTGGCCAATCATCACTTTGTGTGGCTTGGATCCTGGTCTACACGTGGTTGAGCAGAGTACCGTGGGTGCATTCACAGATGCCATTTCCTTGCAGCCAATATGGGGAAGAATGGGAAATATTATGTCCAAAGATAGTGGAAAATTCTGCCCAGATTTTGCCTGTAAAATCGAGTGCATTATCGGAGTGGAGGGCCTGGGGAATGCCGAAATATGGGAACACATAACGAGTCAGGGCATCAGCGACGGCGAGAGTGTGGTGTTCTATTGCCGGACACGCCATCAGAAACTTAGAGTATGTGTTCACGAACGTAATTATGTATTGGTAGCCTGATTTAGGTGGGAGAGGGCAAGCGACATCAACGGATAGCAGCTGCCATGGTTTGTTGGCCACGAGGTGGGCCGAGGGTCCTGGTGTGCGAGTGGTGTCTTTCCCTAGGGCACACGCTTGACAGGCTTGCACGACTTGTTGCACGAGTTTGGAGAGATGTTGGGACCAGAAGGTGTTGTTAAAGACCTGGAGTAATTTCTTCGCACCAAGGTGTATCCTGTTGTCAGCATGGAAGTGGGTGAGGGTGTCCAGGGCTGCATCAGGGTTGAGAGCAATGTGACCTAAGTGGGTGTATAAGAGGTCGCCGTGCCATTGGAACTTGGAGAGGAGATGGGCTGGCATCCAGTCGAGGTGATCCTGGGCCTGCCAGCGCTGCATGAGGGTGGGTGCGGCCTGGATGGAGTTCACAGGGAGTCTGGAGAGGGCGCCAGCATTCATGTGGAGTTTGCTAGGTCAGTATGCTACATCAAAGTTGAATCCTTCTAAGGTTTCCCTCCAATGGGTCATCTGTGCATTCTTGATGTCAGATTGGCAGAGCCATTGAAGGAACTGGTGATACATGATGATGGTAAAGTGAGTTCCCACCAGGTAAGTGCGGAAGTACTCGATTGCCCAGATGATGCCGAGGCACTCCCGTTTTGTGGCTGCATAGTTGCATTCCACATGGTTGAGGGTGCGGCTGGCACAGGCAATGATATGTTCCTGGCTGTCTTGTACTTGAGTTAGCACATCACCAATAGTCACCAGTGAGACGTCGGTGTATGGGTGGAAAGGGATAGTGTAATCGGGGAATCCCACTATGGGGGCTGTGATTAGCTTGTCTTTGAGGGTCCGGAAGACTTGGAGGCGATCTTCTGTTCATGTGAAAGGATCCTCCTTCTTGGTTAGGTCGTGCAGCGGCTTAGCGATGGTCACAAACCCTTTCACAAAGCACCGGTAGTAGGAGGCGAGGCCTATGAATACGCAGGTCTCATGTACTTCCCGGGGCAGGGGGAGCTCAGCTATGGCCCTGAGTTTCTCGGGATCGGGAGTGATGCCCTCTCTAGATATGATGTGACCTAGGAAGGAGACTGATCTTTGAGCCAAGATGCACTTAGATGGGTGGAGTTTGAGTCCAGCTTGGCGTATCCTGGAGAAGACCTGGCCTAGGCAGTGGAGGTGGCCGGCCCATGTCCTGCTAAAGATGATGATGTCATCAAGGTAGGCGAGGCAGATCTCCCAAGTGAGGCCACTGAGTATGGACTCCATCAGGTGGGAAAATGTGGCGGGAGTATTGCAGAGGCCGAAGGGGAGCACATTATATTCGTAGTGCTTCCCGTTGCTGGTGGAGAAGGTGGTCTTTCCTCCGTCCTCAGGATGGACGGGGACCTGCCAGTATCCTGACTGTAGGTCTAGGGTGGAGAACCAAGATGCCCTGTACAGGGAGTCTGGGGAGTCGTCGATTCTTGGTAGGGGAGTGGCATCCTTGGTGGTGACATCGTTAAGGTGACTGTAGTCCACGTAAAACCGCAGCATCCCATCCTTCTTCTTGATGAGGACGACAGGGGAGGACCACGGGCTGATTGATGGTGATATAATGTTGGCATTTAACATGTCCTGGACCTGCCGGTCTTCTGCCTGTTGCATGGTTTTTTTCTGGTGTGCAGGCTGCTGGATGGGGAGGTCCATTGTGTGTATCTCATGGGACAGCATGGTGGTGTGGCTGATGTCTGTGGATCCTGATGAGAAGATATCCTGAAAGTCCGGGAGGAGGCGTCTCAGATCATTCATTTGTTGGGGGGGAGGTGGTTGGGGAGTGGGGGCAAAGCTGGGGAAGTTGGGGGGGGGGCTGTGCAGGGCATGGCTTCTTCCATCTCGCCCACTACTAGGCCCTTAGGGAGGTTGAGGGGTGAGGTGGATAATTTAGCCACATGGACTGCGACAAGGTGGGGAGGGAGGAAGGCGGGGGACAGAAGGCAGGAGGCAGTGGCACCTGCCGAGGAAGTTGGGGAGAACACTACGTGGGTGCTGGCAAGTCGGTGCAAGGGGAGCCAGGCCTTGTGATGGGGGGGGATGGTGACAGTAGAAGGAAGGGTAGCGGGGAAGGTGGGGGGTGAGGCGGGAGGAGTGGGGGTGGGGTCGGGTGGGGAAAGATGAGGGACGAAGGGGGGAGGGGTGTCCGGTGAGGGTGGTGGAGTTGTGGTGCAGCATGTGCAGAGAGGTTGTGGGGGCGGATCTGGTGGCTTGTCAAAGTGCAACAGCCTTCTGTGGCAGTCAGTGTTGGCCTGAAGTTTCTGTAATAGATCCAACCTCAGGTAACCGTCGTAGGCACAGCAAGTGGAGTCAGATATAATGAACTGATGTTGGGCAGTTGCTTTCTGAGGTGTCTAGACATGGAGGGCCCGTGTCTCCCCACAGATAGGCAGGGGGCCGTCCCCTGCATCTATGAGGTGGGCTGAGGTGGGGAGGAGAGGGCCGAAAGCTCTGGCATGACGGGAGTAGAAATGATGGTATAAGCAAGACCTGGCTGCTCCCATATCAATCAGCAGTCGAGTTTTCACCCTCGTTCAGCCTGACCTTATCGTAGGCTGGGGGGAGATATTTGAGCGAGGTGGCCCCCACCAACATGGGGAGGTGTGGGGGTGGTCCTAAAAATCCAGTTGGGTGAGGCACCCTCCCCCTCACGGCCTATGTCAGCCTCTTCAGTGTCGGGGGCATCAATGGGAGGGGATGATGCATCCAGTGGGTCGTCCTCAATGGCTGACACCTTACGGTGCCCCTGGTTTGCAGACCTACGCCTGGCAGTTTTCAACTGCTCCCGGATGTCGTGTATGGGGCAGTGGTGGCTTCATGCGGTAAACTCCCAGGAGTTGATGGAGATGAGGTTGGATGTCTCCCTGGGAGTGGGTTGCTTTTTGGTGGGGATGGCTCTTGGCAGGACCGGAGGTTCCAGAGGTGGCGGTTCTGGGGGGGCGTATGAGGCTTGGTAGGGGGTGGTTTGTGGGTGGGGATTCTGCTTACTGCCCCTATTTGTTGGGAGGTCTGGGGGCAGAGAGTAGGTGCCTCACCAACTGGATTTCCCTGTCGATATCTCCAGTCGGGTCCTATATGGTAAAGTGTTCCCTGACGACGCTGGGGAGTATCCTTAGCAGGGTAGTGAATACACGTTGGTCCCGGGTGTGTATATCCGTCCCCGGGTAGGCAGTGGCAACAAGACATCGTGATTTTTTTTTTAAAAGCAAGGAAGAATGAACCAAAGGCTGTGAGCCCACAATTATTGTTCTTTCTAAGAGAAAAACAAAACAAAATGAGAGACAGCCAATTTCAAGATCCGATCATTTGGAGATGCCTGGTCACACTGCATTTGAAAGACTGGAGATCATGGGAAGCAGGAAATACAGAGAGGAGACAGTTCCAGAGCTGACCTGTTGCATAAATGAAGGACTGGGAGTAACGGTTAACTATTGCATTAGAGGGCTGGACAGAAAAGGGATGAGAGTTCGCTGCAAGACGGTCGCTTTGCGCCCGTCGTAAAGGTGGAGGAACGCATGCAGACAGTTCAGAGGAGCAGTGACCATTGAAGTAGCGATACAAAAGAGATAAAGATGCAAAAGTGTGGCAAAAAGTCAGAGATTGAAGGGATTCAGTAAGAGGAGGAGAGTTGATGAGATGATAAGCCTTTGACTTCATCCTCTTGAGAAGAGTTGTACGTGGGGAGCCTCCCCACACGTGAGAGTTGTACTCCACACAAGGGCGGATAAAACCCGTGTATAGAGTAAACAGTTGTGCAGGGGTAAAGAAGGAATGGAGTCGGCTTAGTACACCTAATCTCTTGGAAACAGATTTTACAAGAGATGTAATATGGTCTCTCCAAGATAAGTCCCGAGTAAATGAAACCCCAAGCATGTTCAAGGATGATGCAGGATTAAGCTGAATATTATTAAACATTAGTGGGTATACCTGTGGAAGATTTTGTCGGGTTGATAGGTGTAAAAACTGAGTCTTTGATGCATTAAAAACAACCAGATTATCTTTACCCCAGTCAGAGGTATGAGTCAAGTCAGGCATTAGGTGTACCATAGCCTCATCCCTTGTTTGCTGAGTAACTGCTGAGATGGGCGTTGCAGGAACCGAGTGGAAATGTGAAGGGTGGAGTCATCAGCGTATGGGTTGATGGGGTTAGTTGTACAGCTTAGGTCATTGATGAATAAAAGAAAGAGGGTTGGTGATAGGACAGAGCCCTGAGGAACACCACTGTTCAGAGATCTAGAAGAACGTTGGCCGTCTACAACAGCGTTATAGAACGACCAAAAAGGAAGCTAGAGATGAAAGGCACAGATAGAAGGATAGAAACCATAAGAGGGCGGTTTGGAAATTAAAGATTTATGCCAGACTCGATCGAGATGTCAAGTGCAATGGCAAAGTTTTCGCAAAAGTCCCGAAAGGAGGATGATCAGGAGTCAGAAAGGTAGGTGAGAAGATCGCCAGTGGAGCGTCCCTGATGGAACCCATACTGACGATCAGAAAGAAGGTTGTGATAGGAAAGATGCTTTAAGATTTTTCTACTAAGAATTGACTCGAAAACTTTTGAGATACAGGATGTAAAAGCAATTGGACGATAGTTAGAGGGTTGGGAACGGTTACCCTTCTTTGGGACTGGCTGAATGAGAGCAAACTTCCAGCAAGAAGGAAAGGTACAAGTTGATAGACAAAGGTGAAAGAGTTTGCCTAGGCAGGGTATAAGCACAAAAACACAGTTCTTGAGAACAACAGAAGGGACTCCATCAGGCCCATATGCCTTATTAGTATTGAGGCCTGTGATGGCAGAAAATACATCAGCTGAAGAAATTTTAATGTCAGCCATGAGAAAGTTAGGGGGGGGAAGTGATTCCAAGGCAGAATTGGAGGAGAAAGTCTGAGTGGAGAGATCTGCTTCATCAGTAGAAGTAATAGCTACAGAGCCATCAGAGTAGAAAAGAGGAGGGAAGGATGATGAGGTAAAGTTGTTAGAAAGGTTTTTGGCAAGATGCCAGAAGGAGCGGGAAGAATTCGAGTTGGAGAGATGAGAGCATCTAGTATGGATGAAATTATTTTTAGCAGAGCGATGAACAGATTTAGCATGATTCCGGGCAGAAACATATAAAAGATGTGATTCAGGGGTGGGTTGGCTCTGGTACCTTTTGAGGCCCTCTCCTTGTTGCAGATAGCATTAGAACAAGCGTGATTACATCAAGGCTTTCTTGCATTAGTCAAAGGATATGAGAAAGGAATGATGCTTTCATGCCCAAGAGAATAACCTCTGTAATGTGCAAGGGACACTCAGATGACTCCCAACCATGGAAGCAATTATCATTCCAGGGAAAATCAAAGAAGTACTGCTTGAAGGCCTCCCAATCCGCAGCTCCAAAGTGCCACAGACGACGTTTCTTTGGAGGGTCCACAGGCCATACCAGAGTGATAGGACAGGTTAAGGTGATAAGGTTGTGATCAGAGGAGCCCAACAGAGAGAAAAGATTAACAGTGTAAGCAGAAGGATTAGTTGTAAGGAAGAGGTCAAGTATGTTCGAGCTCTCTCCAAGGTGGTCAGGGACACAGGTAGGATGTTGTGCAAGCTGCTCGAGGTCATTAAGGATAGTAAAGGTGTAGGCTTGTTCACCAGGTGAATCCGTGAAAGGATAGGAGAGCCAAAGGTGGTGGTGAACATTGAAATCTCCAAGAATGGAGATTTCAGAGAAAGGAGAAATGGATAAAATGTGTTTCCATCGTAGATGTAAGATATTCAAAGAATTTTTGATAGTCAGTAGAATTATGAGATAAGTAAACAAGACTGAGTGAGGATGTTGTCTAGGTTCCCATCATATGTGAGTGCGTCCAGCTGGAAGAAGTTGACGACTTTCCCTATCGAGGGTGTGACAACTAGGGTCACGATTTGATGAAATTGTTCCCATTTCAACTCCGGGACTATTTTGGGTGCTATACTTGAAACAATATTTCCGAGGTGAGGGAGTGTAACGGCTATCTTTTCTCGGTCATTTTCAAAACTTATATCTAGTATAACTTTGATCATAGACATATACATGTGTGTCATAAAGTTCGGAATCGAACTTGGGAAGTTGCACGTGCGGTTTGGCCGCCATGTTTGCGAATTCTTCATTCCTTGCTGTTCCACCGCCGCTTCAAGAACAACCGCTAGCCACCAGTGTTATGCAGTGTATTCTGAGTCCTGACTTCTTTGTCACAGAGATGGTGCAGCCCTGGGTTCCTTGTTCCACTGCCGAGTCAAGAACCATCGCTAACCACCAGTGTTATGTAGTGTATTCTGAGTCCTGACTTCTCGGTCACAGATACGGTGCAGCCCTGGGCTCTTTGTTCCCGACCGGGTCAGTCACAGACAAGGAAGGAAAGTCCAAACACCGCTGGTCGGAAGGCACACTTGACTACTACCAATATACAATTACACACACATTCTATGAGCAAAACTTGTGAAATATACAATAACTCAAAATAGCTCTAACAATAATTCCTTTCCACCTAGTTCTGCAAGTTTGACTTTTACGCAATATTATACCTTCCCTGAAATGGAATAATTCCCACACAGTGTCACAGGTAAGTTTCACAGGTACACCATATGCATCAGGCTTTGAATATATAGCAAATACAAGTCGGTATATCTCAATATATCAGATGCATAGCATAGACAGCAGTGTACAGTATACTCAAGTCCATAGGTATAAATGATCGTGTAACTTAGACGGATTTCTATGCTAGTTATATGCATCTACGTGACATGGATGATACCCTAGCTATCCTCATGCTATGTGCTTGTTACGTAGGACAAGTGGATATAGCACTTAGGATCTATCCGTGTGGGGGCTCAGGGGGGGAGAAGGAGAGAGGGGGGGGACGATAATATCGGATCTGTGGCAAGGTGGATTATTCAGGACTGGGAATTTGGGGCTTTGGGGCGGAGGGGCAGCACTGGGGGGGTTGCACTGGCGTAAACATTCCGTGTGTAACACTGGGGGGGGGGTTCACATCTGGGGCCTATCCGTGGTTGGGTGCCACACACTCTGCATGTATGGTTATGAGTACTAGAGTCCACAATTGCATACAAGGGGAGGCGGGGAGCAACACTGGGTACACCAGAGGGGTGCACTGAGGTGGGGGGGTCAGGGGCTAGTCCACTGGGGTAGGGTTCCAAAACAGCACAGCGAGGGGAGGCGCACTGAGGTGGGGAGGGGCAGAGGCTAGTCCATTGGGGTAAGGCACACAAACACTGAGGGGGTGGAAATATAACCTTAGAGTTTCTTACTCACGGTACTGGCGGAGTGGAAGGCATGGATCACGGGTGGCAGGAGGGCCTACACAGGGAACCTCAGGTGGGGGCCGGGCATGAGGGGTGGGCTGTCCGGAGTATAGTATAGGGGTAGGTTGTCTGCGTGGTCACCACAAGACCTGGAGGAGTTGGTGGGTGACGTGGTGGGCGGCTCCCTAGCTGCAACAGCCCGGCAGGAGGTGGGGCTCTCCGGGCTAGGGCCAAAGAGGGCCAGGAGACATGCCGCTCGGCACTGGCCCTTAGTCGTTGTCAGGGTCCTGGGGGCAGACCTGGGGCAGCCTGGGCCTAGGGTTGGCTGTGGGGAGGGCAGCACCCTGGCTGAGCTGCCATTACATCCAGCAGGGGTGGCCGTCAGGGAGGAACTGCAGCCACCTGTGCTGGGGGAGGTCCAGCAAATGCAGCAGGCGTCAGGGGAGGCCTGCTGACTGTTGGGGCTGTGGTCTGGTCTGCGGGAGGAGGCCGTCAGGACTGGACTGTGGCCTCTCGCCCTGGCGGAGTCCGTCAGCACCTGGGGAGGTCGGGGCTGCAGGGACAGGACACCTGGCCTCGTGAACGTCTCACCCAGTCTGGTCTCTGGTGAGGCTCCTGTAGGGGAGCAGATCCCACCCTCTTGAGGAGAGAGGCAGGGAGAGGGGCGCCTCCCTCTGCCACAGGAGGGGTGGGTGGAGCAAGAGGCGTTTCCTTCTGTAGGAGCTTGGGGACTTGCAGAGGGAGAGCGTCAGAGGGCTGGCTCTCCTACTTGGTGGGCTTGTGAGGCCCTGACGAAACTCCAGTCCGGGGTGTGCAGGGAAGATCTGGGGGACGTTCCCTTCATCATGCAGCCCCGTTGGACATTGCCTGTGCTCATACAGGGGTCAAGGGTGTAAGAGGAGTCAGGGGAGACTCCTGGCACCACAGACCCTGGTGGCTGGGAGAAGGCACCCGACAGGCTTTCCCGGCAACAGCCACAGCTCTGGCAGAGTCTGCATTTCCACCGCAGGGTCTTTGACTCCTGTCCCGGTGATGTCGGGAGGAAGAGGCCTTGGGAGCGCTCTCAGCCTAAGCCACAGCTCTGGCAGAGTCTGTCTTCCTTTCGTTGGGGTTGGGGCAGCACTGGGGGATGACTGGTGATTTGTTCCGAGTGGTACCTCTGGCAGAGTGTACCCCAGGGCCCACCTCCCTCCTTGGGAGTACCGGAGAAGGTCGTTTGGTGGACGTTCCGACGTGCCGGCTCCCGAAGGTGGTTGACGGAGGATGGAGGACCAGCGATCTCTCCACCCACAGTATACCTGACGTGTGCTACTGTGCTGCTGCTCCCTTGGGGAATACCAACCCCTGAGGCTTCTCCTGAGCCCTCTGTTAAAAAGGAGGCCGATCCAGGGGACTCGGCGTCCGAGGGTTTGTTTGGGATCTTGCCACTGCAAGTGCCACCCCGATTCTGGCGAGTGTTCCCTCCGCTGGAGTGTAATGAACTTTTCCTGTACACTGCTGGGTGGTCTGGCTGCAGGGAAGAGGGGCGCTGGGTCACGGGGGAGATACATCGCTCTTGCCTGGACGGTGTGTCAGGTAAGCCAGCTTCCCTGCCATCTTGTGGGGTGGATTTCACCTCCTCATACTCTCCTCCTGGGGTGGTGGTGTCAGGTTCACCCTGCCGCATTGGTATTTCATATATGTATATATATATATACCTTTGTTTCGTTTCGTTTTTGAAAGCTTCAGCATGAATGCATCGGCCTTGGTCACCTAATGGAGCTTTCCATGCTGCTCGATGTATAGCAGCCTCCCTGTTCAGTCCTTTAACCCTGATGTTACACTTAATGACCTTCTTCCATGTCTTTTATCGGTCTACCCCTTGCAACCCCACCCCCAGTATTAACACATTTCACTTTCTATCCATCTATCTATCTATTGCCAGACGCCTCAATCCCGTACGGGATGGCCACAAACAAATCGCCTCCACGTCGCCCTGTCTCCCGCCATTTCACTGCTCTGGTCCAAACTCACACCCCACTCTCTCATATATCTCCACACCATCCCTCCATCTCATCCTCAGCCTCCCCCTCCCTCTCCCCCCCTCCACCTCACTCACATACACTCTCCTCGTCTGTCTCTCACCCTCCATCCTCTCCACATGGCCAAACCACCTCAGTGTATTCCTCCTAATGCTTCCTATCACATCCACATCCACACCACAACGCTCCTTTATATCCTCATTTGTCAGCCTGTCTCTCCATGTGACTCCACAGGCTCCTCTCAAATAAGTAATTTCTACTGCTCTCACTCTTGACTTGTGTCCTTCCAACAACGTCCAAGCTTCACTTCCGTACGTTAGAGTTGGTATCACAATATTGCCATGTAGTAACTTTTTCACTTCCATGCTCACTTCCCTGTTTCTTATCACTGTTTTCAAGGAATCAGCAACGATTTCTTCCCCGTTGTACCCTTTCAAGCACTTCATCCTCCAAACTTCCATCCTTACTCATCACACTACCCAAGTACGTAAACGTACTCACATTTTCCATTTCCTCACCTTCCAACCTCACTGTACATTCACTGACTTCACCTCTTTCAAAGACCATCACTTTACTCTTCCCTGCATTCACCTTTAGATTCCGTTTCTTACACACTCTCCCAAACTCATCCACCAAGCCTTGCAGCTCCCCTTCGTCTTCACTCAACAACACAGTATCATCTGCAAACAACAGTACACTTTCTGCACCCAGTTATTATCCCCCATGCTCTCCACGTGCCCAAACCACCTCAATCTATCTCTCCTCATCACAACACCAATACATTCCACTCCCATCCTACCTCTCAACTCTTCCATCATAACCCCCCCCCCCCCCCGCCTTGCACGCAGGGACGCACTGCACATCCACCTAATCATTGACATTTCTATACGTTTGAGCCTGCGAATATCCTCTTCCTTTACTGTCCAGGTCTCACTACAATCCTAACACATGCTGCATCCAAAGATCCCTTAGCACGTAGGGAGAGCCCTCTCAGTGTCAAGCTAGCTTCAGCCCAACCTCCAGCACATAACATGTCTCCCAAATAACAAAACTCTTCCACAAACTCAAGAGACTCACCAGCAAGTTCAATCCTTTCATGCCTGACAATCTCCACCTGCTCCCCCCGCCACGCCACACACATAAAATCAGCATTATCTCGCTGTCTACCCCTAACACCGCTAAATCTCTTTTCCATCCACTGATCACAAACACTGCACAAGATGGAATTACTGCCCACATCCTTGTGGCAAATTGCACATGGCCACTCTCCCTCTTCTTTGACAGTGCCCCCACCAGCCCTAGATATCACTTTAGCTTTATCTCCATTTACTGTTAAGCCCTTGTGCCCTATATCATCTCTCCAATTTCTAAATCTTTACTCTGCCTCCCTTTCATTCACTGCAGTCAAACCCAAATCATCAGCATAAAACATCTCTCACGGGAGTCCATTTGGTATATTTCTGAAGTCACGTGAGAAGGCTTCAAGTACCATGATAAGCAACAAGGGACTCAGAACTGACCCTTGATGCATACCAACATTATGGAAAACTCATCACTCAAACCTCCATCCTCACTGTTACCTGGGTGCGAGCACCCACATATACGGCCATAACCATCATAACCAGCCATTCCTCCATCCCAAGCTTTCCCATTGCCCACTTCACCACCTCTCGAGGGACTCTGTCAAAGTCATTCTCCTAATCAATAACAACAAGGTACAGTTCTCTTCTCTTTCCTATATATTATTCCTGAAGCTGTCGAACAATGAATATGGCATCAGTGGTCCCCGTGCCTGGCATAAACCCAAACTGCATCTCATCAGTATTCACTCTTTCTCTGATCATATCTTCTAGATCTCTATTACCTTCATTATCTGATCTAAAAGCATTATACCTCTATAATTTCCTTTTTCCAGGACATCATAATTCCCCTTGTACACATTTACAGTTACACTCTTCAGCCAATCATCTGGGACAACACACTCATATATAAACATATTTATCGGGTCAGTGACTAACCTCACTCCTGTATCTCCTCAAACCCTAAACCTTTCAGGAGTCAGCCCACACACATCTGCTGCCTTCCTCACCTGCATCGTTTCTATTGCCTCACTCACAGTAGCAGCGTCAATCAAAGGCCAAAGGCCAAACACTGGATCTGCTGGCTTCAAACCATCACTGTCCCAGTCAAACTCCTCATTCAACAACCGGCTTTAATGCTCTCTCCATGCATCTTTATATCCCCACTGTTCACCACTACCCTTCCTTCATCATTCTTCACACACTGCTCACCTATAATATCCCGATTATCCCTTTTCACCTGATTTACCACCTTAAATATCACAATCTTCCTTTCCACACGAATTAGGTTCTCAAGTAAGCCTCTGTGACTCAGACTTCGCCTTGTATACCTCTCTTCTAGCCCTATATTGTTGAATGGTAATAAGATTGTTGAATGTGTATTTTGTGAGAGGTATGGTGCCAGTTGACTGGGCAGATGCTTGTGTGGTTCCGTTGTACAAAGGTAAGGGTGATAAGTATGAATGTACTAGCTTTAGGGGTATAAGTCTGCTGAGTGTTGTAGGAAAGGTGTATGGTAGAGTGTTAATTAAGAGAGTTAGAAAGGGTACGGAGGGACTGATTGGTGATGAGCAGTGTAGCTTTAGGAGAGGGAAGGGATGCGTGGATCAGGTGTTTGCTGTGAGACAGGTGTGTGAAAAGTAATTAGCGAAAGGTAAGGATTGTTTTGGGCATTCATGGATTTACAGAAAGCATATGATGGAACTGATACGGAGGCTTTGTGGACTGTTTTAAGATTGTATGGACTTGATTATAGGTTGCTAAAGGGAGTGAAAAGTTTTTATTTAAATAGTAGAGCGTGTGTAAGAGTGGGAAATGCTGTGAGTGATTGGTTTCCCGTGAGATTGGGTCAGCGGGAGAGATGTGTGATTTCGCCTTGGTTGATTGATACTTATATGGATGGTGTTGTAAGGGAGGTGAATGCAAGAATGTTAGGTGGAATTTGAGGCTGGTGAATGCTGATGATGGAGAGTGATATCAGAATCAGCTGCTGTTTGTGGATGATACTGCACTGGTAGCTGATTCAGAGGAGAGACTGAAACGGTTGGTGGAGGAGTTTGGAAGGGTGTGTGAAAGGAGCAAATTGAGAGTAAAGTGATGAAGTGTACGAGGTTCGTAGATGGTAGGAGGATGAATATAGTTTTGAATCGTGAGATGCTTGAGGAGGTGGAGTGTTTTAAGTATTTAGGGTCACATGTTGCTGTGGATGAAAGAGAAGATGCAAAAGTGAAGTTTAGAATGAAAGAAGTAGGGAAAGGTGCTGGGAGGAATGAAAAAAGTGTTTACATGTCGGACACTTAGAACATATATAAAGAGAAGGCTGTATGAAGGTGTTGTGGTACCGACTGCGTTATATGGGGCTAAAACATGGAATATGGGTACGTGTATCAGAGGAAAAGTTTGAATGTAAAGGAGAGGAGGTGTCTGGGGAGTATGTGTGGAGTGACACGTATGGGTCAAGTGAGAAATGAAGTGCGAAGGAGAACTGAAGTTGTGCGGGAGATGGCTGAATGAGTTGAGCAGAGGGTGTTGTGATGGTTTGGGCATATGGAGAGAATGGATGATGAGTGATTGGTGAAAAAGATAACTGGATCGGATGTGAGAGGTGTAATGCTGAGAGGAAGACCACGAATAGGATGGATGGACACTGTGAAGAGAGCGTTGGGTGAAAGAGGAATGTCTGTAGGGCAAGGAAGAGTGGCTGCACGTGATATGAATGATTGGAGAGAAATTGAGAATGCATAAATGGTGACACAGCCCTGAGGGGATATTCTCTTGCATTTGGTCTGATCAGCTGATCAGGTCAGGTGCGGGTAAGAGGATGGGTCTATTATGATGTGGCAGGGGTAAACTAGATCTGCTGTTGGGCCCTGCTGCGGATGTAGCTGATTGCACTGCGCAGTTTACCCTCGTGCGGCGTGGTGCGGTGATGATCTGTCCCTTCTCCTCTTGGGGCTAAGATGCGAATGAATGTGTTTGAATGGATGAGTATATTGGGAGTGTGTCGTCCTGTCTCGGGTACCTCGCTTTCTTTGGGAGAAGTATCCTAGGTATCTCTCTCTCTCTCTCTCTACATATATATGAGCCTCTGTGGTAGAGTATGCATTTTCGTACATGGAAGAACTAAGGTTCGCACCCCACTAGGGTAATAAATTTTGGGAGTGTTCACCCGGCCACGTACTGCTTTGTCGGACGTATATATATATATATATATATATATATATATATATATATATATATATATATATATATATATATATATATATAATCATCATCAGCCGTTCGAGTATCCACTGCAGGACCGGCCGATCTCGACCGAAGTGGGGATGATACAGCCAATGTATCTCTATCAAGTGGCTTAGGCTGTCTGGTAGAGATTGTGTGTAAGGTGAGAAGTGCTTGTAAGTGTAATTGTAGTGTTGGAGTGGCTTTGGATATGTGTGTAGTCCGTGAACTGAGTGTAATCGGCTAGCGCAAGCCGACTGGGTGCTAGCACACTTTTTAGCATTCGACACTGGCTCAACCACAGCACCCCTTATGTCCGCCAAAGAAGTACGTGGCCGGGTGAACACTCCCAAAGTTTATTACCCTGGCGAGGCGCAACCCCTGGTTCTCCCATTTATGAAAATGCACACTCTACCACTGTACCACAGAGGCTTCTCTCTCTCTCTCTCTCTCTCTCTCTCTCTCTCTCTCTCTCTCTCTCTCTCTCTCTCTCTATATATATATATATATATATATATATATATATATATATATATATATATATATATATATATATATATATATATATATATATATATATATATATAATAGCAGATGAATACAAGGCCAAAGTAGAGGACGAGTTAGAATTACTGAATTGGAATTAAATGGATCTGGACAGACTATGGATTGCATATAGGGATTGCTTAGTTAGGAATGCTAAAGCGGTATGTGGTGTGGCAAGAGTAACAACAAAGAAGAAAGGTACGGCATGGTGGGATGAGGAGGTAAAGAGAGTGGTGGAGGAAAAGAGGAAGAAGTGGCTAAAGTGGTTACAGGATAGGGGTTCAGTTAAAATAAGAACTGAATATGCTGAGAGCAAGAAGCACGTAAAGAGACTAGTGAAGAGGAAAAAGAAGGAGGTAAATGAGGATCTAGGAAGAAAAATAAATGCGAACTACTCTGAAAATAGAAAATTATTCTGGAAAGAGGTGCGAAAGTGTAGAAGTGAAAGCGGTAAGAAATGGGATGGTGTGAAGGATGCAGGTTGTAGATTATTAACCCATGGAGATGAAGTAAGGACCAGATGGAAAGAATATTTTGAAAGCCTGATGAATGGGGATAGAGAGAGCAGAGCAGCTGTAAACATGATTGGTTTTGAGGGTGTGCAGAGAAGGAATGCAGTGCCAGGAGACGTGACACTCGCACAGGTGAAGAGTGTTGTGAAGCGGCTGAAAAATGGGAAAGCAGCTGGGGTTGATGAGGTGTATGCAGAGATGCTTAAATGCAGTGGAGAGAATGGAATGAAGTGCTTGTTGGAGATATGTAAGAAGGCATGGATGAGTGAAACTGTGCCTGCAGAGTGGAAAAAGGCTGTGATTGTACCCCTGTACAAAAATAAAGGTGAACGAAGTGAGTGCAAGAATTATCGTGACAAGCTTACTCAGTGTGGTAGGGAAGGTATATGGAAGAATTATTATGGAGAAAGTAGGAGAGATATCAGAAGTTCTAGTGAGTGATGAACAGGGTGGCTTTAGGAGTGATAGAGGGTGTGTGGATCAAGTATTTGCAGTGACAGTTAGCAGAGAAGTCTTGTGAGAAGGACCATAAGGTGTTTATGGCATTCATGGATCTGGAAAAAGCATATGACGGATTGTGGAAAGTTTTGGGCATGTACGGTGTAGAGGGTAAGCTGTTAGGTGCCGTCAAGAGTTTTTATGATGGTAGTGAAGCATGTGTCAGGGTTAATGGGCATCTAAGTGAATGATTCACAATCAGTGTGGGCGTGCAACAAGGTTGTGTGATGTCCCCATGGTTGTTCAATGTATTTATGAATGGGGTGATGAGAAAAGTGAAAACACGAGTAATGGAGAGAGGGATGGCATTGGTAATGAATGGTGATGGATGGAATATCTCAAATTTGTTGTATGCTGATGATGCAGTACTGCTTGCAAGTACCAGACAAGAACTTGGTGGACTAGTGCAGAGTTTTTGCGTCGTTCCTTGAGAGTAAATGTAGAAAAGAGTAAAATGATGGTTATTGAGAGAGAAGGTGACTCCCAGTGCAATGTAACAATGAATGGAGAGAGACTGGAATTGGTGAGAGAGTTCAAATACCTGGGTACAGTGATAGAAAAGAGAGGAAAATGTGCAAAAGAATTTGAAAGTAGAGTGACACAAGGAAGAAAAGTAGCTGATGCAATGAAGGCCTTGATAAGAAACAGAGGCTTGAGTGTTGCAGCTGCACGAGGCTTACATGAAGAAGTGTTAGTGCCAACTTTAATATATGGATGTGAGACCATGGTGTGGCATGAAAATGAAAAGTCAAGAGTAAGAGCAGTGGAGATGGGACTGCTGAGGAATGTATGTGGAGTACAGAGGGTGGATGGGATACGAAATAATGTGATTCGTGAAAGATGCGGAGTGAGGAAGTCGGTGGACACCAGAACTGAAGAGAGTGTACTTAGATGGTATGGTCATGTGGAGAGAATGATAACAATAAAGTGGTGAAGAAGGTAAATCTGAGCGAATTTGAAGGAGGGAGGAGACGAGGTAGGCCAAGGAGAAGGTGCAGAGATATGGTGGATGAATGTGTGAGGGAGAGAGGTTTGGAAGTCGGTGAGGCTAGGAAACTGACAGGAGATCGAGCTGGCTGGATGAATTTTGTAAGGAGATATGCATGATCAGGGATTTTTGGCACCCCTTTCTAACATGGCAGTGTCTGGATTGACTCTGCCGGATACGATATGTGAAGCTACAGAACGTGGTGAATGTTTTTGGCGCATCCGATAGAGCCAGGATTCCGGGGGCTTGAATGATGAGTGAATGGAAGCGTGGCCCATTGGACTGGGCAATTTTGGGCTGTCTGGACATTGCTACTCCTCACCCGGCCCTTGGGTGGGAGAGGAGGTCCGGATGATGATATATATATATATATATATATATATATATATATATATATATATATATATATATATATATATATATATATATATATATATTGTTACTGAACAAGGAAAACTGTCCCGCAAAGTTCCAGGTTCAAAACAAAAGAGTTAGGTAAAATTACAAGTTAAAGTTTAATGCTCAAACTAACAACAAAACATTCAGGACTCATAAGGATAATGTAATGGCAAAAACAGGTTAAATATATGGTTAACTGCAATAGCCACTATTAACACGAAATTAGCAAGAGTAAATTTATCTAAGTCAGCCCTGATAAAATGAGAAAACCGGATAATGCTCAGTTAATGCAAGATATATTATTACAGATACAAAATATTATTACTACTGGCTGACAGTAAAAACTTCACATTAATCACAAAAACCTCACCAGGCCCACGAATTAACACCCCATGCTATACAGTACAAGAAAAAATGTAACAACACTTATACTCAAATTACACAGCAGCTAGATGGTTGGAGACTTCCGGAGCACTCACAAAAATAATAACAACTGTACAGGGGAGGACAGAGATGTGAACAAAATGAGGAGTAGATCTAAGTGGCAATTAATGTAGAGACTGAGCTCATTATATAGGGGCCGGCAGAGCTTGATACAACTTGCAAGAAGGACGCGCAAATGAAGCCATAGGGGACAAAGAGTTGACACTCCTGCTCTGAACAACAGAAAGAATGACTTCCTCTACTATAAGGGGAGAAGGGGGGAGGGGGGAGTGAGGTAGAACACGCTCGTGATCAAACATGCAGCATTCTGTACATTAGAATTATACAAAGGATGATGAAATCATAGGCTATGTAACAATATATATATATATATATATATATATATATATATATATATATATATATATATATATATATATATATATATATATATATTATGCGAGGAAGAAGGAACCAAAGGCCATGAGCCCGCAATAACAGTTCCCTCCAAGAGAAAAACAAAATACAAGAGAGAGCCAAATTCAAAATCCATTCATTTCGAGATGCCTGGACACACTGCATTTGAAAGACTGGAGATCATAGGCAGCAGGAAATACAGACAGAGGGAGACAGTTCCAGAGTTGACCTGTTGCATAAATGAAGGACTGGGAGTAATGGTTAACTCTTGCATTGGAGAGTTGGACAGAAAAGGGATGAGAGTTTGCTGCTAGACGGGTGCTACGCGCCCTTCGTAAAGGTGGAGGCATGCATGCAGAGAGTTCAGAGGAGCAGTGACCATTAAAGAAGGGATAGAAAAGAGATAAAGATGCAACAGTGCAGCGAAGAGACAGAGGTTGAAGTGAGTCAGTAAGAGGAGGAGAGTTAATGAGACGAAAAGCCTTTGACTCCAGCCTATTGAGAAAAGCTGTATGTGGGGAGCCTCCCCACACATGAGAGATGTACTCCACACAGGGGCGGATAAAACCCCTGTCTAGAGTCAACAATTGTGCAGGGGTAAAGAAAGAACGGAGTCGGCTTAGCACACCCAATCTCTTGGAAGCAGATTTTACAAGAGATGTAATATGATCTTTCCAAGACAAGTCCCGAGTAAATGAAACCTCAAGCATGTTCAAGGATGATGCAGGATTAAGCTGAATATTATTAAACATTAGGGGTATACCTGTGGAAGATTTTGACGGGTTGATAGGTGTAAGAACTGAGTCTTAGATGCTTTAAAAACAACAAGATTATTTTTACCTCAGTCAGAGATACGAGCCAAGTCAGGCATTAGGTGTGCCATAGCCTCATCCCTTGTTTGTTGAAGTAAGTGCTGAGATGGGCGTTGAGGGAACCGAATGGAAAGGTGAAGGGTGGAGTCATCAGCGTATGAGTGGATAGGGTTAGATGTACAGCTTAGAAGGTCATTGATGAATAAAAGGAAGAGAGTTGGTGATAGGACAGAGCCCTGAGGAACACCACTGTTGAGAGATCTAGGAGTATGACGGCCGTCTACAACAGCGGCTATAGAACGACCAGAAAGGAAGCTAGCGATGAAGGCACAGATAGAAGGATAGAAACCGTAAGAGGGCAGTTTGGAAATTAAAGATTTATGCCAGACTCAACCGAAAGCCTTTGAGATGTCAAGTGCAATGGCAAAGCTTTTGCCAAAATCCCGAAAGGAGGATGACCAGGAGTCTGAAAGGTAGGTGAGAAGATCGCCAGTGGAGCGTCTCTGACGGAACCCATACTGACGATCAGAAAGAAGGTTGTGACAGGAAAGATGCCTTAAAATTTTTCTATTGAGAACTGACTCGAAAACTTTTGAAATACAGGACGTTAAAGCAATTGGACGATAGTTGGAGGGTTGGGAATGGTCACCCTTCTTTGGGACTGACTGAATGAGAGCAAACTTCCAGCAAGAAGGAAAGGTACAAGTTGACAGACAAAGGCGAAAGAGTTTGCCTAGGGAGGGTGTAAGCACAGAAGCACTGTTCTTGAGAACAACAGGTGGGACTCCATCAGGGCCATATGCCTTGTTAATATTGAGGCTAGTGATGGCAGAAAATACATCAACTGAAGAAATGTTAATGTCAGCCATGAGGAAGTCAGAGGCGGGAAGTGATGGAGGAACAGCACCAGAATCGTCTAAGGTGGAATTGGAGGAGAAAGTCTACTGCTTTAAGAGTAGAAGAAATAGCTACAGAACTATCAGAATAGAAAAGAGGAGGGAAGGATGATGAGGTAAAGTTGTTAGAAAGGTTTTTGGCAAGGTGCCAGAAGGAACGGGAAGAAATCGAGTTGGAGAGTTGAGAGCATTTAGTACGGATGAAATTATTTTTAGCAGAGCGAAGAACAGACTTAGCAAGATTCCGGGCAGAAACGTAAAGATGATGTGATTCAGGGGTGGGTTGGCTCCGGTACTTTTTGTAGGCCCTCTCCTTGTTGCGGACAGCATTAGAACAAGCATGATTAAAGCAAGGCTTTCTTGCGTTAGTCAAAGGATATGAGAATGGATTGTATGCTTCCATGCCTGAGAGAATAACCTCCGTAATGCGCAAAGCACACTCAGATGGCTTCCGGCCATGGAAGCAGTAGTCATTCCAGGGAAAATCAAAGAAGTACTGCCTGAGGGTCTCCCAATCCGCGGCTCCAAAATGCCACAGGTGACGTTTCCCTGGAGGGTCCACAGGCCGTACTGGAGTGATAGGACAGATTAAGGTGATAAGGTTGTGATCAGAGGAGCCCAATGGAGAGAAAAAATTAACAGTGTAAGCAGAAGGATTAGTTGTAAGGAAGAGGTCAAGTATGTTCAAGCTCTCTCCAAGGCAGTCTGGGATATGGGTAGGGTGCTGTACAAGTTGCTCTAGGTCATTAAGGATAGAAAAGATGTATGCTTGTTCACCAGGTGGATCAGGCAGCTTCCCCCAAGGAAAGGGAGTTAGCCGAGACAGGACGACACACGCCCCATTTACTCATCCATTCAAACACATTCATATCTTAGCCCCAAAGGAGAGAAGGGACAGATCCTCACCGCACCACACCGCACAAGGGTCAACTTCACAGTGCAGTCAGCGACATCTGCAGCAGGGCCTGACAGCAGATCTAGTTTACCCAAGCCACATCATAATAGACCCATCCCCTTACCCGCACCTGACCTGACTAGCTGATCAGACCAAATGCGGGAGAATATCCCCTCAGGGCCGCGTCATCATTTATTCATTCACAGTTTCTCTCCATTTATTCCTGTCACGCACAGCCACTCTTCCTTGCTCAACAGACATCCCTCTCGCACCCAGCACTGTCTTCATACTGTCCATCCATCCTATTCGTGGTCTCCCTCTCAGCCTTACACCTCTCACATCAGATCTAGTTATCTTTTTCACCGATCGCTCATTTTCCATTCTCTCCATATGCCCAAACCATCGCAACACCCTCTGCTCAACTCAGTCAGCCATCTCCTGAAGAACTCCAGTTCTCCTTCGCACTTCATCATTTCTCACTTGATCCATACATGTCACTCCACACATACTCCCCAGACACCTCCTCTCCATTACATTCAAACTTTTCCTCTCTGATACACCCATATTCCATGTTTCAGCCCCATATAACGCAGTCGGTATACCACAACACCCTCACACAGCCTTCTCTTTATATATGTTCTAAGTGAATGACATGTAAACACTTTTTTTCATTCCTCCCAGCACCTTTTCCTACTTCATTCATTCTAAACTTCACTTTTGCATCTATTCTTCCATCCACAGCAACAAGTGACCCAAAATACTTAAAACACTCCACCTCCTCCATATAAGTATCAATCAACCAAGGCGAAATCACACATCCCTCCCGCTGCCCCAATCTCACGGGAAACCAATTACTCACAGTATTTCCCACTCTTACACACGCTCTACTATTTACATAAAAACTTTTCACTCCCTTTAGCAACCTATAATCAAGTCCATACAATATTAAAACAGTCCACAAAGCCTCGGTATCAGTTCCATCATATGCTTTCTGTAAATCCATTGTCACGAATCAATTCGCGATATTTCCGTTTTGTGAGAAGCCACGAACTGTTAGTGGAAAACTCACTGTGTATCGCTCAGCTAACCGTTTCTCCCTCCATTTCGGAGTATACTTTTCAAAACATTCGTCACTTTCAGAAGTGACCGATTTAATGCACGTTACTAAGTGCGCTACTGAGCGATACAATTGTTTCTTTATCGTTCGCCTCTGCTCTCCTCAACCGTTAGCCACGCCTTCTCCCGGTGGCTTGTGCATCCTGCCTATGCATTATTTGAATTCAGTCTTGTGTTTGCTGTGACGGAGAAAGGTTCTGTGCTCAGAAGTGGAGAGGTCAGCTAGCACCCCAAGCTCCACTAGTACAGTAATTCCAGTACTTCCACCTTAGTGGTGATACATAGCATTCATCGACTGGTATTTCTTTTGTGTATTTTGTAGTTTTAAGAGTTTAGTTAAGGTGTTTTTCCTAGGCGTAAGTATTTAGCTTTTGTGAGAGTGAGTGAGTGCGTCTCATTTAATTGATTTGAATTGTAACGTTAAATTTATTTTTTGTGATTAATAAATTTAACAGTTCCTTTCTTGAGCTTAATGTAAGTAAACTCTTGTTTCATTTCTCCATAATTAAGCTTATTTTCCATATAGCTCCTAGCTTGCATAAACGTTTGCTTTCATAACTGGTACTTAGACCAGTCTTGTTGTATTAACTTAAAATCCGTTGTGCCAGGAGTTAATGCATCAGCAAGAACCTGATGTTATTATTATTAGTATTAGTTATTTATTGTCAGGGGTGATGTAACTTTCTCCAGAGGCTAACAGTACAGTAATTCAGCAATTGTGAGTAATTAGTCTCTGCTGTGTACTGTTGAGGAAGTTTATAAATTCTCGTTCTCAGAGAATCGTGCTAAGCCAGCGTAAAGTAATCGTTGCTTGATGTAGCAAGACAATCATTGTCTCTGCTCTTCAATATTATTGAATATTATTATCAATTTAAATAATATTTAAGCATTTATATCAAAATTACTGTGATATTATAAAAACCCCGTGACATCCATGAATGCCCAAAACACATCCTTACCTTTCGCTAATTATTTTCACACACCTGTCTCACAGCAAACACCTGATCCACGCATCCCTTCCCTCTCCTAAAGCTACACTGCTCATCACCAATCACTCCCTCCGTACCCTTTCTAACTCTCTTAATTAACACTCTACCATACACCTTTCCTACAACACTCAGCAGACTTATACCCCTAAAGCTAGTACATTCATACTTATCGCCCTTACCTTTGTACAGCGGAACTACACAAGCACATGCCCAGTCAATTGGCACCATACCTCTCACAAAACACACATTCAACAATCTTATTACCATTCAACAATATAGGGCTAGAAGAGAGGTATACAAGGCGAAGTCTGAGTCACAGAGACTTACTTGAGAACCTAAATCGTGTGGAAAGGAAGATTATGATATTTAAGGTGGCAAATATGGATAATCGGGATATAATAGGTGAGCAGTGTGTGAAGAATGGTGAAGGAAGGGTAATGGTGAACAGTGGGGATATTAAAGATGCATGGAGAGAGCATTATAGCCGGTTGATGAATGAGGAGTTTGACTGGGTTGGCTCTAGGTCTTTGATTGACGCTGCCACTGTTAGTGAGGCAATAGGCAGGATGCAGGTGGGGAAGGCAGCAGGTGTGTGTAGGCTGACTGCTGAAATGTTGAAGGCCTCAGGAGATATAGGAGTGAAGTTAGTCACTGACCTGATAAATATGATTATATATGAGTGTGTTGTCCCAGATGATTGGCTGAAAAGTGTAATTGTAAATGTGTACAAGGGGAATTGTGATGTCCTGGAAAGAGGATATTATAGAGGTATAATGCTTTTAGATCAGATAATGAAGGTAATAGAGATCTAGAAGGTATGATCAGAGAAAGAGTGAATACTGATGAGATGCAGTTTGCATTTATTCCAGGCAGTGGGAACACTGATGCCATCCACATTCATCGTCAGACAGCTTCCGGAAAAATATATAGGGAAGAAAAAGGAGCTATACTTTGTTTTTGTTGATTTGGAGAAGGCCCCTGACAGAGTCCCTAGAGAGATGGTGACGTGGGCAATGAGAAAGCTTGGGATGGAGGAGTGGCTGTTTAGGATGGTTATGGCCATATATGTGGGTGCTCGCACCCAGGTAACAGTGAACCACAACATGCCGTCATTGTCGACACAGTACCCACCCTTATCTCCGACCACAATATCATCCTTTCCACGTGTTCTCTTCCCATCTTACATTCTCAGCATTGTTATGTCAGGAAAGATTAATATCCTCTCATCGATGGACCAGTCACTCCCTCACCACATGACCTTTATACTTCTCGAGTTACCTTATTACAGGATGATTTTATAACTTTATGCTGCAAGTCAACCATAAGAAACGCTCTATCCGGCAGTCAGGTGACTGGGTGCAGAATCCTGGCCTGTGTGACACTGACGGGGAAGTGGGGGATGGGGATAGCGGCGTAGCCTGCTGCACTTACCTCACAGCTGACAATCTCTCTGTTTATCTCATTGCTGCCAAGTTCTCCGGCGACTTTAAACATACTGGCAGACAGGAATATTGGCATGACTTTCTCCAGCATATAAACGTTAACACTCCTCGACCTACTGTAGAGCTTGGGGGCTTGTTAACAGAATTGTTCAGTCGAGTGATTGTTCCCCCTACCCCTTCCCCACAATCTTCTGGTATATGCCAATGATCTTGCTCACAAACGGTCCACACAAACCCGGCTGACAAACTCCCTTCCCTCCACTACCACCAGGGCTCTCTTCTTGGTTACTAGCAAAAACAGGCAAGAGCGCATTGCATTCCGCTGACTTTTGTCCTATTTTTCTTACTTCCTGTGTCTGTAAAGTCCTCGAGAAAATTCTTTTTGCTAGGCTTCGTGATCTTGTTTGGGGTCATCTATCTCTTCTCTTTGGTTTCCTCACAGATCGCAGTACACAGTATTGCACTGCATAATTACTGTACTCTCTCACCTCACATCATCTTCTACTGCCTTCCTTGGCCTCAAAGCTGCCTTTGATGTTGCAAAGCAGGACATTATCCTGGATGAAATTGCCTACCTGAGTGTTTCTGGCCGCCTGTTACGATGACTTAAAAGCTACCATCGCGTTGCTACTCTCGGGTTTTATTCTATGGAGCGGTTAGTGAAGACAGAGCCTTCAGTCTTGATATTCCAGAGAATAGGGTTCTCTGCCCCTTCCACTTAAACCATCTCAAGAACAGACTTCTCCTCCTTCTTGGTCTCCTCCCTAGTTCCTTTCTCACCTTAAGCTATGCTGATAGATATTAGCATCCAAACCCCCTCCCCTTCCTTGCCACATTTCAGTGTCTTTTAGTTAAGTCTGGCGAGGCTGCCAAAACCAAAATGTTTACTTACTCTTCCATTAACAGGCTTCCCTGTACAACCATCACCCTTTTTGACACTCTTCTCGAAGTAATGCAGGATTATACATATCTTGGCATCCCTCTCTCTTCTCCTTTTAGTTCTTTCAAGGGTGTAGAAAGGAAAACAAACACCAAGAAACCTAATAGTTCTTTCAAGGCTATTTGTTACAGAGAAGAATACGACCATAATACTCTAGGCTATTGTACCACCTCCTGCATGGTAGATTTTTGCTTGAAAAATCACAACACGTTGCACAGAAAGGTTTGAACTATCTTTTCTCAGGAGGATCTACACTTCTGCCATTTCAAGGGTTACTCACCTCTGGTTCTAGAAGCCTCATTTATTTATAGGAAGTTAGGACAAAGATCGCAGGGCAAGGCGGTCCCTCTCCCCCGCCCACGCAACTCTTTAGCTGAAGCCAGAAGAAAAAAGTGTGAAGGATTACCATGCAACATTGAAAAAACTGTCATGGATATGTCAAGACTGAAAAAAAAATAAATGTTCTGCAGTACACGATCTCATTTGCAAAGGAGAATTAATATTACCCGGCAAGAACATTGTGGTGCTGCTGCAGTCTCAATAATTAGAAAGAGAGGAAATTCAGTAAGTTGAATTTATATATTACGTTAGCTTTCATTACTGACTCAGTGCACTGTTGCCCTGGTTTTTTATTTTTAATTATCCATCCATCCATCCTTCATCTAACCTTATGTCGCCCCATGAGCAGCGTAGGAGCCCAGGGCTAGACAAGTTGGTTCTGACATTTAAGGTGAGAGTGACCAGGCTCACTTATCCCAGAATGGCATTACGTGAGCAATTAACCCCAACCACCCCTGAGATATAAACCTTCACCGGCTCAATACGGTTGGGGCACCTTAATGACCCACTAAACCACCAGGTGCCATAATTTGCTTATACGGGTAGCACCCAGCGTAGTAAATGGTTTCCTGGTGCACAGGAGACCATTTGCCTTGTCACTTAGTGTAGAGTCACCCATAGGCAGAAGGAAGAGGAAAGAAAGAAGGAAAGCAAGAAGAGGAAGGAAAGAAGAAAGGAAAGGGCAGACACCCGAAGCAGCACTACATAGAGTGAGTGGATGGTGAGCTCCCACACCTACCACTTTTATAATTATTATTCCTAAATATTTTTCTTGATTGACGTTCAAGAGCTGAGTATCATTTATGGTATACCTACATTTTTCATTTTTACTCTTGATATTTAGAACTTTACATTTGTCATTACTGAAACCCATTTGCTACGTTTTAATCCGTTTGGCCAGTTTATGAAAATCTCTTAATCAACAGCCTTTGTTCGGGGGTATCTGTTCTGTTAAGCGATCTTCTTATCATCAGCGAATTTGGAAGTTTACAACATAATCTTTTATCTGTATAGTACCATAGAAATAATAAACAGCATAGTATCATAACCTGAACCTCGTGGCATCCTATTTGCAGCATTCATCCAGTCTGATTCCTTCCCATTCATTACAACTCGTTGTGTACGTTCATAAGCCAGCTATCAACCCATTTCAGTAAACTGCCACTGGTATCGTTAGACTATAAGTTTCTGATGAAGTCAATTACTGGGAAGTTTATCGAATGCTTTCTACAAACCAAGCTATCTAACACTGACCGTGTTAGTTTATTATGAATATAAAATATATCATTGGAAAAGTCATGGGGATTGGTTAGACACGATTGTTTGTTCCAAAATTCAAGTTGTCAGTCTTTGATGAGATTATGCTCTTCTAAATACTTGACTTTTTATCTCTAAGTATTGTTTCCAACCATCTGCAAGCAATAATGTTAAGCTGATTGGAAGGCAATTTCCTGCCTGTGATTTACTGCCTTTTCTTCAGATACTGGAGGTATATCTGCAAGTTTCCAGTGATCTCATACAGCGCCAGTCTTTAATGACAGGTTGAATATTTGGAGTAGAGGTTTTGATATTTCATATTTCACATTCTGTAAAACCATTGTTGATATTCTATCATTACTCGGGTTTTAGTTGTTGTTGTTGTTTAACTTTTTCTTAATTACCCACAAAACATCTCTCGCTGATTGTTGTCACTAATTATGCTATCTACATCTACTTGTACGAAGAAAGGTAAAGGAATATATATATATATATATATATATATATATATATATATATATATATATATATATATATATATATATATATATACGGCAGTGGATCTTAACCTTTTTTCTTGGCGACCCAAAATCCATAAGATGATCTATATGGCGACCCAAACCCTCTTAAACTTACTCTGCACCAGAACTGAAACAAACATGTCTCATATCATGTAACTAAAACCAAAGTAATACTTCAATATTTTATTGATGGCATAAATAAATTTCATTTAATTATATGTACTTCCTAAGAACTAAAATATCAACACATTTTGGCAGGAAAAAAATAAATCGAAGATCAGAAAATCAAAATAATTCATTCATGTTCATGATACACCTATTTACCCTGACCATTAAGGAGAGAGTCACTATTTTGGATGTTGTCTGAGACATAAAGTACTATAATCAGTGAGATCCCTGGCACTGAAAAGTTTCAATCAGCTTCTCAAACCGGGGTGATTTAGATGACAGACTGCATCTTAGATCATGCGCTGGTTGTAGACGGTTTCTGTACTTTGTGAGTGCAGAAAATCCTGTCTCACACAGATGAGTTGCAGCAAAAGGGAAGGAGTGCTTTCAGGGCTTCACCTCCAAGAATGTTCTTTTCTTTGTAAACTCTGATCCAGAATGAGCTCAATGATTCGTTTTGTTTCCTGAAATAATAACTGAGTATTTCATCATTCTGAACCTCGATGAGCTGCTCCTGGAGGTAGCTGATGTTCGAAATCTCGTCAGGTAAGTCTTCAGCTTCAGTGCTGAAGGGATTTTTTACCCAGGCATATTTCATCACATTCTCAGGAATATAGTGAAAAACTCTTCGATTAGTCTGGAGATATGTTCCACAATGATGCTTTGGACCTGGGTGAGAGAAAATTTTTCATCTTCCAGAAATTCACTCAAAGATGGAACGACGCAGTCTTCCCAGTCTCAGTTTTACTCTTCCACAGCTTCAGTTTCCCCTTGAATGCAGTTACCTTCTCTGACAGCCCAACTAATGTCTGATCGTGACCTTGCATTGAAATGTGCAAGGCGTTAATCTTAGCAAAGATATCTGCAAGATAAGCCATTTGGATTACCTACTTTGAATCAGAAAATCTTTGGGGCCAGTGAATGATTCTTTTTTGATAGAAATATCTCAGTCTCGTTCCGCATTTCAGGCAACCATTGGAGCACCCTTCCTCGTGACAGCCACCTAACCTCAGAGTGGTACAACACGTGTACATGTTCTGAACCAAAATCAAAACACAACCGACTGATGATCCTGGAGGGCACAGCCCTAGATTAATGAAACTGACTACCAGGATGACTTCCTGCATCACTTTCTGTAACTCAGGTGACAACCCCTGAGAAGCAAGATTCTCACGGTGAAGGAGACAGTGAACAATCAGCACGAATGTTTTTTCTTCTTTAACTCTAGCAATGAAGCCATGACGTACTCTCAGCATTGCTGGTGCACAATCACAACAGACATAAAACACTGATTCCACTGAAGCCCTTCTTCCTTGAAGAATGAGTCCACAGTACTGAAAATATCTTTTCTGGTTGTGGTCGTGTGTAATGGCCGACAGAACAGAAATTCCTCTTCCATGTCTTGTGGACCTCGGTACCGTACGTAAGCCATGAGCTGGGCATCATTACTCCGAAATGAAAACGGTTAAGTTTTAAAATATAAAATGTACAGTACCGGTACACTACTCCAAGTTGTGTGCATGGTAATAATCTTTTTTTTAAGCCAAATGCAATCGCCTACTGTAGGGGGGAGAGAGAGAGAGAGAGAGAGAGAGAGAGAGAGAGAGAGAGAGAGAGAGAGAGAGAGAGAGAGAGAGAGAGAGAGAGAGAATGTAAAGTGTGAAGTATCAACAAGTACGGTAATATGTTAAAAAGTAATAGTATACAACACTAAAAACATCAGTAATATATTTGTCTCTTGGCGACCCACTCCAAATGGCTTGGCGACCCAAATTTGGGTCGCGATCCATAGGTTAAGAACCACTGATATATATATATATATATATATATATATATATATATATATATATATATATATATATATATATATATATATGTATATATACAGTATTTCTATATCTATATCTATACCTGCCAATCTATCTATCTATTTATCCATATAGGTATGTATGTCCTCCCCCTGCGGGGGTCAATCTGGCCTCACTATGTGGTACTACTACACTGCTGCCAGGTTGTGTTAGGAAGAATTCTGCCACCGTGTTCTCTGTTTGTCGTAAAAGGTGACTAACAGGAGCTTGGTGAGGGAGTTAGGGATCCCTCCTCTGTTTTTTAGTTCCTACAGTAAGACAGGGAATAGAAAGGGATGGGGGATTGAGTTATCCCCGTACCCTGAAGATTGGGTCTATGAATGTGCGTGGATGTAGTACGACTGAGACTAAAAGGGAGGAGACTGGGAGAATGTTTGTGAGAAGAAAGTTGGATGTGTTAGCTTTGAGTGAAACGAAGACGAAAGGAAAAGGTGAGTCTATGTTTGGAAGTGTGAATGGAAGGTTGTCAGGTGTTGATAGAGGAAGGGCAAGAGAAGGTACGGGTGGCCTTGTTAGTGAGCCCGTATGGGCAGCAGTGTGTGACTGAATGGAAGGAGGTGTCATCGAGACTGATGTGGGTGAAAGAGAAATTTCGACGTGAGTTGTGGGTATTTGCGAGCACATATGGACCTGGTAGCGAAAGGGATGCAGAAGAGAGAAAGTCTTTCTGGAATGATGTTGATGAGTGTCTGCAGTTTTGGAGCGAATGTGAATGTGGTAATGATGGAAGCTCTGAATGCTAGAGTGGGAAATGTAGCAGCTGAAGGTGTAGTTGGTAGGCATCGTGTGCCTAGAAGAAAGGACAATGGGGAACGAATGATAGGGATGTGTGTTGAGGGAGACATGGTGACTGGAAATACCTTGATTGAAAGGAAAGATATTTATAAGTATACATGGGTGAGACAGGAGGGTATAGGGTTGTTGACAGAGCACTGATGGACTATTTGGTTGTGTCTAGAAATGTACTGTAATAGGAAGATTGTTGGATGTGAGAGTTTTGAGAGGGGAGGGTGGAGGTATGTATGACAACTACCTGGTGGAGGGAAAGTTAAGAGAAGGTAAGAGATGGGTGAGAGCTAGGAGGGTTAGGTGTGGCAGGGAGGTTTTGAAAGTTGAGTGAGTTGGATGAAAGAGAGAAAATGATAGAGTATCAGGAGAAATTGAAAGATGAGTGGAATGCAGTGAAAGATCAGGAAAATAGCAGTGTGGAGAAGGAATGGCAGTTGTTTAAAAGTGCTGTGGTGGGGCATGCAGAAGAGGTGTGTGGTGTGAGATAAGTGGGTGGTGGTGTAAGAAGAGGAAGTGAATGGTGGTGCGAGGAAGTAAGTATGGCTGTGGCTGAGAAGAGACGTGCATATGAAGTGTGGCTGCAGAGGAAGGATGAGGTGTCATATGAGAGGTATAAGGAAAAGAGGAATAGGGCGAGAAGGGCTGTGCGTGATGCTAAAATGGCAGCAGATGAGAGGTGGGGCAGGCGGTTGACTGAGAATTTTCAACAGAATAAGAAAATGTTTTGAAAGGAGGTGAGAAGGGTGCGAAAGGGTGAGTCTGAGAAGGAAGAGTGAGTAAAAGCAGAGGATGGAAGGATGTTAACTAAGATGGATGCAATAAGGAAGAGATGGGCGGAATAATTTGAAAGATTGTTAAAGGGTGGCTGAGACTGTGACAGATGGAAGGGTTTAAGGAATAAATGTGTTGGGATAGTTGAATGATTCTTTGATCATGATGAAGTACAGGGGCACTAAAGAAGATGAAAGCAGGGAAATCTGCAGGTATGGATGGATGTACTGTGGAATGCCTGAAAGGTGGTGGAACGACTACAGTATTGTAGAGTGGTTAGTAAGATTGTTGAATGTGAACTTTGTGGGAGGTATGGTGCCAGTTGACTGGGCAAGTGTTTGTGTGGTTCCGTTGTATAAAGATAAGGGTGATAAGTATGAGTGTACTAGCTTTAGGGGTATAAGTCTGTTGACCGTTGTAAGGTTTATGGTAGTGTTAATAAAGAGAGTTAGAGAGGGTACAGAGGGAGTGATTGGTGATGAGCAGTGTGGCTTTAGGAGGGGATGCGTGGATCAGTGTTTGCTGTGAGACAGGTGTGTGAAAATTATTTAGCAAAATGTAAGGATGTTTTGGCCGATCATGGATTTAGAGAAAGAGTATAATAGAATTGATAGGGAGGCTTTGTGGACTGTTTTAATATTGTATGGACTTGATGGCAGGTCGCTAAAAGTAGTGAAAAAGTTATACATTTGTAGTAGAGCATGTGTAAGTGTGGGAAATATTGTGAGTGATTGATTTCGCATCAGAGTGGGGATGCGGCAGGGATGTGTGATGTCGCATTGGTTGATTAATATTTTAGAGGATGGTGTTGTAAGGGAGCTGAATGCGAGAGTGTTAGGTGGAGGTTTGAGGCTGGTGAATGCTGATGGTAGAGAGTGGAATCTTAATCAGCTGCTGTTTGTGGATGATACTGCACTGGTGGCTGATTTGGAGTAGAGACTGAGACAGTCGGTATAGGAGTCTGGAAGGGTGTATGAAAGGAGGAAATTGAGAGTAAATGAGAATAGGAATAAAGTGATGAAGTATACGAGGTTGGTAGATGCTAGGTGGATGAATATAGTTTTGAATGATGAGTTGCTTCAAGAGGTAGAGTGTTTTAAGTATTTAGGTTGCTGTGGATGGAAGAATTGATGTAGAAATGAAGTTTAGAATGGCTGAAGTAGGAAAGGTGCTGGGAGGAGTGAAAGAAGGGTTTTTAGATATTCACTTAGAATGGATGTAAAGAGAAGGCTGTATGAGGGTGTTGTGGTACCGACTGCATTTTATAGAGCTGAAACATGGAATATGGGTGTAGCAGAGAGGAAAAGTTTGAATGTAATGGAGATGAGGTGCCTGAGGAGTATGTGTGGAGTGATGCATACGGATCGAGTGAGAAATGATGAAGTGCGATGGAGAACTGAAGTTATGAGGGAGATGGCTGATCGAGTTGAGCAGAGAGTGTTGCAATGGTTTGGGCATATAGAGAGAATGGATGATATGTTATTGGTGAAAAAGATAACTGGATCGGATGTGAGAGGTGTAAGGCTGAAAGGAAGACCACAAATAGGATGGATGGACAGTGTGACGAGAGCGTTGGATGCGAGAGGGATGTCTGTTGAGCAAGGAGGAGTGGCTGCACATGATAGGAATGGTTGGAGAGAAATTGTGAATGAGTAAATGATGACACGGCTCCATGGGGATATGCCCGAGCATTAGGTCTAATCAGCTGATCATGTCAGGTGCGGGTAAGGGGATGGGTCCATTATGAAGTGGCAGGGATAAACCAGCTCTGCTTTCGGACCCTGCTGCGGATGTCACCGATTGCACTGCGCAGTTGACCCTCGTGTGGTGCGGTGAGGATCTGTCCCTTCTCTCCTTGGGGCTAAGATACGAATAGATGTGTGTGTTTGGATGAGTATATTGGGAGTGTGTCGTCCTCTCTCGGCCACCTCCTTTCCTTTGGGGAAAGCAGCCTAGCTATATATATATATATATATATATATATATATATATATATATATATATATATATATATATATATGTATATATATATCCCATTGGATCCCAGGGGTGCTGGGCGAGGCATTGCACTGGGTGGGCACTAAGCGTACCGCCCTCCGCCTATCGGCTCATCGTCGCGAAACTCATAAGTCCCTACCCAGGGGTTCCCTACTTTATAAAGACTTGAAAATCCCAGTTCTGTCCAGTATTTCGGACACTGGGCTCCAATGGGTTAAATATATATATATATATATATATATATATGTATAGCATTATATATATATATATATATATATATATATATATATATATATATATATATATATATATATATATATATATATATATATATATATATATATAATGCTGGCCACACAGAACCCATCTTAGTCTGGGCGCTGTGTAGCCCGAAATGTTAGAGAAAATAAAGAATTCCAGTTGTAACTTGTGTCTCTCCCACCCAACATTTCCACTTACAGTACGGGATCATCTACAAAATATATACCATGCGAGGCGGTAACAATCTAACCAATTGGACGGCGAGTGGTGTACCAGGTTAAGGCGCTCAAACAGGTTGTAGTCCATAAGAAACTGCATCCGTGGGGAACTTGGTGATTGTTGCTCACACTGCAACCTTCTAGGAGGAGCGACTGGTTGTTGTCGAATATGATTAGGCAGTAAAGGATAGTACTCGTATGATAGCCAGACAGAGATACAGGATTACTGAGGGACCCTAACGAATATTAACCATATTCCTCCACCCTGGAACGACCATAGCATATCAATAGAGCGGACACGAAAAGCTGAAAATTACAGGAAAATTATGAGGTAAAGCACAGTAAATTGAAACGCAAATCATTCATCTCTTATTCATTGATGAAAATGTATCAGATATCCTCTCTCTCTCTCTCTCTCTCTCTCTCTCTCTTTTATGTATATCTGTTTATATCTGTATCTATATATCTGTCTATTTATTTATCTATCTATATCTATCTGTCTATCTATCTATCTACCTATTTATTTATCTATCTATCTATCTATCTATCTACGTATATATTTATACATATATGTAAATATTAATATAAATATATGTCAATCAATATCTATTATTCTATCTACAGTATATATATATATATATATATATATATATATATATATATATATATATATATATATATATCCTCCACGTGCTCTGAACTCATCAACCCCAAATCCTCCCACTTCTGGCATCTAACCAAAAATCATTTTAATAACTTTACCTTATCCTCCTATTCTCCTCTCTTCCGTTGTGATATATTAGAACTCGTTACCCAAACTCTCTCCTCCAGGTCCACGTCCACTTTTTATTTGAACGTTTTCGGTGATATCCCTCCATCTCCCTCCTCCCCCAGCTTCCTCATGACTGTCATGAAATTTTCTTTACAAGATGCATTTTCCGCCCTCACTAACTTCTGTACTCCCAAAGCATACAAACTTGTTGGGCTACCTCCTATTGTTCTCAAAAACTGTGTTTAAGTGCAAACTCTTTCGTCTTTGTCAAGTTGCACCTATCCATTTGGGTGAAAGTTGGCTCTCATTCAACCTGTCCCGAAGAAGGGTGACCGTTCCCAGCCATGTAACTATCACTCAGTCTTGTACTTCTAATTTCTGTGAATCATTCCTTAACAGAAAAAAAACTGAAGCATCTTTCCTTCCATAACTTTCTTTCTGAATGCCAGTATAGGTTCCGCCGGGAACGCTCCATTGGCGATCGTCTCACTTCCATGTCCGGTGAAACCTTTGCCACAGCGCTTGACATCCCAAAGGACTTTCGACTACGTCTGGCTCAAATCTTCAATTTCAAATATGCACTCTTACGGTTTCTGTATTTCTATTCTTGCTTTCATATCAAGCTTGAATTCTGGAATTTCTCTAGTTGCTGCGGTAGACGGCCACTGTTCCTCTTCTACTGAAAGTCTATCAGAAGTGCTGTCCCTTAGGATTCTGTCCTGTCATGAACCCTCTTCCTTCTACTCACCGGCGGTCTGAAACAGCAGGTGTGCCCTTATCCGCTTATATGCTGATGACTGACCTCTTCACATTTCCACCTGCTTATCTCACCTTCCATCACAGTAGGTGCCTTAGCAGTCACAGGAAGAGGCTATGAAACACCTCACTTGTTACTTGGCTATCATTTTTTATTGTGCTAAGAATACATAAATAAATGAGAATAAATAAATAATATCCCTCGAACTACATAAAAAATTTATTTCCCACTGCTTCCAACCCACAGGAATATCTCTTAATATTTAACCCAGCGCACTCCTTCATCATCTCTATATAACTGTTTTTTTTTTCTTCTTCTCGGGACCTATCAAGGAAAGACCATAATAACTCCCAATCCTCCAACTATCGTCCAATTGCTTTAACGTCCTGTATTTCAAAAGTTTTCGAGTCAATTCTTAATAGAAAAATTTTAAGGCATCTTTCCTATCACAACCTTCTTTCCGATCGTCAGTATGGGTTCCGTCAGGGACGCTCCACTGGCGATCTTCTCACCTACCTTTCAGACTCCTGGTCATCCTCCTTTCGGGACTTTGGCGAAAGCTTTGTCATTGCACTTGACATCTCAAAGGCTTTCGATCGAGTCTGGCATAAATCTTTAATTTCCAAACTGCCCTCCTACGGTTTCTATCCTTCTATCTGTGCCTTCATCGCTAGCTTCCCTTCTGGTCGTTCTATAGCCGCTGTTGTAGACGGCCATCGTTCTTCTCCTAGATCTATCAACAGTGGTGTTCCTCAGGGCTCTGTCCTATCACCAACTCTCTTCCTTTTATTCATCAATGATCTTCTAAGCTGTACATCTAACCCTATCCACTCATACGCTGATGACTCCACCCTTCACCTTTCCATTCGGTTCCCGCAATGCCCATCTCAACAGTTACTTCAAGAAACAAGGGATGAGGCTATGGCACACCTAATGTCTGACTTGGCTCGTATCTCTGACTGGGGTAAAAATAATATGGTTGTTTTTAATGCATCTAAGACTCAGTTCTTACACCTATCAACCCGACAAAATCTTCCACAGGTATACCCACTAATGTTTAATAATATTCAGCTTAATCCTGCATCATCCTTGAACATGCTTGGGGTTTCATTTACTCGGGACTTACCTTGGAAAGATCATATTACATCTCTTGTAAAATCTGCTTCTAAGAGATTGGGTGTGCTAAGCCGACTCCGCTCTTTCTTTACCCCTGCACAATTGTTGACTCTATACAGGGGTTTTATCTGCCCCTGTGTGGAGTACAACTCTCATGTGTGGGGAGGCTCCCCACATACAGCTCTTCTCAATAGGGTGGAGTCAAAGGCTTTTCGTCTCATCAACTCTCCTCCTCTTACTGACTCCCTTCAACCTCTGTCTCTTTGCCGCACTGTTGCATCTTTATCTCTTTTCTATCGCTACTTTAATGGTCACTGCTCCTCTGAACTGTCTGCTTGCATTCCTCCACCTCTATGACGGGCGCGTAGCACCCGTCTGGCAGCAAACTCTCATCCCTTTTCTGTCCAACTCTCTAATGCAAGAGTTAACCGTTACTCCCAGTCTTTCACTTATGCAACAGGTCAGCTCTGGAACTGTCTCCCTCTGTCTGTATTTCCTGCTGCCTATGATCTCCAGTCTTTCAAACGCAGTGTGTCCAGGCATCTCAAAATGATCGGATCTTGAATTTGGCTCTCTATTGTATTTTGTTTTTCTCTTGGTGGAAACTGTTACTGCGGGCTCATGGCCTTTGGTTCCTTCTTCCTCGCATAAAAAAAAAAAAAACTGGCTTGCACAATCTACTTCAAAGGTTTATGTATGCAAAGCGAGCTCCGAGTCTTTTTTCGGGACAGCTGTTGATTTCATACACAAACTTATTCGTCCATCCTTGGAGTACAGCTCGCATAAATCTATGTGTATAAATAAGAGAGAAACCTGTACTGTACACAGGAAAAATAATCCAATATATCCAATATATTACCAATATGGTATGCTGCCTGGCTCTCACCTGAGAGTCCCGGGTTTGATTCCCGGCATAATGGTAATATATTGGATGAATGTATGTGTATGTTGAGGGAGGGGATGCAGCTCTTCTAAATAAGGTCGAGTTAAAGGATTTCGTCCCGTCAACGCACCTCCTGCCACTGACTCCCTTCAACTTTCTCATTTCACCGAAGTGTTGCATCCTTATCTCTTCCAATGCTACGTCATTGGCAACTATTCTTCGAAATTCTCTGCTTGCATATCTGGTCCTTTATGGCAGTCATATAGCACCCGCCTGGCAGTGCACTCTCATCCATTTACCTAACTCTAATGCAAGAGTTAACTGATACTCTCTCATTCCTGTTTCAAGCAGGTCGACTTTAGAACTCTCTTCCTCAGTCTCTTTGCCTCACCTATGACCCTCAGTCCATTTACGTCACCTATGACCCTCAGTTTACCTTCGTCGCCTATGACCCTCAGTCTGTTTACCTCGCCTATGACCCTCAGTCTTTTAAATCATTCCAGTGAATGGACCATGTATTTGTTTTTCTTGTGTGTGCTCACATTCTTCTGATGCGTATCCGGGACCAATGGCTAAAGATTCAGAGGCCTGAGCAATCCGGATTCACGCCCAAGAAGTCCGCTGTTGACCATATACTAGCTCTCCGAGTTCTTGTGGAACTCAGTCTTGAGTTCTGACAAGGTCTGCTAGCAACCTATATGGATCTCAAGAAGGCGTTTGACTCAGTAAATTGGAAGGTACTACTGGAACTCCTGTGACCCCATGGGATCCCTGCAGGGATAATCCAACTGACTGCTGGCTTGTACTCTAACATTGAGAGTGCTGTCAAGTGTGCATGGGGGGGGGGGGCATTCGGCTTCTTCCCTGTAAGTTCTGGTGTATGGCAGGACTGTGTCCTTGTTCCCACACTTTTCAACACAGGTATGGACTGATGAGTACTGGACCAGGCTGTGAGTCGAATTCACTGTGGGGTATCAATAGAAGCATTTGCAGTAAGGCACAGATACTACATACCGCCAGAATTTCTAATTTCCGATTCTATTTTGCGAGGAATGCAGAATGCTCCCGTATGGTTGTTTTTTCATAATAATATTACGTTCAAATCTTTCTCATTAATTGAGGTCACAAAATACTTTATGATGTTGTTGGAATGTTTTGTGATGTTAGCTATATATGTCAATGGGTGAAGATTTATCGGTTTCACACATATGTACGAATATTATTTTATTTATACTTTTATTCAAATACTCCCAGTGGTCACCGGCAAATGTATTTTAAAAGAAAAAAAGTTGTTTCACCAGATAATCGCTGCCTGCGGTATGACATGCTCCACAGATCAAAACACAGCCACATGTTTTCAGATGTTTCCCACACTTTTTTTTTTATTGGTTGTTCTTTCTTGGCAGGTGGGAACTTGGCCCAGCCTTTGACATCTCTTGTACCCCTTTCTTGTTATCTTCTTTCTTGAGTCCGATCTGCAGTCAGCCACGGCACATATAAAGTGTGTCATATTGAATGTAGACAAGTCTGTCGACAAACGCTCGTACACCAGGCCTGAGTCTACTAATACCAAGTCGGTTCTCTTCTTTCTAAAACGGCTCCAAGCTCACGCAGGAGGTGGAGCATTGAAGTGACGTCGACTGGCTCTGGCACGAAAGTGACGAAACACCAGCTCAGTAACCTCAGTTGACTCCTGACCATGATGGAGGGTGGATGTTTGCTCCACTACTCAGACCATGACTTTTTTTCTTTTTTTTTCGGTTTGGTGAAGTGAGGGAAGGGACTGAAATGTGTGACGGAAGGTGTGGGGGTGTGAGGGAAGGCGTAGGGGTGTGAGGGAAGGTGTAGGGGTGTGAGGGAAGCACTTCTTCCCCTGCTTCGTTCTCCCCTTTTATAAATGTTTAATTTGAGTCTGCATTTTATACATTTTCTGTTACTTAAGCCAACTGACGTCACACACAAGCCACGCCTCCATGCGCCCTGATGGAAAGTGAACCAACTTGGTATTAGTAGACTTAGCACCAGGCACCTTGGAGCTCTGACGCAGAGACCGAATTCATTTTTTTTTTTTTACAAAAGTTAAATCAGTTAATTTGACTTGACAGCAATATCCATGACTTTACGATGGTGTGACTTCAAATAAAGATGAATACTAATATAGCTCCTTAGTCGTACTGATCGTTATTTATCCTATACATAACAGATTTTAGCAATGGTTAAAATCGTTGGTATTTGTGAAACATAAGCTGTATTACGCATATCATCTGCAAATAATAATACTTTAGACATGTATTAACTATCACTTGCTTTTCAGATAGTGAAAAATTCCCGCATATATGAGCTGAGAGATGAATCATAGATTTTTTTTGCCGAGTTTGTTCCTTTGATCCTGCGATCTCTGTCCGTGGGAACCGTAGTCTCTGAAGATAATCTTATTTTTTTCTTTTAATACGCTTGCTGGTGGCCACTGGGAGTATTTGAAAAAAAGTACAAATCAAGAAATATTCGTACATAGGCTAAGTGTAAAACCGAAAAAATTTCATCCCTTGACGTATAAACCCAACAGCACAAAACATTCGAACATCATAGAGTATTTTGTGACCTCATTATTAGGCACAAGGCACACCTTAATTGAATGAGAAAAATTTGTACATAATAGTGGGAGCATTTTGCATTGTCTGCCAAATAAAATCGGAAACTACAAATTCTGGCGGTATGTGCCTTGTTTAGGGCTTGCCGCATCCCCTATTGACAGTTTCAGGGTTACCAGCCTTGACTTTGCTGATGATGCAGTTATCCTGGCGGTGTCGCTGGAGACACTACAGAGTACCTGGAGGAATTTCACGAGAAAGCAAATCCATGGGAATTAAAGGTCGCTTGGGCCAAGACCAAGGTCCAGGCATTTGGCGGCTTGTTGGATGAAGCAGTTCAGTCTGTCCAAGCATGTGATGAGGATATAGAAGTCTTGGGAAGATTCACTTATCTTGGTAGTGTGGTCCATAACAATGGTAGATCAGACAATGAAATCTCTCATCGTATTCGCCTGGCCTATGGGGTTATGGGTCCACTGAGTTCGGGTACTTGGCGCTGTTGTTATTTGTGTAGAAGGACGAAAGTTTGTATCTTGAAGGCACTGGTTATCCCTGTCATATTTTACGGTTGTGAGACATGGACACTAAATAGTGACGAGAGGCGGCGAATTAACTCCTTTGGTAATGTCTTGGCAGGATCATGGGCAGGGGCGTCTGCAGGATTTTTTGTAAGCGGGGGCAAAATAAAAGAAATAATACATATATGTGCGGTTATATTAAAATACACACACTCCAAATAGGCATAGGCATATATTTACATGAGTTACATGACTTACATCAAATGCATAGTGACAGAATGCGTGAATCAACTCAAATCACTCAATCATCCTTGAACAAGAACTGAAGCCGTCGAGTTCCAAGGGGGGGCAACTGACCCCCATGCCCCCCCTCCTCCGGACGCCCATGATATTCATGGCATATCGATGGTACAACCAGGTGTGTAACGAGCGACTACACCGTGAGACTGAGTCGAGGCCTATTACCCACATAATGCTCACCGCCAACTCCAGTTATATGGACAAGTGGCCCACTTTCCAGAGGCTGAAGCTGCCCACAGGGTGATCTCTGAACAGGTTAAGCCAGGGTGGAGGAGACCAAGGGGAAGGCCACGTAACTCATTGCTGGGGCAGGTCCATCACTCCTGTCGGGAGATACTTAGAGGAAGAAGAGTTGCTTGCGCAGAGGAACCTACATGGGTGGAGTCAGGGTGAGTGAGGCTATTCACCTCTTCTTGATCGTGTGTGTGTGTGTGTGTGTGTGTGTGTGTGTGTGTGTGTGTGTGTGTGTGTGTGTGTGTGTGTGTGTGTGTGTGTGTGTGTGTGTGTGTGTCGTGCATCCCTTCATGATCTTGTGTGTGTGTGTGTGTGTGTGTGTGTGTGTGTGTGTGTGTGTGTGTGGTGCATCCCTTCATGATCTTGTGTGTGTGTGTGTGTGTGTGTGTGTGTGTGTGTGTGTGTGTGTGTGTGTGTGTGTGTGGTGCTTTCCTTCATGATCTTGTGTGTGTGTGTGTGTGTGTGTGTGTGTGTGTGTGTGTGTCGTGCATCCCTTCATGATCTTGTGTGTGTGTGTGTGTGTGTGTGTGTGTGTGTGTCGTGCATCCCTTCATGATCTTGTGTGTGTGTGTGTGTGTGTGTGTGTGTGTGTGTGTGTGTGTCGTGCATCCCTTCATGATCTTGTGTGTGTGTGTGTGTGTGTGTGTGTGTGTGTGTGTGTGTGTGTGTGTGTGTGTGTGTGTGTGTGTGTGTGTGTGTGTGTGTGTGTGTGTGTGTGTGTGTGTGTGTGTGTGTGTGTGTCATGTGAATCACAATATAATGTGTGTGTGTGTGTGTGTGTGTGCATCCCTTCATGATCCCCTTGTGTGTGTGTGTGTGTGTGTGTGTGTGTGTGTGTGTGTGTGTGTGTGTGTGTGTCGTGCATCCCTTCATGATCTTGTGTGTGTGTGTGTGTGTGTGTGTGTGTGTGTGTGTGTGTGTGTGTGTGGTGCATCCCTTCATGATCTTGTGTGTGTGTGTGTGTGTGTGTGTGTGTGTGTGTGTGTGGTGCATCCCTTCATGATCTTGAGTGTGTGTGTGTGTGTGTGTGTGTGTGTGTGTGTGTGTGTGTGTGTGTGTGTTATGTACCCATTCTAGATCTTGTGTGTGTGTGTGTGTGTGTGTGTGTGTGTGTGTGTGTTATGTACCCATTCTAGATCTTGTGTGTGTGTGTGTGTGTGTGTGTGTGTGTGTGTGTGTGTGTGTGTGTGTGTGTGTGTGTGTGCTGCACCCTTCAGATCTTCATGATCTTGTGTGTGTGTGTGTGTGTGTGTGTGTGTGTGTCGTGCATCCCTTCATGATCTTGTGTGTGTGTGTGTGTGTGTGTCGTGCATCCCTTCATGATCTTGTGTGTGTGTGTGTGTGTGTGTGTGTGTCTTTCATCCCTTCATGATCTTGTGTGTGTGTGTGTGTGTGTGTGTGTGTGTGTGTGTGTGTTATGCACCCCTTCTAGATCTTATGCGTGTGTGTGTGTGTGTGTGTGTGTTATGCACCCCTTCTAGATCTGTGTGTGTGTGTGTGTGTGTGTGTGTGTGTGTGTGTGTGTGTTTTAAAGAACAATATTGTGGGCTTCTAGCCCTTGGGCATTATACGATAAAGAAAATTGTTCTCATAAAGCCTCCAAGATGGACTAAGGAACATAAATCGCAATCATTATCATGCTATTACATCCAATACTACCTCGACCACTACCGTCACTGTCACCATTATATATCTAAAATCACCGCCAACACCCCATCCAAAACAAATATGTTATTTGTCTTTTCACACAACCTGGCCGCACTATGGAGTGGTACTACTACTCTGTGGCCGGGTTGTGTTAGGAAGAATACAGCCACCGTATTTCTTCCGTGTCGTAAAAGGCGACTAAAAGGGGCGGGGTGAGGGGACTAGGGACCCCCTCCTCTGTTTTTTAGTTCCTAAAAAGAGACAGGCCAGAGAAAGGGATGGGGGATGGAGTTATCCCCGTACCCTGAAGATTGGGTCTATGAATGTGCGTGGATGTAGTACGATTGAGGCTAAAAAGGAGGAGATTGGGAGAATGTTTGTGAGAAGAAAGTTGGATGTATTAGCTTTGAGTGAAACGAAGATGAAAGGGAAGGGTGAGTCTATGTTTGGAAGTGTAAATGGATGATTGTCAGGTGTTGATAGAGGAAGGGCAAGAGAAGGTGTGGCCTTGTTGGTGAGTCCGGAAGTACAGCAGTGGGTGATTGAATGGAAGGAGATGTCATCGAGACTGATGTGGGTGAAAGAGAAATTTGAACGTGAGTTGTGGGTGTCTGTGAGTGCATATGGGCCTGGTAGTGAAAGGGTTGAGGAAGAAAGGGAGTCTTTCTGGAATGATGTTGATGAGTGTCTGCAGTTTTGGACCGAATGTGAATGTGGTAATGATGGGAGATCTGAATGCTAGAGTGGGAAATGTAGTAGTTGAAGGTGTAGTTGGTACGCATGGTGTGCCAAGAAATGAAAATGGGGAATGAATATTAGGGATGTGCGTTGAGCGAGAGATAGTGATTGGAAATAAGCTGTATGAGAAGATATTTATAAGTAGACATGGGTGAGACAGGAGGGTGGAAGGGTTGTTGACAGAGCTTTGATGGACAATGTGGTTGTGTCTAGGAATGTAATAGGAAGATTATGGGATGTGAGAGTTCTGAGAGGGGAGGGTGGAGGTATGTCTGACCACTACCTGGTGGAGGGAAAGTTAAGAGTAGGTAAGAGATGGGTGAGAGCTAGGAGGGTTAGGTGTGGCAGGGATGATTTGAAAGTGAGTGAGTTGGATAAAAGAGAGAAAATGATAGAGTATCATGAGAAATTGAAAGATGATTTGAATGCAGTGAATGATCAGGAAAATGGCAGTGTGGAGGAGGAATGGCAGTTGTTTAAGAGTGCTGTGGAGGGGCATGCAGAAGAGGTGTGTGGTGTGAGACGTGTGGGTGGTGGTGTAAGAAAAGGAAGTGAATGGTGGTGCGAGGAAGTATGGCTGTGGCTGAGAAGAGACGTGCATATGAAGTGTGGCTGCATAGGAAGGATGAGGTGTCATATGAGAGGTATAAGGAAAAGAGGAATAGGGCATGAAGGGCTGTAAGTGATGCTAAAGTGCCAGCAGATGAGAGTTGGGGTAGGCAGCTGACTGAGAATTTTCAACAGAATAAGAAAATGTTTTGGAAGGTGAAAAGGGTGCGAAAGGGAGAGTCTGGGAAAGAAGAGCTAGTAAAAGCAGAGGATGGAAGGATGTTAATTGAGATGGATGCAGTACGGAAGAGATGGGCAGAGTATTTTGAAAGATTGTTAAATGCAGAGGATGAAAGGGTGGCTGAGATTGTGGCGGATGGAAGGGTGCAAGGAATAAATGTGTTGGGTGAGTTGAATGATTCTTTGATCACGTAGGAGGAAGTGGAGAAGGCAGTAGTGGAGATGAAAACAGGGAAAGCTGCAGGTATGGATGGGTGTGCTGTGGAATGCCTGATGGGTGGTGGAGTGACTATTGTTGACTGGTTAGTAAGACTGTTGAATGTGTGCTTTGTGAAAGGTATGGTGCTAGTTGACTGGGCAAGTGCTTGTGTGGTCCCGTTGTATAAAGGCAAGGGTGATAAGTATGAATGTACTAGCTTTAGGGGTATAAGTCTCTTGAGTGTTGTAGGTAAGGTGTATGGTAGAGTGTTAACTATGAGAGTTAGAGACGGTTCGAGGGAGTGATTGGTGATGAGTAGTGTAGCTTCAGGAGAGGGAGAGGATGCGTGGATCAGGTGTTTGCTGTGAGATAAGTGTGTGAAAAGTATTTAGCAAAAGGCAAGGATGTGTTTTTGGCATTCATGGATTTAGAGAAAGCGTATGAAAGAATTGATAGGGAGGCTTTGTGGACTGTTTTAAGATTGTATGGACTTGATGGTAGGTTGCTGAAAGGGGTGAAGAGTTTTTATGTTAATAGTTGAGCATGTGTAAGAGTGGGAAATGCTTTGAGTGATTGGTTTCCTGTGAGAGTGGGGGTGCGACAAGGATGTGTGACGTCGCCTTCGTTGTTTAATATTTATATGGATGGTGCTGTAAGGGAGGTGAATGCAAGAGCTTTAGGTTGAGGTCTGAGTCTGGTGAATGTTGATGGTGGAGAGTGGAATCTGATGCAGCTGCTGTTTGCTGATGATACTGCACTGGTGGCTGATTCAGAGGAGAGATTGAGACAGTTGGTAGAGGAGTTTGGAAGGGTGTGTGAAAGGAGGAAATTGAACGTAAATGAGAATAAGAGTAAAGTGATGATGTGTACGAGGTTGGTAGATGGTAAGGGGATGAATATAGTTTTGAATGGTGAGTTGCTTGAGGAGGTAGAGTGTTTTAAATATTTAGGGTCACATGTTGCTGTGGATGGAAGAATAGATGCAGAAGTAAGGTGTAGAAAGAATGAAGTAGGAAAGGTGCTGGGAGGAATGAAAAAGGTGTTTAGATGTCATTCGCTTAGAATGGATGTAAAGAGAAGGCTGTGTGCGGGTGTTGTGGTACCGACTGCGTTATATGGGGCTGAAACATGGAATATGGGTGTAGGAGAGAGGAAAAGTTTGAATGTAATGGAGATGAGGTGTCTGAGGAGTATGTGTGGAGTGACGCGTATGGATCGAGTGCGAAATGGTGAAGTGCGAAGAAGAACTGGAGTTGTTTGGGAGATGGCTGGTAGAGTTGAGCAGAGGGTGTTGCGATGGTTTGGGCATATGGAGAGAATGGAAAATGAGAGATTGGTGAAAAAGATAACTAGATCTGATGTGAGAGGTGTAAGGCTGAGAGTTGAGGCCACGAATAGGATGGATGGACAGTGTGAAGAGAGTGTTGGTTGTGAGAAGGATGTCTGTTGAGCAAGGAAGAGTGGCTGTGCATGACAGAAATAAATGGAGAGAAATTGTGAATGAATAAATGATGACACAGCCCTGAGGAGATATTCTCCCGCATTTGGTCTGATCAGCTAGTCAGGTCAGGTGCGGGTAAGGGGATGGGTCTATTATGATGTGGCAGGGGTAAACCAGCTCTGCTGGCGGGCCCTGCTGCGGATGTCACTGATTGCATTGTGCAGTTGCTTGAGAGGAGCATGTGGAGTGACATGGAGGGACAGGTTGACGAATGAAGAAGTGAAGGAACGTTGTGGGGTAGATGTGGATGTGGTTGAAAAGATTAGGAGAAATACACTGAGGTGGTTTGGACATGTGGAGAGGATGGAGAATGAAAGACTGACTAAGAGGGTGTATGTAGGTGAGGTGGAGGGAGGGAGAGGGAGGGGTAGACCGAGGATGAGGTGGAAGGATGGAGTTGAGAGGTATATGAGGGAGGGGGGGTGAGTTGGGGGGAGGGAGGTCAAATGGTGGGTGACAGAGTGACTTGGAGGCGTTTTGTCTGCGGCCACCCTTTGCGGGATTAGGGCGTCGGGCTATAGATAGATAGATAGATAGTTGACCCTTGTGCGGTGTGGTGCAGTGAGGATCTGTCCCTTCTCCCCTTTGGGGCTAAGATGCGAATGAATGTGTTTGAATGGATGAGTAAATGGGGAGTGTGTCGTCCTGTCTCGGCTACCTCCCTTTCCTTGGGGGAAGCAGCCTGGGTATATAGATATAGATAGATCATGTATGTTTTCCAATGCAGGCAAGATGGAAAAGAAGGTGAGCACCATCATCACTACCATCATAGCCAATGCTGCTTAAAACAAAATACCATAACTGACCTCTGAAGGAAGCGAAATTCACTGACATTCCACCTACTCGTGTGACACTGAAGGAAACAGACACGATCACGCGCGCGAGCACACACACACACACACACACACACACACACACACACTCAAAGTCGCACTCACACATGTATGTGTTGTTACATAGCCTATGATTTCATCATCCTTTGTGTAATTTTAACGCACAGTATGCTGCATGTTTGATCACGAGCGTGTTCTGCCTCAGTCCCCCCCTTCTACCGTTATAGTAGAGTAAGTCGTCCTTTCTGTTATTCAGTGCGGGATTGTCAACTGTTTGTCCCCATCGCTTCATTTGCGCGTCCTTCTTACAAGTTGTATCAAGCTCTGCCGGCCCCTATATAATGAGCTCAGTCTCTGCGTCATTGCCACTTAGATCTGCTCCTCATTTTGTTCACATCTCTGTCCTCCCCTGTACAGATATTATTATTCTGAGTGCTCAAGGAATCTCCAAACATCTAGCAGCTGTGTGTAATTTGAGTATAAGTGTTATTGCATTTTTTCTTGTACTGTGTAGCATAAGGTTAATTCTTAGGCCTAGTGAGGTTTTTGATTAATGTTGGGTTTTATGTCAGTCATTTTTGATAATAGTTTGTATCTGTAATAATTTATCTGGCATTCACTGAGTATTATCTGGTATCTCATTTTATCAGGGCTGACTTAGATAAATTTACTCTTGCTAATTTCGTGTTAATAGAGGCTATTGCAGTTAACCATATATTTAACCTGTTTATTTGCCATTACATTATCCTTATGAGTTCTGAATGTTTTGTTGTTAGTTTGAGCATTAAACTTTAACTTGTAATTTTACCTAACTCTTTTGTTTTGAACCTGGAACTTTACGGGACAGTAGTGACTCTTAGTATTCTCATTTAAAGTGTACGTTATCTTTCTCTGTTCCGTAACATAAATTTGGCGACCTCATATCAGGATATTCAGGATATTATCATAAGGATATTGCTTGATATTTTGTGACTGTTACTTATTAATTATGTCTACTATTACTACACTTGATGAAGCCAAAGATTTTTTGTCAAATGTGCAAACAGTGTGTGATATAGAAAACAGAACAAAGAATGAACTTAAGCTTGTTGCTCAACAATTGGGAATTGTTGTTCGCTCTCATCATTCTAAAGATCAGATTGTTGACATGATTAATGAAAGCTTGTTTAATGTAACTCCTCCAAATGAGCAAACGCAGATTGAATTAGCTAAGTTACAGCTAGCCCTGCAGGAGGCCCGTGCTAGGGAGGCTGAGGCACAAGTTGAAATTGCTAGGATTCAGGCAGACCATGAGTATCGCATGAAACAAGGTGGAACTGGATCATCTAGCTCTGATGATTTTGATGTGGCTAAAAATGTTAAACTTGTCCCTCCTTTTAATGAATCTGATTTAACAAAGTATTTTCAGTTGTTTGAGAGGGTAGCTACAGGTTTTAATTGGCCCAAAAAGTATTGGCCAGTGCTCCTTCAAACTGTTCTCACCGGTAAAGCTCAAGTAACTTATGCATCTTTGCCTCAGGATCAATCTGATAATTATGATGTAGTTAAGGGCTTGATTCTTAAGGCCTATGAGCTTGTTCCTGAAGCCTATAGAGTAAAATTTAGGACAACTTACAAGCAAGATAAGCAATCCCATGTTGAGTATGCAAAAATCAAAGAAGATCTGTTAGAGCAGTGGTTAAATTCTAAGAATGTGGATTCTGATTTTGACAAATTTAAGCAGATGATTTTGCTGGAGGACTTCAAAAGGTGTATTTATAAAGATGTAAGCCTATATCTTGATGAGAAAAGAATAGATAATTTGTCTGATGCTGCAGTTTTAGCTGATGAATATGTTCTCACTCACAAGAGATATTCTAAAGAAAAAGGGAAAGCTGAGAGTAAGTACGTTGCCTCTACTCAGAGTACAGGTAACAGGAAAGAGAATAAAGATGATGTTTCTCAGAAAGTAAATACCAGCTTCACCCCTAGATTTCAGAAAAGTAAATGTACTTATTGTAGTAAGCTTGGTCATACTACGGAGAGATGTTTCAGGAGACAGCGTGATGTGAACAAAAAGGAGTCTTTAAATATTCAGTCAATTGGTCTAGTGTCCACTCTTGAGAGTTCCCAGAATTCTTTAACTGAGTTAACTGAACCTGCTTTGAGGGTAACTTAAATTCTCATGATGGAGCTCCTCTTTTGAGCAGTAACGTGGGTGACACTCTCAAGAGTTCATGTGCTAATTTCCTGTCTGATGGTTTTGTCAGTCCTCTGGACAGTAATGACAGGAAATCAGTTCAAATATATCGTGATACAGGTGCTTGCCAATCCCTTATGCTGACCAGTGTTCTAGGCTCTAATGTTAATTCCTCTGATGAAACTGTAATCTTACAAGGTGTAGGGAATAATTACTTCTCTGTCCCTCTGTGCAGAGTGAATTTAGAGTCTGGTTTTGTTAATGGTTCTGTTATGGTTGGGTTGGTTGAGACACTCCCAATGTCAGGTGTAACTTTCTTACTTGGAAATGATATTGGTGGAAGTCAAGTGTGTCCAGCTCCTCAGTTGTCTAGTGAGCCAGTGGCTGCGACCCGGGATTGCGATGTCCCTGATGTGTTCCCTGCATGTGCTGTCACTAGGGCTAAGTCTAAAGTTACTGGTGATTTAGAGGATAATGATGATGATGATGTTATCCTAGCTGACACGTTTCTTGCTAATTTGGACCACTCACCAGATGAGGCAGTACCCCGTAGTGTTGATAATTTGTCTCGTCAAGAGTTGGTTGAGTTGCAGGTTACTGACCCTGAGGTGAAAGGTCTAGCTAACTCTGCTTACAGTGAAGAAGAGTCAGCCGGTGCTTCTACTTGTTATTATGTAAAGTCAGGAGTACTTATGAGGAAGTGGAGACCCCCAACAGCATCAGCCGACTGTGAATGGGAGGTTGTACATCAAGTTGTCATCCCTCGTGTTTGTAGGCAGGATATCATTCGAGTGGCTCATGATACCAGTTTGGCAGGACACCTTGGAGTGAGGAAGACTGTGGCACGCATTTTGAAACACTTCTACTGGCCAGGTATCTTCAGGGATGTTTCCTGGTATTGTAAGTCTTGTCACACCTGTCAAGTTGTGGGGAAGTGTAATCAGACCGAAAAGGTTGCACCTCTAGTTCCCATTCCTCCTTTTGAGGCGCCTTTCACCCGTGTGTTGGTGGATATTGTGGGCCCTCTTCCTAAGACTTCTTCAGGATTTTCTTATGTGTTGACCCTGATTGATATGGCTACTCGTTATCCTGAAGCCATTCCACTTAGAAATATCTCAGCAAAGAACGTGGTTAAGGAAATGCTAGAGTTCTTCACAAAGTTTGGTCCGCCCAAGGAGGTACAGTCAGACCGGGGAAGTAATTTCATGTCGAATGTTTTCAAGCACTCTCTGAAAGAGTTGGGCATCACCCAGATCACGTCTTCAGCTTATCATCCCCAGACCCAAGGAGCGTTGGAGAGATATTATCAAACACTCAAATCGATGCTCAAGAAATACTGTTTGGAACATCAGAAAGACTGGGATAAAGGTCTTCCATTCGTTGTGTTTGCCGCAAGAGAATCTCCAAGTGAATCACTGGGCTTCTCACCTTTTGAACTACTGTTTGGCCATGAAGTAAGAGGACCCCTTAAGTTACTCAAGGAATGCTGGCTGTCGGAGGAAGATGACGTCAACCTGCTGGAGTATGTGATGAAGTTCAAAGAACAGCTGTCCACTGCTTTACAGCTGGCGAGAGAGAATTTAGGAGCTGCTCAGGAGAAGATGAAGACTTGGTATGATAAGAAGTCCAGGTTATGCCACTTTCAGCCAGGAGATCAGGTTTTGATTCTGCTACCAGTTCATGGGCAACCTCTTCAAGCCAAGTTTAGTGGCCCTTATTTCGTGGAGAAGAAACTCAGTGATGTCAACTATGTCATCGCCACACCAGATCGTAGAAAGAACAAGCAACTATGTCACATCAACATGCTAAAGTTATATCACAGGCGGGACGAAAATAATCCAGTCTGCACTGTAGCTGTTCCACCCGAGTCTGCAAGTGAAGCTCTCCCATGCACCATGAGCCTGAGTGATAGTTTGGGGAAGAATCCTGATATCATGAATGATCTCCAGACTAAGCTTTCTCATCTACCACCCAAGGAAAGGCAGGAGTTTTCGGCATTACTGCAGGAGTACCCGCAAGTGTTCTGTGCTACTCCAGGAAGAACCACTGTGTTGATGCATGATGTCGATGTTGGAGACGCAAAGCCAATTAAATTGCCTCCTTACCGTGTGAACCCAGTGAAAGTTCCTCTCATCCAGAAGGAGCTTGGCTACCTGTTGGACCACAAGATGATTGAGCCCTGTCAGAGCGAGTGGAGTTCTCCTGTCACTCTAGTCCCTAAGCCAGGTGGGTCACAGAGGTTTTGCATCGACTACAGACGTGTTAATCAGATAACTAAAACAGACACTTACCCTCTCCCTCGTGTGGAAGATTGCATAGACAAGATCGGAAAGGCTAGGTACATAAGTAAGTTTGATTTGTTAAAGGGATACTGGCAAGTACCTATGACTGAACGTGCTAGGGAGATCTCATGTTTTGTAACATTAGGAAAGACCTTTGCATGGTCTGTAATGCCATATACAGATTGTTTTAGAGTAATAAGAAATTTCCTTTGTAAATTTCTTTTTTCTTTGTGGGGAGGTGTTACATAGCCTAAGATTTCATCATCCTTTGTGTAATTTTAACGCACAGTATGCTGCATGTTTGATCACGAGCGTGTTCTGCCTCAGTTCCCCCCTTCTACCGTTATAGTAGAGTAAGTCGTCCTTTCTGTTATTCAGTGCGGGATTGTCAACTGTTTGTCCCCATCGCTTCATTTGCGCGTCCTTCTTACAAGTTGTATCAAGCTCTGCCGGCCCCTATATAATGAGCTCAGTCTCTGCATCATTGCCACTTAGATCTGCTCCTCAATTTGTTCACATCTCTGTCCTCCCCTGTACAGATATTATTATTGTGAGTGCTCAAGGAATCTCCAAACATCTAGCAGCTGTGTGTAATTTGAGTATAAGTGTTATTGCATTTTTTCTTGTACTGTGTAGCATAAGGTTAATTCTTAGGCCTAGTGAGGTTTTTGATTAATGTTGGGTTTTATGTCAGTCATTTTTGATAATAGTTTGTATCTGTAATAATTTATCTGGCATTCACTGAGTATTATCTGGTATCTCATTTTATCAGGGCTGACTTAGATAAATTTACTCTTGCTAATTTCGTGTTAATAGAGGCTATTGCAGTTAACCATATATTTAACCTGTTTATTTGCCATTACATTATCCTTATGAGTTCTGAATGTTTTGTTGTTAGTTTGAGCATTAAACTTTAACTTGTAATTTTACCTAACTCTTTTGTTTTGAACCTGGAACTTTACGGGACAGTAGTGACTCTTAGTATTCTCACTTAAAGTGTACGTTATCTTTCTCTGTTCCGTAACAGTATGTAGATAAAAGGTCAAAGAAGGTCGCACACAATTTACTAGGTGTTTATTATGCGGCATAACCAGATCACTAGGATAGGTTGGGTAAGGCCACGTCCACATCAAATGCCTGTGTGCGTGGCCGGCTGCGAACAGGAAATAAGTTACTGTAACTCACAGATGTTCTAGCCTGCATCCACTCTCCTCCAGCGAGGCCACTTGAATGCATTATAGTCATGCAAATTCATGGCTGCGTCTGTCCTTGATAGGGAGTTTTTGATGTAGAGTTTTGGTAAGGAGTGGGAGAAAAGGCGGACTTGGTTGGAAGGCTAGAATGAGGCAGGGTAAAGAGAAATCTGGAGAGGCATGTTGCGAGGAGGACTAGGGAGAGGCAGGGTGGAGAAAGTGCTGGAATAAGACAGGGTGGAGGGAGGGCTGGGGAGAGGAAGGATGGAGGGAGGACTGAGAAGTGGCAGGGTGGAGGAAGGGGTCGAATGAAGCAGGGTGGAGGGAGGGCTGGAATGAAGCAGGGTGGAGGAAGGGGTCGAATGAAGCAGGGTGAAGAGAGGGCTGGAATGAAGAAAGGTGGAGGGAGGGCTGGAATGAAGCAGGGTGGAGGGAGGGCTGGAATGAAGCAGGGTGGAGGGAGGGCTGGAATGAAGCAGGGTGGAGGGAGGGCTGGAATGAAGCAGGGTGGAGGGAGGGCTGGAATGAAGCAGGGTGAAGAGAGGGCTGGAATGAAGAAAGGTGGAGGGAGGGCTGGAGCATGGCAGGATGGATGGAAGGCTGGGGTGATACAGGATGGAGGGAGGGCGAGGGCTAAGCTAAACTAGGGTAGACGAGTCGCTCCATCATCAGGGTAAGAGAGGAGGCAACCAGGCCCAGCGCCAGCACGATGAAGGCGCCCTGTAGATGCCCCAGGTTCAGCACCCCGTTGCCACGAACCTGAAACACACAGGGAAATGAGTATTGGCATTTGTCAATACTCTGTTGCATTACACACGTAACCTGTGTCGTGTTTAAAATTATACTTTATCTATGGAGGGACTTTACAGTATGTATTTCAATGTTAGATGGAAAGTAGAGAAATACGTTCAAGGTATGATAATATTATGAACAATCTGTTTCCGTTGTTCAATTGCTAAACACGCTTACTTTTATATTTTTTGACGAGAAATAAGGAAAAGTAAGCCATCCCTTATTTTGTTTAGACAGGGAATTCATTCTCAGAAGTAAATTATGCCAATGTTGTTTAATACAGTAGTAATGAGGAGGAAAAATAAACCTGTACGCAGTTAAATATACAAGCAGCTAGCTACATGAGCTTTCTTTATTATTTAAAAACAAATCTAAAATATTAACCCCACCCAGTCTTTCCAACAACGCTATAATTAACAAAATGAACGAAGAAAGTGGATAGAAAAAAAGGTGAGAGAAGATTTGAATTTCTTGAAGAGGTTAAAGTATTAAACAACCTCTTCCCCTTCTCGCGAAGCATCTTCGTGAAGAGGCTCTTCCCAATTTGGTACTGTACCTTTATACCCCGGCTGAACAGCCTCTTCCCAGAAGGAGACCATGGAAGGGTTGGTATGCTGCGGGGGTGCTCTCTGGGAGAGAAATCGTGAGATTGGTACGCCGGAGGAACGCATGTTTGCCGTCATCTGTTTTATGTTTACTTTTTCGTGTGATATACAGTATTGCGAAAATAATATGCTAAATCTGATAAACAACGTCTCCGAATCAGTCCAATAGTAGGAAATAGTTTTAATACTTGATACTTTAACCCGCCCCGTCCCGACCACTTTTTGACCACTGGTACCCCCCAATCCCGACCATTTTTTGATCCTTTTTTTTTTTTTTGCTAAAACTTTCGCTTTTGGTGAGAAACATCGAAAATTCACAGAGAAATCGCTCACCTGAGGTTTAAAATACTCATTACAGGTAGGAGAGCCTCCTTACCTTACTGGGTTTTCTATCAGGCTGGCACCAAAGAAAACGAGTTCTATGGGAGGATAACTATTTCACACCACTCATAAACGGTATTTATTTATTTACTGTTACGAATTTATATGTAGTACAAGAGTATATTGGTTTTCAAGCAGTAATATACTCGTAGGCATTATAAGCATTGTTTCACTCACTAATACCTGACCTTTTTTTGCCACATTACCTGATCATCATTTCTAACTGTTTCTTCCTCTAATGCTATGTAAAGTTTGTCCTCCACATTGTCATTGATTGGGGAATCACTCTGGCCCTGAATTTCGTACCGTGGCATGACATGGCTATACTGGCCAGGTCACTGATAACAGGTGAATTGCTGAGACAATGGCATGCAGGGGGGGGGAGGAGGTCATGCTGGGTAAGGCATTGTCCCTGCCTGGCATTGTCCCTGCCTGGCATCTTGTTGAGGAAGGTGTCACGTGTATACGTACCAAAAATGACGCGCGAAAATTGAAAATTGTGGAAATTATGAACCTTGCAATTGCAGGACGTTGAAGTACGTCCCCGGGATTAGCTGTGACAAAGCGTGAGGACGTGGAAGTACGTCCCCGGGATTAGCTGTGACAAAGCATGAGGACGTGGAAGTACGTCCCCGGGACGCCGCGGGTTAATACTTGAGAGGAGGTCCAATGGTGGTTAGGATTAAGGCAACTAGAATTTAGCAGTTTTGTTTGGTGGTTCAGTTAGGTTAGAAATAGGTTAGTTTAGATCAGGTCAGGTTATCTAACAGACTTGTACACCATTCCACTTTTCATTACTGTTTTCAGAAAGGTAAGCACGTGATATAAATTTAAGGCAGTGATTAGGATTACGGCAGTTAGAATTTAGCGGCGACTTCCGTAATCCTAACCATGGTTTGGATTACGGCAGCTAGAATTAAGTTGTTTGGTTTGGTGGTTCAGTTAAGTTTGAAATAGGTTAGGTTAGGTCAGGTCTGGTCAGTTTTAGATAGGTTAATACTGCTACAGTTCAGCTTCAACTGCTAGAATTTAGCAGTCATGTTTAGTTTTTATGCTGTTAGAAATATGTTAGGTTAGGTTATTTAGGTTATGGTTACCGTAAAAAGGAAGTGATTAAGATTACGGCAGCTAGAATTTAGCGGCGATGGCAGTAATCTAACCACGGCCTTAAATATATCACGTGCTTACCTTTCTGAAGACAGTAGTGAAAAGTGGAATGGTTTACAGGTCTGTTACATAAAGTGCTCTCGGAAATAAGCTGTGAGGTTGCCTGGATCACCACTGTATGAGTCACAGGTAACTTGGGAATGACAGAAGTCAACGACTGGTCTGTGCGCAACTGCGCATGTAGCAGTCACTGAGCTATATACTAGTGGTGCAGTAGTTTGATCATAAACGGGTTGCACCAGTCTCCTAAAAATCTATAAATAAAGATAGTATCACACAAAAAAATGATAAACATTTAAAAAAATTGCAAGTGCATTTCGTGAATGTAAAGGTACTAACTAGTTACATGAATATGATATCAGTATAAAAAAAGATACGAAGATATTTGGGAAGAGGCGGGTGATGCTCCTGCTTCATATTCCAGTTCTTTTAACCCCGAGAGACCTCTTTGCGTGCCGTATGAGGAACCTCTTTGCTTTAAACTACGGCTGGCCCGACGAAGACCTTGCTCGTGCGGAGGTAGTTTCATACTACCAGCCTGAAATTCTCCCTGTGATACCGTGCCACCCAACAGCACCAGTTCCAGGCAGACCTAATCTAAGATTCCCATTGATCGCCAGCTAGTTCAATGTGGAGGTCGGGCTACTCATGCAGAGATCACAGAAATCGCATATCTTTAAAAATCTCTCCCGTGATGTTTAATGATATACCGTACGTATGTTCTTCATGATATTATTCTTTAGTAGTTATACTAATTTCCTAGATATGCTTTAATGCGGTAAATGCAGGAAAACGTTACTATAGAAGCCGTGAAAGCACAGTGGGTGTGACAGCATTCATCACATATTTACAAGTCTTTAGCTGCACCTGTTGTTTGAAACCCATATAATTTAGCTTTCTAAAAGAACAATGCTTCATCTCCAAAATGCAGAAGAAAATCTACAAAGTTTTTCATATGAAAATTGTACACTGTTTAAATCCGAAATCGTGCAGAGACGAGACCGCCGGCCGAAATCCGATGATGCCGAGGGCTCCAAAATACCGTACAAAAAGTCAAAACAACACGCCAGCGGTGTACCTTGAACAGGGTATTCTTCTAGACTTCAGGAAATACTTCAGTCTACCCGGTAGGCACTGTCCATTTTTCTCTGCAACGGTTCTCCATGATCTTTGTACAGTAGGTCCAGCGGGGCAGTAGACACACGTGAGTTTGTTATTGTTTATAATACTAACGTACGATCTTCAGCCGTGTCGTGCTAATGTTTCTTAATGAAGAATCGTTACTTGTTTCTAATTACACTGTTTACTTTTGATTGACAAATACATGAAATGGATGTAAAATAAAGCTTATCGATATTTAAGGAAGACCGAGATGGTAGACTCAGCCCACCATTTCTTTATTATTTTACTTTTTTTTACTATAATACAGCCTCTCTTCCTTGTAGCAGTGGCTAAAATAATGTTGTTATAATTTCTCCCTTCCTTTTAGTGACACAGAGGGCACGTAAAATGAACGGAGTTTAGCAGACCGACTTTCATGTCGAAAATTAAATAATCTGGTGAAGAGTGGCAGTTTTTCCTTGGTTAGTGACATCGGGAAGCTGTCCCAGACTCCCAGTTGCCATAGTCACCAGTCTGCCAGTGTTTGAATTTTTTTCAAGATCTTGAAAAATTAACCCTAGCTTGAAAGCTTGAAATAAAGATTTGTAAATCTCCCATATCTTGAAAGATTTTATATCTCCTGTAACAGTACCAACAGCTGTGAGAGAGAGAGAGAGAGAGAGAGAGAGAGAGAGAGAGACTTGGCACCCTGCATCTGCGACGCGAGTACAGGACCAGTACAGTGTACATAAGTCAAAAGCGTTAGAGACCGACGCCGTCACGACGCCCGGGTCTAGCACTAGGACAGCACCCAGGTTGGGAGTGCGGAGTGTCAGAGACTCGGAGTACAAGAGCACTGCAGCAGTGCAATGGCAAATCCAAGTTTTGTTTACTGTCTTCCTTCATGTGTGGCCTCTTTGTACTACCACACTCCTCAGCCTGCGTGGAGAGAATATTTTCCCAGTTAAATATGGTGAAAACGAAACAAACAAGCAGTCGTAAAAATCGTAGTGTGGCAAACAGGCTTCTAGCGAAACAGGCTATATTACGTCAAAATGCAGACTGCTATTCAAGGAAACCTTGGAAGTGTGTAACTGAGGATGTGAAAAATGGACGGTGCTACAAAAGATACACAGACTCTCTCTCAAAGCAGGAAAATACAATAACTCTTCTGAGAGATTTGGAGAGTGAGGATGATACTGATATCTAGGCTTCAGGGACTAAATATGTATTGTACTATAGCATATGGTTACTCTAAGAATATGTTATGGTCAGCCTGCTCGGTGTGAGTACTAGAGTAGCAGGAGCTATTTTATTTTTCTTTAGCTTGGCTGTCATTTAACAGATATGGTTTCTTTTACACTCGAAGCTTGATTATTAACTTCAGGGCATATGTACTGTAGCATGGTTATTCTAAGATTTTTTTATGTTAGCCTGTTTGTAATGTACAAGAGTAACAGGAGCCATTTTTTTCTTTAGCTTAGCTTTCATTTAACAAAAAACTGTTTCTTTTAACACTCTAAGCTTGATTATTAACTTAGGGAATAATTATGTATTGTACTTTGTAGCATGGATGTTATGTCAGCCTGCATAATCGTAATACACTAGACTCTAGAGTAGCAGGAGCCATTTTTTTTTTTCTTTAGCTTGCCCTTTACCAGGCACGGTTTCTTATACACTGCAGTCTCCATACAGATTTGTATTGTGTATTTTACTATCATTGTATTGCTTTTGAAAGTTCAGAAAAAAAAAATGGAATTCCAATAATGAGAGTTGTTGTTTGTCATACCTTGAAAATTCTTAACTGATCTTGAAAGAAATCTGAAGCTCAGCTTGAAAGATATTTTCCTCAGCGCTGGCAGCACTGATGGTCACTGCACAGTGCAGCTGGACCCATACACAGCTGCTCCACACCTGACATTGCGAAGTATGCGCTGTGCCGTACATTGGACTGGCCTAAGTATTTTGTCCTCTTTTAATTCGTAAACACCGCCTTCCCTTATCTGCCTCGTTTGCAGAGCTCTCTCTCTCTCTCTCTCTCTCTCTCTCTCTCTGACAGAATATCTCCATGCGTATTAAACGAACTACATAATGAAATATCAAATGCCTTTAACTGAACTTTTTAACTTATCACTAAAAAGCAGTAAGGTGCCACACGAATGGAAGCTTGCAAACATAACCCCGATATTCAAAAAGGGCAACAAAGCACAAGCAGAAAACTAACACCTAATGAGTTTAACATCACTGGTTTTGCAAATTGCTTGAAACTATCATCAGAAACAAATTTGTAAAACAGAAACAAATGGTCTCATCAAATATTCGCAAAATGGTTTTCGGAATATAGCTCTTGCCTCATGAATCTTGGATTTTTCAACGACTCATTGAACATGTACGATGAGGCTAAATCTGCTGATAATATTATCTACCTCGATTATCAAAAGGATTTTGACAAAGTTCCTCAAAAATTACTCTTCTGAAGCTAAAAACACATAGGTTCAGTGGCAGTGTGCTCGGGTTTGTCGAGGACTGGCTTACCGGACGAAAGCAAAGATTAATAAATGGAAAAGAGTCAGACTAGATAAACTTTTCAAGCTGAGTGCAGGGTTTCGTCCTATTATTTATTATTATTTTTTTTTTTAATCCATAAGTGATATTGATGATGGATTATCTTTTAAGATTTCAAAGTTTGCTGACGATACTAAAGTAGGTAACAGAGCAGATACAGCACTGCAGAGGCAGGCAGTTCGGAAAGATCTTGATCAACTGTTAAACTGGGCCCAAACATGGCAAATGGATTTCAGTTTTACCCAATGTAAAGTTCGAAACTTTGACAGTAAAAATGTAAGAGCTAGTTATAACATGAATGATGTCCAACTTGACATGGTAAACCATGAAAAAGACTTAGGAGTTATAATAACAAATGATCTGAAACCAAGCAAGCAGTGTACAGAAGCTGTAAAGAAAGCCAAAAACTGATTGGATTCATGGGTTGAGCATTTGAAAATATATCCGATAATATTGTCCTCACTTTGTATAATTCCTTAGTTACTTTGTATAATTCCTTAGTAAGCCTGCACTTGTAGTATTGCATTCAATTTTGGTCACTCTGTTATAAAACGAATATGGAGAAACTTGAGTACAGCGACGAGTGACGATGATGGTACCTAGATTGAGAAATAAACCATATCATCCATATGAGGAACATTTAGATGCCCTGAATCTCTTTACTTTAACTAAACGCAGGTTACGAGGAGGTTTAATTCAAGTATTCAAAATATTCGGACACGATAATGTGGCCATCGATAAATATTTCACACTGATCACTCAAGCTTCACTAGAGGTAATGGTCATAAAGTTATTGTTAAATTATATCAGTCACATGAAGCTAAGCATTTTTTCTGAAGCAGAGTTTTAAATACATGGAACACATTGTCCACAAATGAAGTAAACTGTGGCACTGTACTATCCTATAATAATTGCTTGGATAAATATTTGTTATCTGACCCCCAGCTAAGTATGTTCGCTCCTGAAAAACACATTTCTGTGGAATAATAGCTACAGAATTGTGGGTAAGTGTTTCCAGTCCCATGAAGCTAAATACTTCTTCTTCAATAGGTTGTAGATGTCTGGAACAGACTTACTTTAACAAGCTGCACAAAAGTTCATTCCTCTCCTGTCTACAAGGCACCCTGTAAACTTAACATACCCATACATAGCATTGTGTCACGTCATGATATATTTATCTGTCAGGACTCTATCATAATACAATATATAATAGCTGCTAACATACATAGGTATTCTAGAGGTTAGATGAAAGTCATAGCTAGGGCTGGAGGAAATGGTGTTCGCACATTCTCTCCCAGGAATGCCAAGACAGCAAGGTGTGGTGCTTGACAGGATAGCTACGACACACACACACACACACACACACACACACACAGGCTTCTAGAAGGTTCGACTCAACCGTATAGTCCATGTGACACAATCTCTCATATACAGAAGGAAACAGGAGAAGAAGACAGAAGGAGTTAAGAGAGAGAAAGCGAGAAGGGGGGTCTAGAGAGAGACACGGTGGGCTGCGAGATGTTTGCAAGCGTAAAACGCTCTCACCTCATTCACTCTTGTGTAATATACTCAGTCTTAATCTTAACCTTTTCCTTTTGAAGAAAATAAACTGCAATCAGACCCAGACCCATCTTTATCTTCTCCTGGCATCGACTGCAAGTAAACTGAGTTTATCTCCTACAAATTAAATCACTGTCCACTACAGCTCGGCTACGACTATGATACAATCAATTACAAGGTCGATATATCAATTTCTTAGATGCAAGTAATGTAGTATAAGCACAGACTAGGAACTACGCAGATAGCCCTGAGTTAATGGTCACCACTCGACCTGTGGTGGGCTGTGGATCACTGAGGGTCCCTGTTAGTTAAGTTACCATCAGGATTTTTTTTTTTTTTTTTTAATGAACCAGGGGTCACCGATTCAGGAGGTAACTTGTGTACTTGTCCCACATGGGGAAGTTCCTTGTCTCAGTGGAGTGAACAGAGCTAAGGCCTGATTGACTGCTGCCTACCTTAAAACGTCAGACACGGCTGCCACACCACCCCTGAATATTCACACTGGGCAATTTCCACACTGTCTACAGACGCCCCATTAACTCAATGTACTCGTCCATAATGTCATGCCTTAATTATTTATTTGAATACTAATTTTACTTTATTACTCTCTCTTTCAGGTTATTCAGATTGGTAGCTCATAGACAAAGTATAATAGAATGCAACTTTTTGCTTTCAGTCTTTCCCATGAAATTTCCATGTCAGTTTTTCCATATTGCATGGTGGACCTTCTCACTTTTTCCTGCCAGTTTTAGCTGGAGGGTATGGAGGCGGGGGAATCCTTCTTGCTTTATTATTCTTATCCTTCAGCATATACAATTATATCTTGTCGTACTCTGCCCGGTAACAAGCAGCCTCGAAAGGACCATAAGGTCTGGTGCTGTTTGCTTTTATTTGTATTCCTTTGTATTCCTTCTCTCTCTCTCTCTCTCTCTCAGCAATACTACTACTACTACTACTATACCTCATACCAATTAATCTGGCCAGGCATGTATGGCACACTGTTCCTGCCGAGATTCTGATTGGCTGGAGGTGTTTGTTCGATTTCGTTGTTGCTGAAACTGATACTCATTTTGTTATCAGAGATGATAATGAGTTTATCGAAAATACAATCGTCAAAAGCAATAAGAAATCCGTTATATGCTTAACAACAATGAAATTTTCGTATGAAGATAGAAATATGAGTCAACAAAGTCAAGTCAAGGTCAGCATTCGAACAATTCTTTTAAATCTCCAACACTCGATAATAAAACAGAAAATTAAGGAAATCTGCTTAATCTATGCGTTGGTGTAACACACATTTAAATTTTAAGATCAGTCCGTACTGTGATAATAGAGGAGATATAATGAAATAGTTTTCCTTTAGCCTACTTTGATTTTCGCAATTTTTTCAGACCTCCCTTCCCGCACAAGTCGTCTTTTCATAAGAATTTTTAATTATTCAGAGTTGTGGCACGATTTAAGGGTACGGACTGATCTTAAAATTTAAATGTGTGTTTCACCAACGCTTAGATTAAGCAGGTTTCCTTAATTTTCTGTTATATTATCGAGGGCCGGAGATTTAAAGGAATTGTTCGAATGGTGACCTTGACTTGGACTGTTATACTACTTTGTTGACTCATATTTCTATCTTCCTACGCAAATTTTATTATTGTTAAGTATATAACGGATTTCCTATTGCTTTTGACGATTGTATTTTCGATAAACTCAGTATCATATCTGATAATAAAAAGAGTATCAGTTTCAGCAACAACGAAATCGAACAAACATCTCCAGCCAATCAGAATCTCGGCAGGACCAGTGTTGCCATACATGCCTGGCCAGATTAATTGGTATGAGGTATAATAATAATAATAATAATAATAATAATGATAATGATAATTATTATTATTATTATTATTATTATTATTATATGAAGAAGAAACGATTTATTGGAAACTTTATGCAAGTTAAGGAATGTTTATAGCAGCGATGAGTGCCAGTATTACCTTAAATTAATAATAGGTAGTCTTGCTAGTCTATGATGAAATAGATTATGCGAAATTGAGCTGATTCATACTGCTACGATATTATTCTTCATTACATGCAAACGAGCGATGTTTCCCCTCAGTTAAGTTTGTAAATGGGCGGCCGGGCCTGACCCGACCGTCACACTAGGCAGAAGATAATAACTTTACTCCTATGTGAAGTAGAGTTGAAATTCTTTCTGCACGTGATGCGATCATTCAATCAATTTTGTTATCGCCTAAAACTTACCCATAAAGGCGTGGAAACCATTCGGAATCTCGAGTTTTCCAAAGGAGTGTTCGGCTCTAATCAGTGAACGCCTCAAGTACCAAATCAAAATTAAAAAGATTTTCCGTCGTGACTCTGTATATCAGAGGGAAACTGTGATAACAAGACGATTGCTGGCTCGTTACGCTCTCACAAAGCGCACTTTACTGGTATACAGACATTCAGCAACATGACCATAATATATGTAATGTGTTATTATGCTTCATAATCCTATATCGACTCTCAGTTGTCTACACTTCATATATACAGTAGGTCACTGCATATTTAATAATTCACACAACCGTGTAGTGCATATTAGTTGTGTGATATATAATTCAGTGTCAGTATTATAATACGATAATACTGTTGTTAATGCTGCTTTAATAATACTAATATATCACTGTAATGCTACACTACCACATCATAGTAGTGCCATAAAATATGATGATATTTCGGTATTTGGTGGTATTATTAGTTTCAAAGTGCTTACTGGCATAAAGTTATCATATTGTCCACAACTTAGATGTTCAATGTTGCCAATCTGATGTTAATACCGAACACATCATACGCCACCTTACACAATGGCAGTGAAATAATGGATTGACAAGTGAATGCTCTTACATCGAACTTATCCTTAATTATATCGTACTCGTATTCACTATGTTAGACAATAGGTCTGCATACCTTTATTACCCGTCCCCGCCTCGGAGGGGCTCAGGGACGGGTATTGTTTTCATTCGGTTTCTCTGTTTGTTAGTTTGTCTGTCTGCCTGCTAACTTTACGCGAAAATTACTGGTGCGATTTGTGATGATGGGCTATGACCTTCTGATCACTTGATCAAATTCTGGGCCAAATTAGGCCAAACCCCAGGCTGTAGGTCCTAAAACATGCCTTGTGACCTCCCATTTAGCGGTAGGAGGGTCAATGTCAGGTGGGTCGGGCCTAAAATTTCAGATGTGCATAATATCGTCAAAATTTCACCCGATTTACTCCAGATTTGATATGTAGCATCTTTGACTAGATATCCTGTTGTGTTTATACGTCAGCATGAAGATGACTTCCAAGGACGGGTTTGCTGTGCCTTGGCAGCGCTTCTTGTTATTAATTACATAGAGGTTAATAATATAACACCTCTTCATTCTGTGACACCTCTTTTGATAATAATTAAATTTTATTTAACAATATAGCAGAGTACCACTGTACGAACATTACATTAGTTATATTGTAGAATAAAATGCTAGGGCAATGAATGGCTTGGGCTACCGCATTGCTGCAGGTATTCATTCAGCAAATGTTAATTATACATGGTTTATACTGCCTTCTCTTACTTCAAACCGCATATTCATTGTATAACAGATAATAATCATGGTACTCTTTAATTGCCAATAACATTCGTGATTAATTATATGTCAAACACCCATTATGCGATACAAAAAAGTATCTATCTATCTATCTATATAGTAGGAGTAGACTGTAGCACCAGTCGAGCAGGGCAGTACTCCCGAGGTGGATGGAAAGCTGATGACAGGGAGTGCTGGAGCTCCCGTTTCATCAGCCCTCAGGACTAGTTCCTGACCATCCCCCTTTGCTGAACTTTTTCAGTGTCTCAGTTGCACAGAGAGTGGGCCAGCATGCTCTCCAGTACAAATTTCTCTAACTATCTACACCAAACTACATGCACAGTACACACTACACTTCCTATTCAAAATTTACCAAAATGGCGTCGTCGTATCAAGCCTCGGAGTCCCCAGGGGGGGGGACCATAAATGCCCCCACCATCTGCCCGTCTCCCGGTGACAACTCAAGGTGCCTGGAACCACGGTCTGACTCTCTTCTTCTTCATTTCTGCAACATTCGTGGCCTTTCCTCTAACTTTCGCTCTGTTGAGCACCACCTCTCCTCCTCTAAACCTCACCTTCTTTTTCTAACGGAGACTCAGCTGTCTGAGGCAACTGACAGCAAACCCTTTTCTGTATCCTCCTACTTTCTCTATACTCATTTCAAAGCCAAAGGTGGCTGTTGTGTATATATACGCAACGACTTATCTTGCTCTCGTGTTCCTGAACTTGATTCTTCTGAATTCTCCACAATCTGGCTTCGGCTTTCCTGTCATTCTCTGACTAAATATATCTGTGCTGTTTACTTATCCCCTAATTCTACTGACTATAAAAAATTCTTCGACTATCTTACTTCTACGATGGAACACATACTATCAATTTCCAATTTATCTGAAATCTCCATTCTTGGAGATTTCAATGTTCACCACCACCTTTGGCTCTCCTCTCCTTTCACGGATCCACCTGGTGAACAAGCCTACAGCTTTTCTATCCTTAATGACCTAGAGCAGCTTGTACAGCACCCTACCCGTATCCCTGACCGCCTTGGAGAGAGCTCCAACATACTTGACCTCTTCCTCACAACTAATCCTTCTGCTTACTCTGTTAATCTTTTCTCTCCGTTGGGCTCCTCTGATCACAACCTTATTGCCTTGACCTGTCCTATCACTCCGGTACGGCCTGTGGACCCTCCAGTGAAACGTCGTCTGTGGCATTTTGGAGCCGCGGACTGGGAGGCCCTCAGGCAGTGCTTCTTTGAGTTTCCTTGGAATCATTATTGCTTCCATGGCCGAGAGCCTTCCGAGTGTGCTTTGCGTATTACGGGGGTTATTCTCTCGGGCATGGAAGCATACATTCCTTTCTCATATCCTTTGACTAATGCAAGAAAGCCTTGGTTTAATCACGCTTGTTCTAATGCTGTCCGCAACAAGGAGAGGGCCTACAAAAGGTACCGGAGCCAACCCACCCCTGAATCACACCATCTTTACGTTTCTGCTCGGAATCGTGCTAAGTCTGTTCTTCGCTCTACTAAAAATAATTTCATCCATACTAAATGCTCTCAACTCTCCAACTCGAATTCTTCCCGCTCCTTCTGGCATCTTGCCAAAATCTTTCTAACAACTTTACCTCATCATCCTTCCCTCCTCTTTTCTACTCTGATGGTTCTGTAGCTATTTCTTCTACTGATAAAGCAGATCTCTTCGCACAGACTTTCTCCTCCAATTCTACCTTAGACGATTCCGGTGCTGTTCCTCCATCACTTCCCCCTCTGACTTCCTCATGGCTGACATTAAAATTTCTTCATTGGATGTATTTTCTGCCATCACTGGCCTCAGTACTAACAAGGCATATGGGCCTGATGGGGTCCCTCCTGTTGTTCTCAAGAACTGTGCTTCTGTGCTTACACCCTGCCTAGGCAAACTCTTTCGCCTTTGTCTGTCAACTTGTACCTTTCCTTCTTGCTGGAAGTTTGCTCTCATTCAGCCAGTCCCAAAGAAGGGTGACCACTCCCAACCCTCCAACTATCGTCCAATTGCTTTAACGTCCTGTATTTCAAAAGTTTTCGAGTCAATTCTTAATAGAAAAATTTTAAGGCATCTTTCCTATCACAACCTTCTTTCCGATCGTCAGTATGGGTTCCGTCAGGGACGCTCCACTGGCGATCTTCTCACCTACCTTTCAGACTCCTGGTCATCCTCCTTTCGGGACTTTGGCGAAAGCTTTGCCATTGCACTTGACATCTCAAAGGCTTTCGATCGAGTCTGGCATAAATCTTTAATTTCCAAACTGCCCTCCTACGGTTTCTATCCTTCTATCTGTGCCTTCATCTCTAGCTTCCTTTCTGGTCGTTTTATAGCCGCTGTTGTAGATGGCCATCGTTCTTCTCCTAGATCTATCAACAGTGGTGTTCCTCAGGGCTCTGTCCTATCACCAACTCTCTTCCTTTTATTCATCAATGATCTTCTAAGCTGTACATCTAACCCTATCCACTCATACGCTGATGACTCCACCCTTCACCTTTCCATTCGGTTCCCGCAAAGCCCATCTCAACAGTTACTTCAACAAGCAAGGGATGATGCTGTGGCACACCTAATGTCTGATTTGGCTCGTATCTCTGACTGGGGTAAAAATAATATGGTTGTCTTTAATGCATCTAAGACTCAGTTCTTACACCTATCAACCCGACAAAATCTTCCACAGGTATACCCACTAATGTTTAATAATATTCAGCTTAATCCTGCATCATCCTTGAACATGCTTGGGGTTTCATTTACTCGGGACTTATCTTGGAAATATCATATTACATCTCTTGTAAAATCTGCTTCCAAGAGATTGGGTGTGCTGTCGACTCCGCACTTTCTTCACCCCTGCACAATTGTTGACTCTATACAGGGGTTTTATCCGCCCCCTGTGTGGAGTACAACTTCATGTGTGGGGAGGCTCCCCACATACAGCTCTTCTCAATAGGGTGGAGGCAAAGGCTTTTCGTCTCATTAACTCTCCTCCTCTTACTGACTCCCTTCAACCTCTGTCTCTTCGCCGCACTGTTGCATCTTTATCTCTTTTCTATCGCTACTTTAATGGTCACTGCTCCTCTGAACTCTCTGCTTGCATTCCTCCACCCCTACGACGGGCGCGTAGCACCCGTCTGGCAGCAAACTCTCATCCTTTTTCTGTCCAACTCTCTAATGCAAGAGTTAACCGTTACTCCCAGTCTTTCATTTATGCAACAGGTCAGCTCTGGAACTGTCTCCCTCTGTCTGTATTTCCTGCTGCCTATGATCTCCAGTCTTTCAAACGCAGTGTGTCCAGGCATCTCAAAATGATCGGATCTTGAATTTGGCTCTATATTGTATTTTGTTTTTCTCTTGGAGGGAACTGTTACTGTGGGCTCATGGCCTTTGGTTCCTTCTTCCTCGCATAAAAAAAAAAAAAAAAAAAAAAATACCTAGGCTGCTTCCCCCAAGGAAAGGGAGGTAGCCGAGACAGGATGACTCACTCTCCATTTAATCATCCATTCAAACACATTCATTCGCATCTTAGCCCCAAAGGGGAGAACGGACAGATCCTCACCGCACCACACCGCACAAGGGTCAACTGGGCAATGCAATCAGTGACATCCGCAGCAGGGCCCGACAGCAGAACTGGTTTACCCCTGCCACATCATAACAGACCCATCCCCTTACCCGCACCTGACCTGACTAGCTGATCAGACCAAATGCGGGAGAATATCCCCTCAGGGCTGCGTCATCACTTATTCATTCACAATTTCTCTCCATTTATATCTGTCACGCACAGCCACTCTTCCTTGCTCAACAGACATCCCTCTCGCATCCAGCGCTCTCTTCACACTGTCCATCCATCCTATTCGTGGTCTTCCTCTCAGCCTTACACCTCTCACATCAGATCTAGTTATCTTTTTCACCAATCGCTCATTATCCATTCTCTCCATATGCCCAAACCATTGCAACACCCTCTGCTCAACTCTACCAGCCATCTCCCAAACAACTCCAGTTCTCCTTCGCACTTCATCATTTCGCACCCGATCCATACGCGTCACTCCACACATACTCCTCAGACATCTCATCTCCATTACATTCAAACTTTTCCTCTCTGCTACACCCATATTCCATGTTTCAGCCCCATATAATGCAGTCGGTACCATAACACCCTCATACAGCCTTCTCTTTACATCCATTCTAAGCGAACGACATTTAAACACTTTTTTCATTCCTCCCAGCACCTTTCCTACTTCATTTATTCTAAACTTCACTTCTGCATCTATTCTTCCATCCACAGCAACATGTGACCCTAGATATTTAAAACAATCTACCTACTCAAGCAACTCACCATTCAAAACTATATTCATCCCCCTACCATCTATCAACCTCGTACACTTCATCACTTTACTCTTATTCTCATTTACTTTCAATTTCCTCCTTTCACACACCCTTCCAAACTCCTCTACCAACTGTCTCAATCTCTCCTCTGAATCAGTCACCAGTGCAGTATCATCTGCAAACAGCAGCTGCTTCAGATTCCACTCTCCTCCATCAACATTTACCAGACTCAGACCACCTAAAACTCTTGCATTCACCTCCCTTACAACACCATCCATGTAAATATTAAACAACCAAGGCGACATCACACATCCCTGTCGCAGCCCCACTCTCACGGGAAACCAATCACTCACAGCATTTCCCACTCTTACACACGCTCTACTATTTACATAAAAACTTTTCACCCCTTTTAGTAACCTACCATCAAGTCCATACAATCTTAAAACAGTCCACAAAGCCTTCCTATCAATTCTATCATACGCTTTCTCTAAATCCATAAATGCCCAAAACACATCCTTGCCTTTCGCTAAATACTTTTCACACACTTGTCTCACAGCAAACACCTGATCAACGCATCCCCTCCCTCTCCTAAAGCCATACTGCTCATCACTAATCACTCCCTCTGTACCCTCTCTAACTCTCATAATTAACACTCTACCATACACCTTACTTACAACACTCAACAGACTTATACCCCTAAAGCTAGTACATTCATACTTATCACCCTTGCCTTTATACAACGGGACCACACAAGCACTTGCCCAGTCAATTGGCACCATACCTTTCTCAAAGCACACATTCAACAATCTTACTAACCAGTCAACAATAGTCACTCCACCACCCTTCAGGCATTCCACAGCACACCCATCCATACCTGCAGCTTTCCCTGTTTTCATCTCCTTTACTGCCTTCTCCACTTCCTCCTTCGTGATCAAAGAATCATTCAACTCTCCCAACACATTTATTCCTTGCACCCTTCCATCCGCCACAATCTCAGCCACCCTTTCCTCCTCTACATTTAACAATCTTTCAAAATACTCTGCCCATCTCTTCCTTACTGCATCCATCTCAATTAACATCCTTCCATCCTCTGCTTTTACTCGTTCTTCCTTCCCAGACTCTCCCTTTCGCACCCTTTTCACCTCCTTCCAAAACATTTTCTTATTCTGCTGAAAATTCTCTGTCAGCCACCTACCCCACCTCTCATCTGCTGCCACTTTAGCATCACGCACAGCCCTTCTCGCTCTATTCCTCTTCTCCTTATACCTTTCATATGACATCTTATCCTTCCTCTGCAGCCACACTTCATATGCACGTCTCTTCTCAGCCACAGCCATACTTACTTCCTCGCACCACCATTCACTTCCTTTTCTTACACCACCACCCACACGTCTCACACCACACACCTCTTCTGCATGCCCCACCACAGCACTCTTAAACAACTGCCATTCCTACTCCACGCTGCCATTTTCCCGATCTTTCACTGCGTTCCACTCATCTTTCAATTTCTCCTGATACTCTATCTTTTTCTCTCTTTTATCCAACTCACTCACTTTCAAAACCTCCCTGCCACACCTAACCCTCCTAGCTGTCATCCATCTCTTACCTACTCTTAACTTTCCCTCCACCAGGTAGTGGTCAGACATACCTCCACCCTCCCCTCTCAGAACTCTCACATCCAACAATCTTCCTATTACATTCCTAGACACAACCACATAGTCCATCAAGGCTCTATCAACAACCCTTCCACCCTCCTGTCTCACCCATGTATACTTATAAATATCTTTCTTCTCAAACAGCGTATTCCCAATCACCATCTCTCGCTCAACACACATCGCTATCATTCGTTCCCCATTTTCATTTCTTCCAGGCACACCATGCATACCAACTACGCCTTCAACTGCTACATTTCCCACTCTAGCATTCAGATCTCCCATCATTACCACATTCACATTCGCTTCAAAACTCTGCAGACACTCATCAACATCATTCCAGAAAGACTCCCTCTCTTGTTCATCCCTTTCACTACCAGGCCCATATGCACTCACAAACACCCACAACTCACGTTCAAATTTCGCTTTCACCCACATCAGTCTCGATGACACCTCCTTCCATTCAATCACACATTGCTGAACTTCCGGACTCACTAACAAGGCCACACCTTCTCTTGCCCTTCCTCTATCAACACCTGACAATCTTCCATTCACACTTCCAAACATAGATTCCCCCTTCCCTTTCATCTTCGTTTCACTCAAAGCTAACACATCCAACTTTCTTCTCACAAACATTCTCCCAATCTCCTCCCTTTTAGCCTCAATCGTACTACATCCACGCACATTCATAGACCCAATCTTCAGGGTACGAGGATAACTCCATCCCCCATCCCTTTCTCTGGCCTGTCTCTTTTTAGGAACTACAAAACAGAGGAGGGGGTCCCTAGTCCCCTCACCCCGCCCCTTTTAGTCGCCTTTTACGACACGCAGGGAATACGGTGGCAGTATTCTTCCTAACACAACCTGGCCGCAGAGTAGTAGTACCACCCCATAGTGCGGCCAGGTTGTGTCCCCCCCGCCACAGGGGGGGACACAAATATTAAACACTGAATGTAGGGTTAGCACCAAAAGTCCTGTCGCCTCTACTCCTTCTTTTTCCATGGTCTTTGAAAATTAGTGAGTTGAATCCGCAGCAGCAGACACTGGTGACACCGATCTGTGGCCAAATAAAATAATCATTGTAGCTTGCTTTTTTTTTTTTTTCTTCAACTTACTGATTCTCAAAGCCCATGGGGAGAAAACCTTTGATTTCGACTGTACATAGCAACGTAGGGCAGGGATTAGGCAAACTGTTTTTCCCTAAGTTATCACGTACGAATCTTATTAGTTGTAAGGGCTTAGTGTCCGGGTTGAAAGGTGGGGGGAGGGGGATGGAACACTGTAGCACTGTAAATCTCAGTGCTTGTTTTTCAGATTCACAATGTGGGGCATGTGAATCTTATGGTACTTACCTAACTGTCCTGACTCTGATACGTGTCAGGTTATAGTATAGGGTGCGGAGGAGGGGGGGGGGGTTCTCGGGAGGGAAAGGGGAAGCGATACCTGTATGAGTGAGTAATTTAGCACGAAGTTAAATGCTAACCAGTTGTAAAAGTCCGTCACACTAGAAATGTTTAATGTGGTCAAGGTGTGTGTGTGTGTGTGTGTGTGTGTGTGTGTGTGTGTGTGTGTGTGTGTGTGTGTGTGTGTGTGTGTGTGTGTGTGTGTGTGTGTGTGTGTGTGTGTGTGTGTGTGTGTGTGTGTGTGTGTGTGTGTGTGTGTGTGTGTTGGTGGGTGGGGGGTTGGGTGTGTGTGTGTGTGTGTGTGTGTGTGTGTGTGTGTGTGTGTGTGTGTGTGTGTGTGTGTGTGTGTGTGTGTGTGTGTGTGTGTGTGTGTGTGTGTGTGTGTGTGTGTGTGTATGTGTGTGTGTGTGTGTGTGTGTGTGTGTGTATGTGTGTGTGTGTGTGTGTGTGTGTGTGTGTGTGTGTGTGTGTGTGTTGGTGGGTGGGTGGGTAAGTGGGTTGGTGTGTGTGTGTGTGTGTGTGTGTGTGTGTGTGTATGTGTGTGTGAGGTGTGTATGCGTGTGTGTGGATTGTGTGTGTGTGTGTGTGTGTGTGTGTGTGTGTGGATTGTGTGTGTGTGTGTGTGTGTGTGTGTGGATTGTGTGTGTGTGTGTGTGTGTGTGTGTGTGTGTGTGTGTGTGTGTGGTGTGTATGCGTGTGTGCGGATTGTGTGTGTGTGTGTGTGTGTGTGTGTGTGTGTGTGTGTGTGTGTGTGTGTGTGTATTAGGGTGGAGTGAAAATAAGGGTCAAAAATCAAATAATGGATTTATTGGATGTAATACCCACCAAAAGTTGCCAGTGCTATTACTCATTAATGATATAAAATTATATTGAAAAAGGACTAAATTTTCTGCCCTCTTCCATGAGTTTTTTCTCATCTTAAATGTCAAGACCAACTTGCCTAGCCCCGGGCCCCTACGCTCCTTATTGGACAAAATAGGATTGGATGATGGGTAGATGGATGGATACATCATAATGTGCAATGTACAAGTGTACGTGACCCAACATGTGCTTCTTAAGCCAGCAAGCACAACACTTACAACAAATCTAAAAAAGTAACTCTGCGGTGTGATATTCACTCTTAGTGTTAAATGTTGGCCTGATCGCTCGAGCATGTATTCTTACTTGAATAAAGCCATTCCTTGCTTCATGTCCAACAACAGCTATTGATGCCTCTGTGACTACGCACCTTTCCACTTCTTGTGTATGACATGGAGATCGTGGAATTTCTGTGGCAAGAATTGTTTCATTACGAACCACACTTTCCAGGTCAGCATCGGAGATTGATTTTGTGATTGGAGGTTCAATCAGTAAACACTTCTGACAGACAATCAAATCAGTGTACTCCTCGGCACTGAGACTGAGAGATGGTACTTGAAAACTTATGGTACCACGTTGATGTGTCTTGGAGGCTCGAGCTCGAATGATTCGTCGAACGCCCAGCTCCCTGATAGATTGTCGCTCGTTGGTTACCATGGTCAGCAAAATGTTCTCAGCATGGCCAAAGTAGCTATTTCACTGAATCACTGGATCAACTACAGCTTTCAGATCTTGCGACAGGTAGCGTGACCTCTTAATCTGCATCCACAGGTGCTTCGAGCCATCCTTGCATGAAGGTTTGGACATGATCGTGAACCAGACTGGAGAGCAAATCTTCAGAATGAATTCAGCAATTGTTTTGAGATTATCACTAGGCCTTTCTGTCGCAACAAACAAACGCAGAACTCGATTGGCCGGTGTGACTCACCGGGACATAACGAGTTTTACTGGCTGACGATGTGACAAGGAGACAGAGCAATTGCCGGTGATTACTGCTTGGCAAATATCCAGTAAATACTGTTGATCCGAACTCAAATCTTCAACACTGACATCCGGAAATTCACATGTTATTGGCTCAAAAGCAAAAATTGATATTTCCTCACAATTTGTAAATAAAGAACCGATTGGCCCTGAGAAACATCTTGGTCCTGTCGTGCAACCATCCAGATGTTCGAACAAATGACGTAGAGGAAGTTCATTGGTATGGGGAAGGCAAACAAACCACTGCACAGGACGTTTGACTTGTTCTTCAAGGAGTCTTCTAACACCATTCTTCTTCCCTGTGTTCACTGCAGTGCCATCACACCCAATTGCCACCAGTTTCTGAACGTCTATACTATTTTCACCAAGAAAATGGATGACGGTCAGCTTTATGCTTGCAGAACTGCCACTTTCAGTTTTATTATGACCGGGATAGTTGGAGCCAGGCTTCTGTACCAGTGATATATGTTCCTCTACAGTCACTTTCCGGTGAGCTGTGCAATCAGCTGTTTTGAGAGTCAGTGTTTTATCTTTTCTGCCATCAAAATATAGGCCCTGTTTTTCAGCAGTAAGACTTGCCGCATGAGCATCGATGGTTTCACGATACTTCTGCCGTTATCTTGTAACTTTGCTTCTGTCAATGACATCACTGCAGTCCTCAGATGTTACTGTGCCATAGTCTTCCAAGACTGCAGATGCAATCTCCGCCACTGCTCTATCTAAAACTGCATGATGCTCTGAAACCCTCATAGTATTCTCTAGCCGACGTCTCTGCTGTGATGCTGCTTGAGAAGTAGGCTACAAGCAGCAGTAGAAGGGTGTAATGCTTGCGAAGTACAGTACATGCAACAGTAGCAGATAATATTCAGTGTCACTATCTGTGCTCTCACCAGGTTCATCTTCTGCAGATCTGCTAAAGCTGCTTCCCTTTTTCTTTGATGTCGATGAACTAGCATTAGCTTCAAGGTGATACTGGGCTAGCCAGTCTTGTTCCTTCGACTTTCTTCTCAGACTCTCCTGTAACCTCTTTGTAGCTATGCTGTCAAGTGGCCCTATCATCATCTTGTGTGTGGTTCGTTGATCTTGAAGAAAAGACAGTTCAGAAATTGGAACCTTGCTAGACTTCGCACACGAGCATGATGAATGGTTAGCACATTTGCATGCTGCAATGTCGAAAATCTTCCTGTCTTGCTTCTTGAATTAGGTAACTTTCTGTTCATAATGCTTATTTCTTTTCGACACATGGGTATCTCATAAGTTTGATATTATTATCGTGGTGATTTCGTATCAGCTGTATAATGCGGGTTGATGTCACAGTAGGAATTGATGCTCGGGTCCAAATTTCTTCAATTTTGACAGCCAGGACATCAGACACTTCTGCAACAGTTGGTTCTTTTTTTGAATTACTCTTCAGTTTCAGTCTGACCCACTGATAGTCCATAAGTATGTCTTCAATGGTTGGCAACCTGTGCAAGTTCATTCTATGAGGATTACTGAAAATTTGGCATGCCGGAGGTTTTCTCGGATGACGCTCAGCCATCTTGTCACCATGCTCCAACACTCAAACTGCATAAGAAATGCAACAGAACATAGTAGGCTTAACAAATTAGAAGTATTATATGCATGATATTATTATTATTATACACTCAGGTACTCATAAAACATTTGAGCAGCATGTATCTGAAACCATAGTTGCCTTGTCCTCTAATATATTGGATATGACAACATGTCCCGGCATATAAAATCAGCAATTTTGGTAGAGGGCAGAAAATGTTGGTTTTAGAATGCCCAATTTTACATGCAAGATATGTGGGACAAATGACAACTTTTAGGAGGTATTACATGTCATAATTCAATTTTTAATTTTTTCACTCCACCCTAGACTGTGTGTGTGTGTGTGTGTGTGTGTGTGTGTGTGTGTGTGTGTGTGTGTGTGTGTGTGTGAGTTGTGTGTGTGTGTGTGTGTGTGTGTGTGTTTGTTTCTGTGGTGTGTGTGTGTGTGTGTGTGTGTGTGTGTGTTTCTGTGGTGTGTGTGTGTGTGTGTGTGTGTGTGTGTGTGTGTGTGTTTCTGTGTGTGTGTGTGTGTGTGTGTGTGTGTGTGTGTGTGTGTGTGTGTGTGTGTGTGTGTGTGTGTGTGTGTGTGTGTGTGTGTGTGTGTGTGTGTGTGTGTGTTTAAACAACATAGGTAAAAGTTATCGTCAAGTTTTATTTAAACTTCGTTATAAATACTGAGGGTAAACGAAAGATTAAACGATATTTTTTTTTAAGAGTGTCAAAAGTTAAGGTTACGGAAACAGATCAGTGTCTGATCTCGCATGATGACTTAAATAACTTTTTGTCCAATTTACACCAAACATGCTGGGTGGGTTGGGGGTATGGTAAGAACGAAAGGATTCAATCTGGGAACAATCAGTCAAAGGACAAGGTCACAAGGCAAAGCTAGAGTTCAATCCGTGTGCTGGTATGCAAACAAAATAGCTGAATAATTCTGGTATGATTTAAGGACTCTTACCTCCTTAAGGTGATAAAATGGAATTGTCTGTCACTGTTTAGTAAACATGAGAACATTGTTTGATGGCAGTCGCTGAATAATGAGCAGCATGCGCAGTGAGTTTCAAGTGATCAGCTAATTAAGTCCAGGTCTGTCCTTACGAATCTGCCATTTCCGTCTGACGTTTGAGACTTGAGGGATCGTCATAATGTGCACTAAGGCATACTCATAAACCATGATTAGCTTCTGTTTTCTCCCAGCTCTTACTCTCTTCCCTCCTGGGACTCACCTCCTCCCTCCTAGGTAACTGTGGTAACCTAGTTGATGCATTGGCCCTGTATCCCAGGACAGTGTTTGAATAACGCGCCATAGGTTCAAAGGAGTGGTAGGTGGTGGCGACCATCATCCATTCATTGGATGTAGTGCTGCCTACTTCTTCCTTCACCTATATCATTCGTTATCTGTCTGCCCTCGTCTCTTCCTATTTCTTCCATCGTTTCTGCCACTTTTTTCCCTCTTCTTTCTTTTCAGGTGCCTTTTCATTGAGTGATAAGCCAAATAGCTTCCTGCGAGCCAGGAAACCATTTACAACCCTGGGTGGTAACCATATAGCCAAAGCATACGTGTTTCATACGTGTCAACAAGTGGGTTGGCGGAGGGGTTAGTGCGCCGTCCCATAGAACAGCTAACTCAAAGACAGAAGGCCACCTTTACGGGATTATGACGTCTGGCCATAGATAGTTATATAGGCTCAAAGGCCAATGTTTACAGAGAAGACCATCGTGTGCAAGCATCGCATGGTGTCTGCACCCAACTTTACCTTGAAATATTGCCGAAATTATTTCACTAGAATTTAACCACTGTTAGTTGGGAGGTTCCTAGTCAGATATAAATGATTTGGAGAATTTCTGCCGAACAGTTAAAATTTTGGTCACAGGTCAGCATGAAAATCCCCCAAATTTAGACTGATGACAAATAAGCACGTGAGACAAGAAAGGGTTTGGTATTAACATGTCGAGGTTAGTTTGTCTGGGAATTGTGGGCAACGTGCATTGTCTAGGGAAATAGGTGTATGCAAAGGTCTAATTGGAAGAAGTCTGCTCACTTTGCTTCCGCATGCATCTTTTGTGATGTTGCCTGGTAGCCTAGCCTGCGGTGAAAGCAGGTTAAGTGCGTGTGTAACTGCGACAAATTACCACAGTTTGTAACTGTCTCCCTTGATAGCGTTTTAAATAACTTTATTGTTGGTGTTCTTGTTTCTGTTGTTGTTTACATCTTAATTTTCCTCTTCAGTACAGCTGAGTATATAAAATGGTGCATATTGGTTACACCAGTAATTGTACCAGTCTTACCATTTCCATAATGTTGGTGGCCAAATATTATTACTGCTGTTCATGCCTTAGTATTAACGCTTTTCATCATCACCTTCGACATTACTATAAATATAACCCTCACCATCACCATCATCATCATTATTATCATCATCACTGATCCTATCATAGCTCCCTCAACTTCGTACATTTCTTTTTTACACACATAGGCTGCTTAGGACCATACCAGCACAAAGTACCGTCATTATTATTCAAATGATCATTACTACCATTATCATCATCATCATCATCATCATCTGTGCGTCACTATCATAATTCTCTCAGCTTCCATACCCCCTCCCTCCCTCTCTCTCTCTCTCTCTCTCTCTCTCTCTCTCATAACCATTTTTACCCGTCCCCGCCCCAGAGGGGCTCGGGGACGATTATTGTTTTCACTCGGTTTGTCTGTTTGTCTGTCTGTCTGTCTGTTAACAACTTTACCCGAAAACTACTGGTGCGATTTTGACTAAAATTACAGGGATGATGGGCTACGACCTTCTGGTCATCTGATTACATTACGGACAAAAACTGGGCCAAGGCCCAGACTGTAGGCCAAAAAATGTAAAAAAAAAAAAAATGCCATCACTCCTTTGAAATTCGTCATATTGACACGGAACCAAAACCTAAAGGTGCATCTTCATATCTGCATCCCATAACAAGCCTCATTACATCAGGGGGGGTCACCTCCCAGTTAGCGATAGGGGGGTCTATGTCTGATGGGTCGGGCCTAAAATTTCAAATGGGCATAAAATCGTCAATTTTCACCCGATCTACTCCAAATTCAATTTGTGACATCTTTGACTAGATATCCTGTTGTGTTTATACGTCAGCACTAAAATAACTGCCGGGGAAGGGTTTGCTGTGCCTTGGCACCGCTTCTTGTTAATTCATTTTATTAAAAAAATGAAAGTATCGTACAAAGTGTGCCAGTACAGTACTTTTGGACGGGAAGGTTGTAGGAGCTTAGGAGCTGGACCCAAGCAGGGTCCAGATTCAGTTGACATTAACTGTACTGGAAATGCTCGGAAAGGTGATAGTTGTAATGGTGGTAGTTGGTGGTAATTGCAATGGTAGTAGTTGATGGTAGTTGGTGGTAGTTGCAATGGTGGTAGTTGCAATGGTGGTAGTTGCAATGGTGGTAGTTGATGGTGGTGTTAATGCTGGCAGTGATTGTAATGGTGGTAGTCGAAGGTGGTGTTAGTTGGTGGTGGCTGTAATTGTGGTAGTTGATGCCTTGTATGTCACCACCATGAACAGCAGCATCCCACCGCTGCACCTGCCCCCACCCCACCATCCCCTTTCACTTAAGTAACCCTTTCCCCTTCCCCTCTCCCATTTCCCCTTCCCCATCCCCATTTCCTACCACTCCATCTCTCCCTCCTCATCCCCCCAGCGTCACTTCTCCAGCCTCCCTTAACTCCACTACAATCCCCCCGCCTCATCCCACTACATTTGTCCCATCTTTCCTGATCATCCCCCACTCACTTCCTCACTCCACCATTTCACATTCTCCCTCCCCATTTCCCCATGCCTCACCTTCCCTCTCCACATATCCGCATTTCCCACTCCCCATTCCATCTCAAGAACTCATCGCTCTTCACTTCCCTCAACTCAGTTCTTTTTACCAGTATTTTTTTTAGCCCAATTTTCCCTTTTCTGCCTTCTCTCTCTCTCTCTCTCTCTCTCTCTCTCTCTCTCTCTCTCTCTCAGCCACTTCATTCCCCGTCCCTCCCCCTTCCCTGTTCCATTTCAGCTCTCCATTTATCTTTATACCTCCCCTCACCAAATGTCTTCCTCTCCCCTCTTTTCCTCAGTTAAACTCTCCCTTCCATTCCTGGTTCTTACTCTCCTCTTTCTTTCATATTTTCCCTCTTTTGGTTTCATCTTTACACACTTCGGGAGGTTCTATGGAACTCCTGCGACTCCGTGGGATCCCCGCAAGGATAATCCGACTGATTGTTGGCCTGAACTCAAACACTGAGAGTGCTGTCAAGTGTTGAAGGGGAGGGGGGGGGGGACATCCGACTTCTTCCCAGTAAGTTCTGGTGTAAGACAGGGATGTGTCCTTGCCTCCATGCTTTTCAACACATGTATGGATTGGGTATTGGACGGGCTGTGGGTCGACGTCATTTTGGGGGATCAAATGGCAATTTCAGGGTTACCGACCTTGACTTTGCTGATGATGCAGTTATCCTAGCAGAGTCGCTGGAGACACTACTGAGTGCCCTCGACGAATTTCACGAGAATGCGAAGGCACTGGGATTAAAGGTCTCTTGGGCCAAGACCAAGGTCCAGGCATTTGGTGGCTTGTTGGATGAAGCAGTTCAGTCTGTCCAAGCACGTGGTGAGGGTATAGAAGTCTTGGAAAGATTCACTTATATTGGTAGTGTGGTCCATAGCAACGGTAGATCAGACTGTGAGATCTCTTGTCACAATGGTCTGGCCTACGGGGTTATGGATTCACTCATTTCGGGTATTTGGTGCTGTTGTTATTTGTGCAGATGGCCGAAAGTTCGCATCTTCAGGGGTCTGGTGCTCCCTGTCTTACTGTATGGCTGAGACATGGACACTAAACAGTGATTTGAAGCGGCATATTGACTCCTTTGTTACTAAGTGTCTTGGCAGGATCATGGGATATCGCTGGTACAACCGGGTGCATAACGATCGACTACTCAGTGAGACTAAGTCGAGGCCTATTACCTATATAATACGTCATCGCCAACTCCAGCTGTGGGCACGTGGCCCACTTTCCTGAGGCTGATTCTGTTCACAGGGTGATCTTTGAACAGATTAATCCAGGGTGGAAGAGGCCAAAAGGAAGGCCAAGTAACTCTTGGCTGGAGCAGGTTGATCACTTCTGTCGGGAGATACTTAGAGGAAAAGTCGCTGCCTGGAGGGTTGCACAGAGGGACCTGCGTGGGTGGGTCGGAGGGTGAGTGAGGCTACGCGCCCCGCGGCGTTTGACCCTTCTTGATTCATTCGATTGATTTCCCACACTGACCCGCTCCCCTCCCCTCCTTCTCCATTTAGTCCTCTCCCCGATTCTTATTTGCGTTTTTTTTTTTTTTCCAATTGGCCTAGTCTCTGTATTTAAAGCTTCCTTATATTCCAGCTCATCTTATTAGTATTTCTTTCCCTCTAACTCTTCCAGCTCGATTTCGTTTTTTTTTTTCTTGATACCACAGAAGGCTTTGGTTTAGGAGAGGGAACACTTTTTTTTTTTTTATTAGAGAAAATATAAAGCTCTATAACCTAGTCCCTTCAGCTTCAGAATTAACTGTAGATCCGAATATAATCGCTTGGGGATAACAAGTATAAAAATAAATAATCCTACTGAAGGAGCTAATAGCAACAAGTTTCTTTGCCTCCCACAGTTTTCCCAACTCCACCTTTTGCTTACCCACAGCCCCATCCCACAACCTCCCCAACCCCACAACCTCCCCAACCCCACAACCTCCCCAACCCCACAACCCCCCCAACCCCACAACCTCCCCAACCCCACAACCTCCCCAACCCCACAACCTCCCCAACCCCCCAACCCCACAACCTCCCCAACCCCAGTGTCCACCACTTGACCCAAACCACAGTGTAACAAACCTAGATGTAGAGTGGCTGAACATTAAGACACTGCTCCAAACAGTGTAGAAAAAAACACTGCAGGAGAAACCCTGGGCTTTTCCACTTCCACCACAAAGACTGGGTTTAATGACAATGCTGAGGACATACACGACCTTCTTGCAATGAAGACTAGAACACATAACAACTGGTTGGCTTATCCTAGCTACTGAACCCTAAAAACTTAATTCCAGAATCTTAGAAGTGAAACACAGAGAAAACTGCATGACATGGAGAGCAAATAGTGGAGTAAGCAAGCAAAAGAGCTGCAAAGACTGGCTGATATTAACTACCAACATGGGTTCTACAAGTCCAATAAAACCATCTGTAGGCCAATCACACACAACATAAACCCTGTTTGATCAGCCAAAGGAAAGCTTATGAAAGACATGGAAGTAATCCTAGAAAGATAGGCGCAATGCTTCAACACCTTACTGAATCGAATAAACCTGGTGGAGTACAATATCCCTGGTAATATCCCAGATATTTCTCAACGGCAGATCTCAATGTCCCACCTACTTTTGCAGAAGCCTTTCAGGCCATCCAATCAATAAAAAACAAAACAAAGAAAGCCCTGGAGCTGATGGCAGGCCGTCTGAGCTGATCAAATAGGGTGACCAGTTACTTCCCAGCACCTCCATAATCACGTGCTGACTATCTGGAACCAAGAACAAATTCCATCTGAGTGGCTTACTTATGATATTGTAACCATATACAAGAAGAAAGGGGACCATTCAAATTGTGACAACAGTAAAGGTATCTCCCTCCTTGTGAATACTAGTAAAGTACTAGCCAAGAAAATGTTATCCAGACTGACAAAACACTTCACTGAGTCAACACTTCTTGAAACACAATGTGGATTTCGGAAGGAACGAAGTACCTGTGATATGATCTTTGTTGCCCGATAGATACAAGAGAAATGCCACGAGCAGAACCGTAACTTGTATACTGCATTCATCCATCTTGCAAAAGCATGTGACAGTGTCAATAGAGAACTTTTATGAAATGCTCTTTAGAAATCTGGATTTCCAAACAAATTCCTTACCATCCGAAAGAGCGTGCATGACAAAACGAATGCTAGTGTGTCCATAGGTGGGAGCAAATCCTAACCCATCAATGTGGATGTGAACATAAAGCAAGGATGTGTTCTGGCTCCTGTCCTTTTCAACATCTGTCTCATTGCAGTCACCCTTAGAAGTCACCAACAAATGAACCCTGATGATGGAATGAAATTCCAGTTCTGTCTAGATGGTAAGTTATTTAATTTCAGACGTCTTCAGGCACAATCAAAGACTGACACAGTTCATTTCTTAAAGCTGCAGTAGGCTGATGACTGTGCTATTCTTGCATATTCTCCAGAAGCCCAACAGCAGCCTTTCATTATCATTTCCAACATTTACCATGCAGTGGTACTCCGAAAAAGTATCAATAAAACAGAAATAATATCTCAAAGAAACAAAGCAATACAGCCTCTTGCGTATCAGATAAATAACAAAAATGTAAAACAGGTGGAAAATTTTACCCCACATTGAAAGTGTTCTCACCGATAAACATAACATTGATGCAGAAGTCTTTCCACGAATCAACTGTGCCTCAGCCTCTTTTGGTCGTTTAAGTCCAGAGTTTCTAAAAACACCAACTTGAGAATCAAGACTATGGCATCAGTATATACAGCTGAATGCCTCTCCACTCTCTTTTATGGTGCTGAATCCTGAACTACTTACCAGTGTCACAAACAGCTTGGGTCTTTTTACATCCAATGCTTACAGCGCATCCAAGGACTCACGTGGGAGGATAAAGTCCCTCACTCAAAAATTGTACACGACAAACATCGCATTCCCCTTTTTAACTACTCGACAACACTACTATTTCACAGGCATTATAAAGCGCAGGTTTGTGTGAATCATTAGGTCTCTTGAGGCTAAGCTGAGAATTTCGGGGGCTTTGGCTAAATGGACTTGTTGGCCCACTTCAATGGGTTTATGATCATTTTCGAAGTATCTGGTTTCCTGAGCCTATTTCAGAAACTCTCCGTTTCCATATAATTGTAGGAAAGAGGGTTTGGATGATGGTGATGGTGTTGTTAATGGTGGTTGTGATGACATGGTTTACATAAAATAATGGACTCACTAATGTGGCAGAGTGAACATCTCTCAGCTGCCTTTTTCCTTATCCATTGCTACAAATAATGGAAAAATACGGCAATAAAAACATACCCTGATAATTAACTTACTTGAGTTTCTATGTCGTTTAATTTTCCTTTATGAAGTTCGACTATCTTGGCATATATTCCGGTCTCCACTAGCCGGGTGAGGTGATCAGAGATGATGGTGGTGTAGGGGGTGTTGCGACGCAAGTACCACGTAAAATAGCCTTTGTAGAGCTGTGAAGATGCACAGTAATCACTAACTTCTTGTACAGGACACAGTCAAAACAAACAATCCTGTATCAAAAGTTTGTTTCATTAAAATATTGCAGTATTTCAAGAGGAAATATATTTCATGAAGTGTACTATGTACTGTATTGCGACATCTCATGTTATATAGTAAATTGAATCTACTTCGAACAAGGCTTAAATATTTACCTTATCGTTTAAGACGTAGGTCATATGGGCAACCCTTTTTTCATGCAGCGTGAAGATGAGATAATCAAAAGAACAGACCAAGGCATGCCTGCCAGCAAGAACCTCAGTAAGGAGGAATCCGTAAGGGTCTGCAGGATTAAGATTTGTGTCTAAAAACAGCTTATCCCCCAGGGTTGCCAGAGTGGGGTTCTCGGAGGACTTCAGGGCTTCGGGCACCATACTTCCGTAGTCAGTCATGCAAGGTCTTAATATGATGTGATCAGGGAAGAGACATGAATGAGGAGTTAATCAGTTGTAAGGAGTAAGAGAGTTTTTTTAAAATATGATCTTGCCTAGATTTGCGTGCGCTGTCAGTATTCTTTCAGCACAGATACATTCTCCAGGGAAATAAAATACCGTACATTCAAAACAACTCTCGGCTTCAGCACCAGAGCTCTTCCACGACTTAATGCTTCTTGCAACTGGGTTTAGCACAATAGCCTACAAAGACTGTTTTTTCATACTTGGCAATGACCTGGATGATGACGTGACAAGGTTGTACTGTCTAAGTGGCACCATCGCAGGATACCTGCATGATTTATGATTAGCGGAAAGCCAAAACGTGTCGAGTAGTCATTATTTTATTCTGGCCAATATTACTTAAATCAGAAAACCTCACACGACGGTGATAATTCTCATTTTGACAAAGAAATCACAAATGATTTTTGTCAGATGGCTACAAAAGCATGCTGTTCATAGCATAATATGACCAATCGATGATTAAAGATTATCGTCCTTCCTAGGAATACAAGCCAGTGAGTGGGTTATGAGAATGAGGCAGGTGTCGGGTGGCGAGGAGGTACATCCACTGTGAGGCAGGCATGGAAGGTATCGAGAAGGATGAGTGACCATGTATGATACGACACTCAGCATAATGTCAGAAATACACCCTTACAAAAGCATTTTTTTTTTTTTAGGTGGAGGAGAGCTATCGACAATTGGCCTGAAGGCCCAGGTCATTAAAACTATATTTTTAAATTAATTATTATTTTTTTTTATGATACCAATAAAGTAGATGTGCAATTTCTTTTTTTTGCATTTAGAGAAAACATGGAACTGCACAGTTAACTCTACTATATGTACGAGTACACCAGTTTTGTTGAAATCCATGCCCTCACTTTTCCCTATTCCTGATCATTTTTATTTTTGCGATGGCACTAACACCGCCAGGATTCTGTGGGGGGGGGGGTCACGCTCCCCAAATAACGCATTACGGATGAGAGTCCATTGCACAACATGCGGTAAGATATCGAAGCTACATCTGCCATCCTTTCAAAATTTCTGAGACTTTTTTCATATGCTGAGGAGGGCTGACCCCTCTAAACATCATGGTTGGAAAATGTGTATAGTGGAAGACCTTCGCAGTAACAAAACGAATTCTCCTGAGAAATGTCGTTCAACTTTTTCCCCTATTTCTATTTTTTTTTTCTTTTTATTTATGGAAGCGGGACTGAACCTCCGAAATATCATCGGGGTCCTCAAGCCCCCTTATTATCGCATTACAGATGAGAGTTCATTATACAACATGTATCTACATGTCAGAGCTTTATTTGCCCTGCTTTCATTATTTCTGAGACTTTTATTTTGGCTAAGGAGGCTGACCCCTTAAAAATCATGGTTGGAAAATTAAATAAAGTGGAAGGCCTTCCCAAGATCCCAATGAATCACCTGAGAAGTTTCATCCAAATCCATCAAATAGCCTCGGATGAGTTAAAACACACACACACACACACACACACACACACACACACACACACACACACACACACACACACACACACACACACACACACACACACGCACTGGCTGGTTCTCGGGCAACTGTATAGCTCGCGTTGCTGAAATTGATACCATCGTGCGTCGCAGGACTGGTAACTAAATTATACAAAAAACAAACTACTATCACAACCTCACACTGATAAACCTAACGTAATAACTGCTATCCTACACTAAAACATAAACATACAAATAGCTAAAACTAACTAATTTGTCACATAAGGCGATTGCTTCATGGAGGCCTCATATCCACATGTGGCATCTCACCTCACTGTGGTTGCTCATCAGGGGCGTAGCCAGAAAGTTCATAAGGGGGCGGGGAGGGAGAAAGATGTCTATACATTCTTGAAAAGGTGGTGGGAGGCGAGAGAAGCGAGCCTCTGCACCTGGGAGGTCTGGGGGGGCTCACAGCGCCCCCCTCCCCATGAAATTTGTTGAAAATTAAGTACTAGTGTCTTTCCGAGGCCTATGAAAGTATGTATTGGAATAGTTAGATGATAACTCATTATAGTGTAAATGGCGAAAAACAGAGAAAATGATTTCGGCTGACAAAACAAGCTTTTTTAATGATCCTTATGGAATAAAAGAACAATATTGCATCTGGGAGTCTCATGTGCATTTTCCTCGCCTTTGAGAGCATAATAATCTTAGCTAAGTTAGGTGGAGCCTGGGAGGGCCAAAATTGATCTGACAAAAGGTGATAACAGAAATATATTATTGTGTTCTAAAGGAAAGCAGTATAATTTCTAATATTTCACAAATCTCTTGGTACCTGAAGACTCAAGTATCATATAACATATTAAGAACCACTTCCATAGCCCATACACATCATTTATAATTATAAATGTGCCATGCACTGGAGTCTACCCAGTTGGCTAAACTAAAAAGGTAAGCCTTTAAAATATGCTTAATTACTTAAACTTGTCTGCTGTTTTAAATGAATGTTCTAAGAAAAAAATGTTATATTATATATATATATATATATATATATATATATATATATATATATATATATATATATATATATATATATATATATATATATATACACCTAATTTCTACGTTGAGCACAGGCAATAAAAGCTCTGGCACTCATTCGAGCTGATCGTTTTCACACTTTGAACAGATATTGCCTAAGAAATCATAGTTCTGATTAATTAACGTAGAAGGAAACATTGATTAACAAAAAATAAGATATTGTCGAACTCAGACAAATAAATGTAGTTTCATTCATACTGGTACTCTACAGTATAACCGTTATATCAACTGAAATGAAAAAAAAAAAAAAGCACCAATTCTATATACATATACATACTCTCAGCAATTTTGCATGCCATGACAGTACTGTACATTCATAAAAAGAGATTCAGTCTGCTTGCTTTTATCTTTGAGAACTGATCCAAAATTATGTCTGCATGACGCAGAATCACCACAATTCTCTGTCTGTCTGTCTGTCTCTCAGGTGATTTATTTATTTACTTTTATAGATATATTATTATTTTTAAACCCCAAAAGATTTCAAGATCCTCAAGGGGAAGGGGGCGGCCGCCTCCTCCGTCCCCCCACCTTGGCTACGCCCTTGTTGCTCATTCATATCAAACACTTCATTTTCATAGAATGATAGTAGTACAAGGAGCCTCGGTAGTAAACTATGCCACAGAAATGCGTCTCCAAGTTTCATAAGTATATTGCGACACAAGTTAGTTCATCACACGTGATTAACACATCAATATGCACCAGACATCACTATAATGACTTGAAATGCGTCATCAGAATCAGGCATACCAACCATTGCGAGAGGACTAGCTATCTTCCACTCATTTTCACATCCATCGTCTCCCAAGCTTCGAGAATTTTTTGGTGAGAGTGTACAATGCCTATAAGTGCGACAGTATTGATGACTGATGGCATATATTGACATCCCCTGTATTTATACATGTGTCTTGATTGACAATCAACAGGTGATGAGGGCAGGTGCGAAAATAACTTAGACAGACGTTACATATTACATATGTAGAAGGGTCCGGACAACTGTCAAGGAAGAAGATGTCAGTCCACTGAAGATGATGCTGTGGACACATAACAAGGAGGATCAAGGCTGAAGTAAGAAGCATTTCTCAACCTCGCGACTATGACTTGAATGCCTTTTGCTTCCTCAAGACTGTCAAGGACACTGAAACTCCTCTAAGACACGCCTCGGTCAAAATCTCATATGGAAAGGTCACAGAGCCATCTCTTGCACTAGCACAAGGTATCCAACAGCACATCGATAAGACAGGAAACCAGACTACCTCAGGTCTTGCTGTGAAACTACATCACAAACACGGCATTTCTGAGCTGACACTGTAAAGACCCTGAAGGAACAAGATTTTATTAAACACATACGACGAAGTCTTGTGATTCAAGAAATCAGCAGCATCATATGTCTCAGATAATGTTGATGTATACTACAAGAAACTGGGCCTCACAGCTGAGCTTGGGCCTATCATTGGCTAGGGAGATAACATTGATCTTATGATCAGCACCCACAATGGGCAGAAGAGCATTCATGTAATGGTTACAGTGTTCCCAAAGCATCCAACAGACATCGTGATGCCTTGAATTGCTGCATTGATGCAGCTCACGATCCCTTGACTAAAGAAGTCTGAAGCTTCATCTCTCCATCTCACAAACCATTATCAACAACAAGAGCTCTATAAGGGCCCGCCTAAACTAGACTCACGAATTCTTACTGACAAGACCCTGTCACCAATCGATAGGGAACATCTTGCATTCAGTTTAGTAAGGACAAAGAGGATGGATGCTACCTAATACTCACAGTTACATGCTGTTCCAGAAGCAGTTGACTGGTCAGCACATAGTGCTTGTGAGGACAGGACAGAGGCTGCTGCTGAGAAACAAAGGACTATGTTTGTATTTGGCCCACTATGGGATCTACCTCCATCCCACACAGATACAACGCAGCAAGCCATGGCCTACATGGATAAGGCTATGAAAAGCTTTGGAATGAAATATACAATTCTCACCTTTGACATGCAGCTGTGCATTGTGGCTTGCCTCATAAAATGGAGTGACCAAAATCAATGGAAAAACATAATTCTAAGAGCAGGTATGATACACACACGAATGTCGTTATTGGGGTGTATTGGAGTGCTTATGAAGACAAGTGGCCTCGAGGTACTGCTCTACTCAGCCTTTGCAAACTTGACCAGTAGCTATTCTCAACGGCCTGAAATGGCCGATGACACTTCGTGCCTTTCGATTCGTAGTGGCAGCTCTACTGCGTGATTTCCTGAAAGATAGATGAAAAACAGGTGAAGAGATTACTGTATACATGGAGAAGGGAAGAGAACATCAGGTAATGACAGGAAAGCCGAAGCAAGAGAGTAGAGATTTCACAAGATTTAAGTTCAGGAACACGAGTACAAGATATGTCGTTGTGTACATATACACAAAAGCTACATTTGGCTTTGAAATGAGTGTGGAGAAAGTATGAGGATACAGAGGAGGGTTTGCTATCAGTTGCCTCAAACAGCTGAGTCTCGGTTAGGAAGAGAAGGCGAGTTTTAAAGGGGGAGTGGTGGTGCTCAACAGAGAAAAAGTTAGAGGAAAGGCCACGACTGTTTCAGAAAAGCGAATCAGTCAGTGGTTTCAGCCATCTTACTGGGTCGTCACCGGGAGAGGGGCGGATGGTGGAGGCTTTGATTGTCCCTACCCTCTGGGAACTCAGGGGCTTTGTTATTAGATGCATTTTTCTTTTTTGTAAAAATTTGAATTGGAAGCCAAGTGTGGAATGTGCATGTAGTTTGGTGTTGAGAGTTAGAAGAACTTGTACTAAACAGTAAGCTGACCTACTCTCTGTGTTACTGAAGCACTGAAAAAAATTCATTAAAGGGGGACGGTCAGGAGCTAGTCCCGAGGACTGATGAAACGGGAGCTGTAGCTCTCCCTGTCATCGGCTTTCCATCCGCCTTTGGAATACCATCCTGATCGACTGGTGCAACAGTTTGCTTCCTGATATAAATATATATATATATATATATATATATATATATATATATATATATATATATATATATATATATATATATATATATATATATATATATATATAAAGAGAAAGAGAGAGAGAGGGGGGGGGAGGGTCTCGTGACTGAACATGTGTCCAAATCCTAATAATTTTGGATATGAAATTATCAAAGACCTTATGGGCTAATTTTGAAGGAAACCATTTTCACCCATAACGTCCTCAGTAATTGAGTCTTCGTAACGTGTGGGATTTTGACTCATGTTCATATAAACCTTTTTTGCTTAGAAATAATTAATAATTTATCTACTATTTCGAAAGTTATACCATGTCCTCCCAGGACACCCTGTATATATATATATATATATATATATATATATATATATATATATATATATATATATATATATATATATATATATATATATATCATCATTAGCCGTTTGAGTATCCACTGCAGGACCAGCCTATCCCGACCGAAGTCGGGACAATACAGCCAATGTATCTCTACCAAGTGGCTTAGGCTGTCTGGTAGAGATTGTATGTAGGGTGAGAAGTACTTGTAAGTGTACTGTAGTGGCTTTGGATGTGTGTGTAGTCTGTGAACCAAGTGTAATCGGCCCACGCAAGCCGACTGGTAGCAAGCATACTTTACAGTAAGCGACACTGGTTCAACCATAGCACCCCTTGTGTCCGCCAAAGCAGTACGTGGCTAGGTAAACACTCCCAAAGTTTATTACCCTGGCGGGGCACGAACCCTGATTCACACGTGTATGAAACGCACACTCTGCCACTGTACCACAGAGGCGCTCTCTCTCTCTCTCTCTCTCTCTCTCTCTCTATATATATATATATATATATATATATATATATATATATATATATATATTATGCTAGGAAGAAGGAACCAAAGGCCATGAGGCCGCAATAACAGTTCCCTTCAAGAGAAAAACAAAATACAAGAGAGAGCCAAATTCAAGATCCGATCATTTCGAGATGCCTGGACACATTGAGTTTGAAAGACTGGAGATCATAGGCAGCAGGAAATACAGACAGAGGGAGACAGTTCCAGAGTTGACCTGATTCATAAATGAAGGACTGGGAGTAACGGTTAACTCTTGCATTAGAGAGTTGGACAGAAAAGGGATGAGAGTTTGCTGCTAGACGGGTGCTACGCACCCACTGTAGAGGTGGATGAATGCATGCAGACAGTTCAGAGGAACAGTGACCATTAAAGTAGCGATAGAAGAGAGATAAAGAGGTAACACTGTGGTGAAGAGTCAGAGGTTGAAGGGAGTCACTAAGAGGAGGAGAGTTAATAAGACGAAAAACCTTTGACTCCAACCTATTGAGAAGAGCTGTATGTGGGGAGCCTCCCCACACATGAGAGTTGTACTTCACACAGGGGCGGATAAAACCCCTGTATAGAGTCAACAATTGTGCAGGGGTAAAGCAAAAACGGAGTCGCCTTAGCACACCTAATCTCTTGGAAGCAGATTTTACAAGAGATGTAATATGATCTTTCCAAGATAAGTCCCGAGTAAATGAAACCCCAAGCATGTTCAAGGATGATGCAGGATTAAGCTGAATATTATTAAACATTAGTGGGTATACCTGTGGAAGATTTTGTCGGATTGATAGGTGTAAGAACTGAGTCTTAGATGGATTAAAAACAACCAGATTATTTTTACCCCAGTCAGAGATACGAGCCAAGTCAGACATTAGGTGTGCCATAGCCTCATCCCTTGTTTGTTGAAGTAACTGCTGAGATGGGTGTTGCGGGAACCGAATGGAAAGGTGAAGGGTGGAGTCATCAGCGTATGAGTGGATAGGGTTAGATGTACAGCTTAGAAGGTCATTGATGAATAGAAGGAAGAGAGTTGGTGATAGGACATAGCCCTGAGGAACACCACTGTTGATAGATCTAGGAGATGAACGATGGCCGTCTACAACAGCAGCTATAGATCGACCAGAAAGGAAGCTAGCGATGAAGGCACAGATGGAAGGATAGAAACCATAAAAGGGCAGTTTGGAAATTAAAGATTTATGCCAGACTCAATCGAAAGCCTTTGAGACGTCAAGTGCAATTGCAAAGCTTTCGCCAAAGTCCCGAAAGAAGGATGACCAGGAGTCTGAAAGGTATGTGAGAGTCTGAAAGGTAGGTGAGAAGATTGCCAGATGAGCGTCCCTGACGGAATCCATACTGACAATCAGAAAGAAAGTTGTGATAGGAAAGATGCTTTAAAATTTTTCTATTGAGAATTGACTCGAAAACTTTTGAAATACTGGACGTTAAAGCAATTGGACGATAGTTGGAGGGTTGGGAGTGGTCACCCTTCTTTGGGACTGGCTGGATGAGAGCAAACTTCCAGCAAGAAAGAAAGGTACAAGTTGACAGACAAAGGCGAAAGAGTTTGCCTAGGCAGGGTGTAAGCACAGAAGCACAGTTCATGAGAACAACGGGAGGGACTCCGTTAGGCCCATATGCCTTGTTAGTACTGAGGCCAGTGATGGCAGAAAATACATCAGCTGAAGAAATGTTAATGTCAGCCATGAGGAAGTCAGAGAGGGGAAGTGATGGAGGAACAGTACCGGAATCGTCTAAGGTGGAATTGGAGGAGAAAGTCTGTGCGAAGAGATGTGCTTTATCAGTAGAAGAAATAGCTACAGAGCCGTCAGAGTAGAAAAGAGGAGAGAAGGATGATGAGGTAAGTTGTTAGAAAGGTTTTTGGCAAGATGCCAGAGGAGCAGGAAGAATTTGAGTTGGAGAGTTGAGAGCATTTAGTACAGATGAAATTATTTTTAGCAGAGCGAAGAACAGACTTAGCACGATTCCGGGCAGAAACATAAAGATGATGTGATTCAGGGGTGGGTTGGCTCCGGTACCTTTTGTAGGCCCTCTCCTTGTTGCGGACAGCATTAGAACAAGCGTGATTAAACCAAGGCTTTCTTGTGTTAGACAAAGGATACGAGAAAGGAATGTATGCTTCCATGCCTGAGAGAATAACCTCCGTAATGTGCAAGGCACACTCAGATGGCTGCCGGCCATGGAAGCAATAATCATTACAGGGAAAATCAAAGAAGTACTGCCTGAGGGCCTCCCAATCCACGGCTCCAAAATACCACAGATGACGTTTCCCTGGAGGGTCCACAGGCCGTACCAGAGTGATAGGACAGGTTAAGATGATAAGGTTGTGATTGGAGGAGCCCAACGGAGAGAAAAGATTAACAGCGTAAGCAGAAGGATTAGTTGTAAGGAAGAGGTCAAGTATGTTGAAGCTCTCTCCAAGGCGGTCTGGGGTACGGGTAGGGTGCTGTACAAGCTGCTCTAGGTCATTAAGGATGGAAAAGATGTATGCTTGTTCACCAGGTGGATCAGTGAAAGGAAATGAGAGCCAAAGGCGGTGGTGAATATTGAAATCTCCTAAAATGGAGATATCAGAGAAAGGAGAAATGGATAGAATGTGTTCCATCGTAGACATAAGATAGTCGAAGAATTTTTGATAGTCAGTAGAATTAGGGGATAAGTAAACAGCACAGCTATATTTAGTCAGAGAAAGACAGGAAAGCCGAAGCCAGAGTGTAGAGAATTCAGAAGAATCGAGTTCAGGAACACGAGAGCAGGATAAGTCGTTGTGTATATATACAGAACAGCCACCTTTGGCTTTGAAATGAGTATAGAGAAAGTAAGAGGATACAGAAAAGGGTTTGCTGTCAGTTGCCTCAGACAGCTGAGTCTCAGAAAGAGACGGTGAGGTTTAGAGGAGGAGAGTTGGTGCTCAACAGAGCGAAAGTTAGAGGAAAGGCCGCGAATGTTGCAGAAATGAAGAAGAAGTGAGTCAGACAGTGGTTCCAGGCAGTTCAAGTCGTCACCGGGAGAGGGGCGGAAGGTGGGGGCATTTATGGTCCCCTCCCCCCGGGGACTCCGAAGCTGAGTGTTGAAACGCCATGATTTTCTTGAATTTTGGAAAAGGAAGTGTAGTGTGTACTGTGCATGTAGTTTGGTGTAGATAGTTAGAGAAATTTGTATTGGAGAGCATGCTGGCCTACTCTCTGTGTAACTGAGACACTGAAAAAGTTCAGCAAAGGGGGATGGTCAGGAACTAGTCCTGAGGGCTGATGAAACGGGAGCTCCAGCACTCCCTGTCATCAGCTTTCCATCCACCTCGGGAGTACTGCCCTGCTCTACTGGTGCTACAGTCTACTCCTACTATATATATATATATATATATATATATAGATAGATAGATAGATAGATAGATAGATAGATAGATATAGATAGATAGATGTTTAATTTTCTAGTTTTCGAGTTCGGATTTCAGCTAATGTTTTGCCGAACTACAAAACTGAAATATACAGAAATAAGGTGCAGGTAAAATAAACTTCCTCCTGGTGATATGCACTTTCACGCAGTCTCTCCAGTCGATAATGGCTGTCTCACTCATGTCCAGCAAGTGCATCAATGTAATTGTTTTTCGTGTCCTTTCCTTCGATTGGTGTGTCACGGTGATGGCAGCATTTTAATTTTCTTTAGTGTTAATGGAAGGCAAAGGAGTGGGATATTACTGACGGGGAAAGGGAGATTAACTGCATTCGGATATTATGATTGTCTTTGTCTTCGTTAATATTTCTAACATACCTAACCCTGAAAGAGGTTAGTTATGCCATTATCTCAGTGGTGATTGTTTAACGTCGAAAGTAACTTGATTTTCTTGGTCTCGTACTATTTAATTTGTAAGGAATGTTACTTGCATTTTTGTTATTTCTTCCGACGAAGAGAAATTTTTCAGGGACTGAGGATGTTCCAAAAGCATGGTGGATCTCCAGCAGTTTGCTAAGCTGCTAAGCCAGAGAGAGAGAGAGAGAGAGAGAGAGAGAGAGAGAGAGAGAGAGAGAACGGCGAAAATCACACTTAACATCTGTTACGATAAACAATGAACTCGATGTTGGTACGTATAGCTATACTTAAAATCATTACGGAACTAATTAAATCTGATATAACTACGTGGACTCCATACAATAGGAAAATGCTCTGGGGAACAGCTACATGGACGTAGCGATCAGCTTATTTACAAATCAATGCTCATACACCCACGTTAGCAATTGATATACTTCAATTGTCAATAACCAGTAATGAAATCTGGTGTTAACAGGCAATGAACAGTTGATTAAAACGTAATTTTATGTATTTCATGCATTATGAGCGTAATATAAATCTCTAGGAAATTTATATAAACACTGGATACTAGTCTTCTTCAATGACAAAAAACAAGAAAATATGACAGTTGACCTTATCCCTAGTGATACAAGAGTAGACTTCGATCTGAAGAATACCACATCACGAAATATTTCTTTCCTTCATAATAAGAGAGATTTCATACTTTTTCACCTCATTTACTGACAATGACAACATTTAAACGAAGCATGTCAGCACCAAGAATGTTCCGGAAATTATTAACCGGACAACTGCTGCATTAAGTTTCCTGGTCTACCTCCCCATGTGCAAAAAAAAAAAAAAAAAAAAAAAAAAAAAAAAAAAAATAGTTTTTGCTCATTGAAATGAAAGAGTACATGGACGAGTATAGGGAAAACATATATAAGTTCATTATTTACCTTGGTTCAGCTATGGTGAAGTAATGAAGCTGTGCTTCTCCATACTAGTAACAGAAACTAAGGATACGTGGGTGGTGGCAGGAGGCACGGGTGGTGATGGAAGTAGCTCAGTTGGGATGCCAAACGACATTAGGAACGTGTCCATGTAAAGAAAAAAAAAAAAAAAATGCTCATTTGATGTATGCAGCAGTTACTCGTTTTCCATAATATGAAGTATGTAGCAGCTATCAGGTTAGTATGGAGTGAAGAAACCTAATTATGGTGTGGCACAAGAACACCTCCTTAGGGTAAGTCCAAGGGTATACCCTCGGATATTTTGGGGTGGTACTTGGGTTGGCCAGGCATTGCATATTTTATGGGTGGCTAGTGCCATTTTGACCACCCTTCTGGAAATACCACTGGACACTGCAGCAATTACAACAGAGATGGAAGGTTATATATCAAAATATGTTCGAAGGTGTGAGAAGCATAACTACATGGTTAACTGTGGTTGCCACAGTTCTGATATCAGACACTTGCCAGATGACTTTATTACACTGGTGGGATTTCAGGTGAAGGATATTTCTGCTGAATGGCTCTTCCCATTGTTTTTATCATACACGTAATGCTGCATTTTCATATCATTTTCCCTGAATGCAGAATATAATAATATTTGGAAAAAGAAAAATAATGAATCGATGATGAATACTGCTTTATTCAATAATTATATAATAAATGAAAATTGTAAATGTATAGTCATTCAAAAAGAGAGAGAGAGAGAGAGAGAGAGAGAGAGAGAGAGAGAGAGAGATAGGGAGATAGCTAGCGGGACTCTACTTTATACTTCGCTCTGTGTGAGAGACTTGTTAATATTTCCAAGACAAATAAAAATAGTCCCATACTATTCTTTACCTCTCCTTGTCACTGAATGACAAATGGGAAAGAAGATTATCTACTTACAAAGCTACTCAAGTATAACAACCGCTCATCCACAAGTCTAATATATATAACTCCACTACAAGTAACTACAAAGTCTTTTTATGACATTTGGTAGCAGTGTAAAGAACGCACCTCGTCTTCGAATCAACAGCGAATTTCTACAAAAGCAGGCAACACTCTACAAGATTAACTTCAGTTCTACAGTGAACGAACTACAACCATCTACAATCAGCTACAAAGTAACAACTCTACGAGTCGTCTATATAATCTTCTACACGCACCTACAAGTAGCGGCAGTCTTCATCCTACAACGAGTAAATCACAAGAAAAAAGGACCAAGAATACATCAAGTAAGAAAATACAAAACAAACAAACGATGAGTGAGACACGACTCATAACTCATAACCACCAGACCTCACCCTCCTCTCTCTGCTACATCCACCCAACCCCCACCGCTTACGCAGGTGTGAAGAGGTCAAGACAACGAAGCAAATACCAAGTTCATATTCACAACTCATCTTACTCATCTTCACTCAAGTTACTCATCGCTACTCATTCACTCACCACAGCTACCAGTGTGGGAAGTCGACGTCATCATGCGTGCTTGCTGAAAAGACACCACGTCAGTCAACTCACCACCTGCACCACCACTCACACCATTCCCACCATGGTAAAAATTAGTGAGTTACATAGTTACTTCATTTATACAATACACAGTGATAGACAATAAGCTTCTGCACAAACATATAAAACGTGCTGTATAGTTACAGCTTAAATACACATACTTACTTCAGTTGTCTGCATAACTCAAACACTAAATAATCACCAACAATAAATATTCTACACTGTATATATTCATTCATTTATTATAACATTTATTTACTACCAACGAGTGTTACCATTTATACCTACATAAAATACTTGTTTCATACATACAGCTATACATTATTATATCTACAAAGTGATAAAGAAAATATACCATCACAGTTACTCAGTGAGCGATTAAAAGAACTGTATTAAACATTTATTAATTAAAGCTACCTAGTGGAAACAGATAAATTAACTTACAAGGAAGACCAAAAAAAAAAAAAAAAAAATGGCCAACACAAATGACGTTAGCAAGAATGAACATCTTCAACACAATCGTGAAAACAAGATTTCCACACAGTGCTGACACATATATTGCCCACGATAGGTACAAGTGAACAACAAGTCAGTGTATATAGTTAATACTGTATATAGTGTATATACTTTTTATATAAAATAACAAAATATGGGGCTATATAATATCATTTTCAGTAATGCCTGTGCAATATAAACTAAACTTTAAAAAAGTATCCCAAGGAAATTAGCCAGTAATTATGCAACCATGAACAACATAGAAAAAGCGTACACAAGCGAAGAAAAACAAACTATAGAAAATCAATATATACAAAAAGAAAGAAAGAAAGAAAGAAAAAGTAAGAAAGAAAAACGAGAGAAATAGAGTAAGATCACATAACAAACAAATGAAAATAAGTGTAAGTGTTACTACATATGTCAAAATACCACATAAACTCCTTCTATAAGTGAAACAAAAAAATTGTTGTCTCCACAAGCAAGTGGCATGACACATCATCACATAAACTCCTTCTATAAGTGAAACAAAAAGCAGATTGTTGTCTCCACGAGCCAGTGGCATGTCACATCATCACTATCATCGACCGCAGCATGACCGGATTCATATGTCAGGACTGCAATTATTACAATTATGTAATGACGAACGACTGCATTATGTTACACTTGCTACAATTATGTAACTACAAACAATATGTACCATTTATGTAACAGTTGCATTAACAAGATGTAACTTTTATGTAACTTTATCTACAATTATGTAACTACAAACGATATGTAACTATTATGTAACGACAAACGATTGCATTATGTTACACTTTGCCAATTAACAGTTGCATTAACAAGATGTAACTTTTATGTAACTTTAACTACAATTATAAGGCCAAGACACTTATGTAACAGTTGCATTAACAAAATGTAACTACAGTTATAAGGCCAACACAATTATGCATTATCACAATATTTTGTAACAATTCATAAAATGTTACAATTATGTATTACCACAATGTTAGTACAATATTATAAGTCATACAACTATAGCACAATTCTGTATTACCAGTATCATCATACTAGTTAGGTGAAATATTAGACATTACTAAAGTGATAACTCAATATGTAATGTATAACCTAGCAGTATTACTACTGCACAATTATATGCGTATGTCTGTTATACATACACATCTCACAAAATGTATACAACTTGTTTAAAATGTAATATTACTGGATAATTGCTATTTACTATGAATATTATATGTATACAATATTCATACAATTATGTTACTTTTACAATATTATGTATTTCACTTAATTAGCTTATAAGTTCATTATAATGTGTATATAATATGTATTAATATGTTATGACTATTAACTGTCGATGGTACGCCATTTTCGCATGACCGATCATATGTTAGGACTCCATATTATAATTACAAATCATATTAGATAGATAGATAAATAGATAGATAGAGAGACAGATAGAAGCAGGAAGTCGGATGATGAGAAGGTACTGTGTCTGCAAGAATCGAGCAATGCTAAACATGCTTACACACTCTTAACTCAAGGAATGCTTTATAGGCACACGACAGCGCCTAGTGACCATACACACACATACTCACACACAGGCTTCTAGAACTTTCCAACCACAGGGAACACACGTGATACGACTCCTGTTTCACCAGAATTTAGGAAAGAGAGCTCAGAAGGAGAGAGGCCATAGAAGCGGCAGGGAGTGGCAAGAAAGGCTTAGCAACTTGGAAGAGAGAGAGAGAGAGAGAGAGAGAGAGAGAGAGAGAGAGATAGAGATAGCGGGACTCTACTTTATACTTCGCTCTGTGTGAGAGACTTGTTAATATTTCCAAGACAAATAAAAATAGTCCCATACTATTCTTTACCTCTCCGTGTCATTGAATGACAAATGGGAAAGAAGATTATCTACTTACAAAGCTACTCAAGTATAACAACCGCTCGTCCACAAGTCTAATATATATAACTCCACTACAAGTAACTACAAAGTTATTATATGACATATATATGTATATATCTATATATCTATCTATCTATATCTATCTATCTATCTATCTATATATATATATATATATATATATATATATATATATGCTGTAAAAGCTCAAGAATAATGATATTCAAATTATTATCAAGCATTCTCCCCATAACTGATTCAATATGTTTGGTGGTAACCGTATCGGCAAATTTAGATCTCTCTGCATTTTTGCAAAGAGAGGAACATCGATGTAGCAGCAGTGACAACAGAGTCTGACTTCCATGGGTGGACCATTAAATAATTACTAGGATTCCTTTAGATATACCTCCCAATAACTACTTTTAGGTAAGCAGTTCTGGTTTTACGAAATGCAGTATTGACACATTGTGGAATGGGATTACTGCCTGAAATAGGATGTGCTCTACTTCTGAAAGTCCTTTACTGACTTAGTTCAGGAAACGCCTAAGAGTTTTACTATACATGAGGAAGTGTACGAATGTGATGACTTATTCCAAGATTAGTTTCACGGAAGGCTCATTTATGAAGCAGAATGTAAAGTCGCACCTTGTCTTGGTCAGTGACTGTACCACTCAAAGACTATACTTCTCTGGGGAGATAAAGAATATAGATTATGGAAAACAAGCCAGTTTCCTTTTCTGTAAAGCACTATGGGAAAGAGTTGAACTGATATTGGACTTAATCAAGTTTATATTGTAGGTTTCCATTTTCATATTCCTGTCTGAAACAATATTCAAGGGTAAAAATTATCCTTCCAATGGTAGACCACTGAAATAAGGAAAGAAATTAGATGCATGAGTTTACTCTGTATAACAAAAAATCTCATATCTGTTAAAAAGAAGTATTGTTCATTCTTAAGAAAACTATGATTTTATCTCATCGGTACTGAAAGGATGTGAGTCTATAAATATGTACAGTTGGCCACAATGCACTTTTTTTCAAGGGTTCCGTGGAAGGTTGCGACTTACGGCAGCCCCTAGTAGGACGTGGTATTTTTTTTTTTGTGAATGAAGATTCCACTACTCCTTTGATGGGCTTGTGAGACACATGGTGGCTGAGTGACACAAAAGTGTCTGCTACTATTTTATGTATCTACCCACGGTATCGTGAAAATTCCTCTATTCCATGATTTACATTTGTGGTTTAACGTTCAGTTACTAACTGCTAAATGTAAAATGGATTTTACGAAAATTTTTACAGCAGATGTAACAAACACAACACGCAATAAAATAATCGTTGGCACCTGCTAAATAATCGTGGGCACCTGTAGGATCCGTTTCATATAATCAGGAGCTCAAACGATGACGCCTCGAACACAATATGGCTGTTGAATTAATATTGCGTTAGTCCTTCACTGAAAATTATATAGGAATATTGTACGCAAAGATATGCAGTTGTTAAACAAATTAAATGAATTAAGTAAATTCCTTCGAGAAGACCTGACACGTAAAGGGAATGGAGGTCACATGAAAACATTGATGAGACATCCTGATGGTGCATAGGGTGCACAGGCATCTCCACACACACACACACACACACACACACACACACACACACACACACACACACACACACAATGATGCAAATAAATTCCTTTAGGGTTAATCCACAGTTGTCTTTTGATCAACGTATTTTAAGTAAAATTATGTGGTAGCTGTAAGCATTAGTGTATCATTAAATAATGTTATTTTGTCATAAGTGACACACCTTGACCTGTGTAGTCTGCCGGCCAAGTATTATGCAATATTCTCTTGACTGTGTTGTTAAAGTGTTAGGCAATTTTCTGTTAAGCTTATTCAATCAATATTACATTCGCGGTCCATTCCTTTGTTCCCTTTATTTTCCTGTTTTACAAACTCGTGCGCTCCAATACTCCTACTTTTCACACGGAGCTCAACATTCACAGACCATTATCCGCCCTGCTTGCCTCCCATGACGTTTCAACTTCTCAGTATATTTGGATATTGTATCCACCCATTTTGTGTAGTGATACCCTGTTTAGGGGGTAGCTCTGCACTGAGTAGCAAACCAAATGATTTCCTGTAAACCAGGAAAGCATTTACAACGCTGGGTGATAACCTTATAACCAAACAACACGTGTTCCATACGTAACAACAAGTGGATTGGCGGAGGGTTAGTGCCCCTCCCTGGAAGATAACTAACTAAAAATACGATCAAGAAGCCTCGGACCAGGACTGACCAAAAGGTGACGACTAAGGACCGAACAAAGGACTTGGCACGGATAGCTACTTGGAATGTAAGGAGTGCAAATGATGAGGTGAAAGAGAGATTGTCCAGGTGCTTGAGGATGCGAAAGTGGATGTATGCGGCTTAAGTGAAACTAAATGAGGAGGTTAGGATGTAAGAGAATGGGAGTATGGATGGGGTATATGCGTGGGAGTAGGTGAGAATGAGAGGGCAAAAGAAGGAGTGTGTATTGTTGTGAGTAACAGATGGAAGGAGAATATAAGAGAGTATGGATCAGTTGGCTCAAGGATTGTCTCGGTAAGACTGAAAGTTGGACTATAAATGTGGGCGATTGTGTGCGTGTATGCAAGATCGTGCAAGCAGAGTGAGAGAAGAGTCCTGGACAAAAGTGGAAGCGTGCTTGGAAAAGTCTGAATGGAATAGTGTTTTTGATTGAAGATATGAATGGAAAAGTAGGGAATGAGAATGTGGATGGAATAGTTGGTGAGTGGCGTGTGCCTACAGAGATGGATGAGAATGGCAGGGCTTTAGTGGACATTTGTGCCAGGAGGGGATTGATGATAACTAATACCCTCTTCAGGCACAAAATGATCCATAGGTATACATGGCGAGTGATGAGAAGGGTGGATGATGAACTGAATGAACGCAAGGCAATGACTGATTATGTGTGTGTGGATGAAAGGATGAGAAGGTGTGTAAAGGATGCAAGAGTGTATAGAGGTTGGAGGAGTGGACTCTCGGACCACCACTTGGTGGTGGTCAGAATCAAAGTCCAGACAAAATGGAGAAATAGAAGTAGGGAAGAACAGGAGGAACTAGTTCTTACAAGGAGAGTAGAAAAGTTACATGAGGATGGAAAAAAGGCAGATTACAAGAGGAAAGTGGAGGAGCAATTGGTTAAAAATAGATTGGACCAGATAGATGTGGATGGTGTGTGTAAGATATTCACAGAAGAAATCTGTGCAGCATGTGAGGTGGTGTGTGGGGTGAAGAGAAGACGAAAGGGGATGCAGGGAACAGCATGGTGGACTGAAGAGGTGAGAGAGGCTGTGGAACAAAAGAAGAAAGCATATAGTGAGTGGATGAGAAACAGGGGGGTCGAAGATGTTGAGAAATGGAAGAGTTACATGTAGAGAGGAAGAGAGAGGTGAAAATATTAGTAAGAGAGAGTAAGAAGACAGTGGATGAGGAATTTGGAAGGAATTTGAGTGTAAAGTGGAGAGAATGTAAGAAAATGTTCTGGAAAGAGGTAAAGAGAGTTAGACAGGTGCCAAAAAAGTTAGTTGGGGAGTGAAAGATAAAAATGGTAAATTACTGGTGGAGAAGGGAGAAAAACTGAGCATATGGAGAGAACACTTTATTGAATTGTTGAACATAGAGAATGAAAGTAATGCAAGTATAAGTGGCTGGCGAATGGCTGGGAGCAGGAAGGATGTAAGAAGAAAGGAAGAAATCAGTGGGATGGAAGTTGTGGAAGCAATGAAGAAAGTGAAAATGGAGAAAGCCCCAGGAACTGATGTAGTGTGTGGTGAAATGCTGAAGCATGGGGGAGAGATGGTAATAGAATGGATGTGGAAGATGTGCAGATTGGCCTGGGAGGAAGGTAGAGTCCCTTAGGATTGGAAGTCAGGTATAATTATTCCCCAGTATAAAGGAAAAGGGGGAAAAAGTGTGTGGTTATCATAAGGGCATTTATCTTCTTAGTGTACCACGAGAAGTTTATGGTATGATACTTACTGACAAAGGCAGGGGAATTACAGAGGAATTAGTTGGAGAAGAACAGGGAGGTTTTAGAAAGAGAAGAGGCTGTATAGATCAGATATTCATTCTTAGATCTTTAGTGGCAAAGTTTCTAGAGAATGAAAAGAAGTTGTATACAGCCTTCATGGATTTGGAGAAAGCATATGACAGGGTGGATAAACAAGGATTGGGGAAAGTATTAAGAATATATGGAGTAGATGGGAAGTTGTTGAATGCCGTGAAGAGTATGTATGAGGGTGCTAAGGCTGCAGAGCGTGTGGATAGTGAAATGAGTGAATTTTTCTATTTGAAGGTTGGATTGAAACAAGGATGTATCACGTGTCCATGGTTGTTCAATCTGTATATGGATGGGATTATAAAAGAGACACAAGGTAGGGCCGTGGGTGTTGGAGCGTCCCTAGTGAGAGAGGAAGTCCCGGTACTGTTGTTTGCAGATGATACTGTGTTGTTGAGTGAAGACGAAGGGGAGCTGCAAGGCTTGGTGGATGACTCTGGGAAAGTGTAAAAGAAACGGAATCTAAAGGTAAATGTAGGGAAGAGTAAAGTGATGGTCTTCGAGAGAAGAGAAGTCAGTGAATGTACAGTGAGACTGGATGAGGAGATAATGGAGAATGTGAGTCCAATTAAGTACTTGGGTAGTGTGTTAAGTAAGGATGGGATGGAAGTTTAGAGGGTGATGTGCTTGAAAAGGTGTAGCAGGAAAGAAAGGTTGCTGGTTCCGTGAAAGCAGTGATAAGAGACAGGGAAGTGAGCATGGAAGAGAAAAAGTTACTACATGACAGTATTGTGATACCAACTTAAACTTATGGAAGTGAAGCTTGGCCCTTGTTGGAGGGACAGAAGTCAACAGTGAGAGCAGTGGAAATGAGTTATTTGAGAGGAGCATGTGGAGTCACATGGTGAGACAGAGTGACAAATGTGGAAGTGAAGGAGTGTTGTGGTGTGGATGTGGATGTGATAGGAAGTGTTATGAGAAACACATTAAGGTGGTTCGGCCATGTGGAGAGGATGAAGAGTCAGAGACTAACGAGGAGAGTGTATGTGAGTGTGGTGGAGGGGGAGAGAATGAGGTGGAGGCCAAGAATGAGACAGAGGGATGGAGTGGAGTGGTATATGAGAGAGGGGGGTGTGAGCTGGGAGCAGGTCAGTGAAATGGCGGGAGACAAAGCGACATGGAGGCGTTTATGGCCACCCCTTACGGGATTAAGGCGTTTGGCAATAGATAGACAGATATTAATTTTCCTGTCCGCGTTTTTTATAATCTTATTATATTTAGAGTATTTTACCAGTTGTTGGAAGAGACGCTCTTAGGTGAGTGGTGAAGGCATACCTGTCAGCTACTGCTACTGAATGTATTATTTGAAAACAGATTAACACTTGTGAATGTTTAATGTTTTACTTCGCACGTCCGCCTCAGTGTGTGTGTGTGTGTGTGTGTGTGTGTGTGTGTGTGACAGAGCATGACTGGTAGCTACACTTTCTGATGACCACTTTACACTTACTAAACACCCTGGTTTCTTAAACAGATTAAAGTAAAAATATTTGGATAGGGTCGGAAGTGGCCTTAGTTTAACACAACAATATCTTCTGCCCAGTAACTGTGAAGAATCTTGTCATGAACCCCGGGGTGTGAAGCTCCGCATCCTTTTCAAGATACTGGCAGCAATGCACCGTGTAATTTATGTTAAATATATCTGTCATGCATAATGCTAAATTCATTAGGTCCCCGCTTGTCCTGTTAAAATCCCACTCTTTCAGATGTTTCCATAGGACGACACATTGTGGGAACAGGAAACCATATGCAATGGTTTGCTGGAAGGAAGTTCCACTTAATTCCTTCTAGGACACTAACGTTATTAATTTTTCAGGAGTAGACTGTAGCACCAGTCGAGAAGGACATTACTCCCAAGGTTGGTGGAAAGCTGATGACAGGGAGAGCTGGAGTTCCCGTTTCATCAGCCCTCAGGACTTGTTCCTGACCATCCCCCTTTGCTGAAATTTTTCAGTGTTTCAGTAACACAAAGAGTAGGCCAGCATGCTCTCTAATACAAGTTTCTCTAACTGTCAACACCAAACTACATGCACAGTACACACTACACTTAATTTTCAAATTAATTAAAAAAAAAAAAAAAAAAAAAAAAAAAGGAATATGGCGCACTGAGGCCTTGCCTCGGAGTCACCAGGGAGGGGGGACCATAAATGTCCCCACCATCCGCTCCTCTCCCGATGACGACCCTATGAGCTGCCTGGAACCACTGCGTGACTCACTTCTTCATTTCTGCAACATTCGCAGCCTTTCCTCTGACTTTCTTTCAATTGAACATCACCTCTCCTCTTCTAAACCTCACCTTCTCTTTTCAGCCGAGACTCAGGTGTCTGAGGCAACTGACAGCAAACCCTTTTCTGTATCCTCCTACATTCTCTATACTCATTTCAAAGCCAAAGGTGGCTGCTGTGTATATGTACGCAACGACTTATCTTGCTGTTGTGTTCCTGAACTCGATTCTTCTGAATTCTCTACTCTCTGGCTTTGGCTTTCTCGTCATTCTCTGACTAAATATATCTGTGCTGTTTACTTATCCCCTAATTCTACTGACTATCAAAAATTCTTCGACTATCTTACTTCTACGATGGAACACATTCTATCCATTTCTCCTTTCTCTGAAATCTCCAGTCTAGGAGATCTCAATGTTCACCACCACCTTTGGCTCTCTTCTCTTTTCACTGATCCACCTGGTGAACAAGCCTACATCTTTTCTATCTTTAATGACCTAGAGCAGCTTGTACAGCACCCTACCCGTATCCCTGACCGCCATGGAGAGAGCTCCAACATACTTGACCTCTTCCTTACAACTAATCCTTCTGCTTACACTGTTAATCTTTTCTCTCCGTTGGGCTCCTCCAATCACAATCTTATTACCTTAACCTGTCCTATCACTCCAGTATGGCCTGTGGACCCTCCAAAGAAATGGCAACTGTGGCACTTTGAAGCTGCAGACTGGGAGGCCCTCAGGCAGTACTTCTTTGATTTTCCCTGGAATGATTATTGCTTCTGTGGTCGGGAGCCATCTGAGTGTGTCTTGTGCATTATGGAGGTTATTCTCTCGAGCATGGAAGCATACATTCCTTTCTCATATTCTTTGACTAATGCAAGAAAGCCTTGGTTTAATCATGCTTGCTCTAATGCTGTCCACAACAAGGAGAGGACTTATAAAAGGTACCGGAGCCAACCCACCCCAGAATCATATCTTTTTTATGTTTCTGCCCGGAATCATGCTAAGTCTGTTCTTTGCTCGGCTAAAAATAATTTCATCCTTACTAAATGCTCCCAACTCACCAACTCCAATTCTCCCCCCTCTTTCTAGCACCTTGCCAAAAACCTTTCTAACAACTTTACCTCATCATCCTGCCCTCCTCTTTTCTACTTTGGCTCTGTAGCTATTTCTTCTCCTGATAAAGCAGATCTCTTCACTCAGACTTTCTCCTCCAGTTCCACCTTAGAAGATTCCAGTACTGTTCCTCCATCACTTCCCCCCTCTGACTTCCTCATGGCTGACATTAAAATTTCTTCAGCTGATGTATTTTCTGCCATCACTGGTCTCAATACTAACAAGGCATATGGGCCTGATGGAGTCCCTCCTGTTGTCTCAAGAACTGTGCTTCTGTGCTTACATCCTGCATAGGTAAACTCTTTCGCCTTTGTCTTTCAACTTGTACCTTTCCTTCTTGCTGGAAGTTTGCTCTCATTCAGCCAGTCCCAAAGAAGGGTGACCATTCCCAACCCTCTAACTATCGTCCAATTGCTTTAACATCATGTGTCTCAGAAGTTTTTGAGTCTATTCTTTAAAAAAAAAAATTATAAAGCATCTTTCCTATCACAACCTTCTTTCTGATCGTCAGTATGGGTTCCGTTAGGGATGCTCCACTGGTAATCTTCTCACCTACTTCTCAGATTCCTGGTCATCCTCCTTTCGGGACTTTGGTGAAAGCTTTTCTATTGCACTTGACATCTCAAAGGCTTTCGATGGAGTCTGGTATAAATCTTTAACTCCATACTGCCCTCATACGGTTTCTATCCTTCTATCTGTGCCTTCATCTCTAGCTTCCTTTCTGGTCGTTCTATAGCCGCTGTTGTAGACGGCCATCGTTCTCCTCCTAGATCTATCAATTGGTGTTTCTAAGGGCTCTGTCCTATCACCGACTCTCTTCCTTTTATTCATCAATGATCTTCTAAGCTGTACACCTAACCCTATTCACTCGTACGCTGATGATTCCACCCTTCAGCTTTCCATTCGGTTCCCGCAACGTCCATGCCAGCAGTTACTTCAACAAACAAGGCTATGGCACATCTAATGTCTGACCTGGCTTGTATCTGTGAATGAGGTAAAAAATAATCTTGTTGTTTTTAATGCATTAAAGGCTCAGTTTTTACGCCTATCAACCCGACAAAATCTTCCACAGGAGTACCCACTAATGTTTAATAATATCCAGGTCAATCCTGCATCATCCTTGAACATGCTTGAGGTTTCATTCACTTGGGACTTATTTTAGAAAGATCATATTGCATCTCTTGTAAAATCTGCTTCCAAGACCCTAGGTGTGCTAAGCCGACTCTGTGCCTTCTTTACCCCTGCACAGTTGTTGACTTTATACACTGGTTTTATTCGCCCCTGTTTAGAGTACAAATCTCATGTGTGGGAAGGTTCCCAACATTCAGCTCTTCTCAATAGGGTGGAGTCGAAGGCTATTCGTCTCATCATCTCTCCTCCTCTTACTGGCTTCATTCAACCTCTGCCTCTTTGCCGGACTGTTGCCTCATTATCTCTTTTCTTTTGCTGCTTGCATCCCTCCACCTCTACGACGGGTGTGTAGCACCCGTCTAGCAATGAACTCTCATCCCTTTTCTGTTCAACTCTCTAATGCAAGAGTTAACCGTTACTTTCAGTCCTTAATTTTGCAACAGGTCATCTCTGGAACTGTCTCCCTCTGTCTGTATTTCCTACTTCCCATGATATCCAGTCTTTCAAACGCAGTGTGTCCAGGCATCTCGAAATGAACATTCCTTGAATTTGGCTCTCTTTTGTATTGTTTTTGTTTTTTTCTTAGAAGGAACTGTTTTGCAGGCTCCTAGCCTTTGGTTCCTTCTTCCTCACATTAAAAAAAAATATTGTCTGCCATTAACAATTTACTTTAAAAAATTGATCTCTTCTCCTCACGAATCATGTAGATTTTATGAAGTTGTGATATACTGCATCGTTTTCCGAGTTATGAAAAGCCTGGTGGTGAGGGGTTGTCTCACAGATCACAACCGTAGCTCAACACGGCAGAGCAGTACCACACGTGAATCTCTTCATGGACCCTCACAACAAGCTAGCATTGCTGGGAAGGATAGTTGGCCTGAAGAAAAGTGGTATGTCGCTTATCCAATTACAAGGGGACTTGGAATCATTCACCATGAGGTTTATCAGTGGATAAGGAGATGGTAGGAAAAGGCTAACCTCGAAGACTGGCCAAGAACTGAAATCGCTCGGAAAACAACCGCTGAGGATGTTCTGAGAATACGAGCAGCCATCACCAACAACCCTTTCACCAATGCTGTGGCAGAGTTGTGCTAAATCTTCAAATGTCGTCAGAGACTGTGAGAAGTATGAATGCGGTAACACCACCGGACTTCTGTCACAAAATCGAAGTTTACCGACCGACATCGCCGACGTCGCCCTCCATTCGTACAGGAACATGTGAACTCAGGTCCTGACTTCTGGGGGACAGTCATATTCTCTGACGAAGGTCTTTCTCGTTCTCATCGTATGGGAGACTTCACTTCTGGAGAAGGAACAACTCAAGATAGCCAGTTATACGTGAATTTAGTGATCTGTCAGGACACTGCAATAGACTTTTTTTTTTTTTTTTTTTATGTGTCTGACTCTGGGCATTGGCTTCATAGCCTGCTCCCAAGGCCCAGTAGTCCTCCTACATACCATACACCTCTACATGTCACCGCTTCGGCACCAACACTCACCTTCCACATTGAATACATGCTAGGGCTGTCTCATACAGGACTGGTGTATTGGTATTAGCGTGGGTATTGTTCGACATGTTGCCGAGTCTAGTGGTACATCAGTAATGTCTGATTTCATGACATTCAAATCCTTAAACTGTTCCCTGCCCCAGCGGGGATTTGAACCTGGGTCCGGTAGGAATGCAGGCCATCTCTACCGATTAAGCTACCGCCTCAATATCAACATATTCACCGTTATTAGCCTGCTGTGTCAGTGGAGTAGTTATTACTGGCATGTTTTCTCAACACACAGCAGGTCAATACATTCCCAGTAGTAATGAGAATTAACATTCACAGCATCATTGACCTGTTGTCACCACATTCACAATACTGATCTTTTATATCAACATTCACAGGATTACTGACCTGCTATGTCAACACCTTCATAGCACTACTGGCTACTCTCAGCATACCTGAAGAATTGTTGACCTGTTATAAATCAACTTAATCGCATTATTGTTGACCTCTTGTGTATATACCGTATATGTATACATCCCCTGCATGTATAAATACTGACCCTTTACACCCGCAACAGGTGGCCTAAACAATACCACCCAGTCTGAGTCTATTGTACTGACTGCCTCCCGTGCAACCCACACCACTTCTATTCATATACCTCCTCTACAACCCCCTCCTCGTCCTTGGTCTCCCCTTCTCCATTTACTTTCCCTCACACTCACACACTTGCCGAGTTAGTCTCGTCTCTCTTCAATTTCGTCACTTGTCAAACTTTAACACTTTCCAGCACATCCAACATAAATACCACAACACTCGGTCATCTCTCTCTCTCTCTCTCTCTCTCTCTTCACGTAACTGCACATGTTTGTCTAGGAAAACCCAAGGCCACTCCACCCTTTCATGATTTGTCTTTCCAGTGCAATTGTGTTATTCTGAAAAATATTTCATGTCCCACAGGTATGCTAGACAAAACATTTACGAAGAAGCGAGAAGTGGTCACGTTACCTTTACCTTGGGGGATTGAGTCTCCCTGTATGGCGTTGGAGAGGCAACTAAGGTGGAGAGAAGATTCACCTTGGTCCAGTACTTGGAAATACTGGACGTCGTGGCGTTTCCCGGTGTTCTGGCTTATGCACTCCCTTTTCCTGGGACAGTACTTTTCATGCGGGACAGCTGCCCAGTTCATACCGGGAGAACTGTAAAAAGGTGATTTGAGGAACAGACAGACATACAACAACTGGACTGGCCAAGCAACATTTGTGATCTCAACACCACTGAAAAACATGGGCAAACATCGTCAACGTTTGGAAGCCTGCAACGAGTGCATGATGAGATCGAAATCTCAGCTTTTATACAACCATACTGCCTCCTTATGACAGCGGATGTAGAGAGTCATCAAGAATTAGGGTTGAATGTTAATGCTAATAGTAGTAATTGAATAAACTACACTGTAACATTAAAAACCATATCTTTTTTCAAACAGGATTAGCTACAGTAAAGTTAGTTCACTGTGGTTTCTGTGGAAACTCTCTCGTACATCCTATTTACAGTAGACCTATACATGTTAGCAGTGGTATATTGCTTAAAAAGAGATGAAGAAGAAATTGGAGTATTCGGACACTGTAGTGTTCTAACAAACTATAGCTGATACTACCAAGGATTTCAGGGGCAGTGTCCAACTGTTTTTTTTTTAAATAACGTCTCAACAAAGCGTCGGACAAGGATTTAACTTTGTCAGTGCATGTTTGAGACCCCGACCTAATTTGTAAAATTATGCTTTTGTACCAAATGTGTATGATTAAGGCATTTATAAGAGTAAATGTAGGGTAAACTTAGCTAAAATCGTCAGAGGCATGTAGCGAGGCTAGCTTCGGTCATGATACAAGCCCCGCCCACAATTCGGAACGTGACGTCGGTGTGACGTAGTAGTAATCACCGACGCAAGTGGCAGTTCTGTCTTTATGTAAGCTGCTTCAGATTCAATGCCTCAGGGTTACTCATATTTCTGAGCTGCGGCTGATTTTTAGAGTGACTGTACATCCCTCCAGAATCCCTATTAGTACATAGTATATGCATCACTTAGTGATGGCCAAGGTAGAGCTGCAAAGAAATTGGTTGAGGAGACGAAGGGGAAGACAGGAGGAAGCAGCTTTTGTGAGAAGAGTGGAGAAATTGCAAGATAGTGAGAAAATGACAGAGTATAAGAACATAGTGGAAGAAAGATTGGGAAGGTATGAGCTAGAGCAGATGGAAGGGGTGGAAGACGTATGTAAGATATTCACGGAAGAGATAAGTGCAGCGTGTGAGGCGGTTTGTGGAGTGAGGAGGAGATGCAAGGGTGTGCAAGGGACAGCATGGTGGAATGATGAAGTGAAACGAGCTGTGGAACAAAAGAAGAAGGCATATGGTGAATGGTTGGCGGGTAGAGGTAGGGGAGAAGATGAGAGAGAGAAGAGAGAGGTATATGTGAGCAGGAGAAGGGAGGTTAAGAGACTGGTGAAGGAGAGTAAGAAGAAAGTGGATGAAGAGTTTGGGTGGAATCTGAGTGTGAAATGGAGGGAGAGTAAGAAATTGTTTTGGAAGGAGGTAAAGAAAGTAAGGCAGTGTGAAAGGGGAAGTAGTAGGGGAGTGAAAGATAGGAATAATAGATTGTTGGTGGAGAAGAGAGAGAAATTGAGGAGATGGAAGGAGCACTTTGAGGATTTGTTGAATGTAGAGAGTGAGAGCAGTGTGAGTATAAGTGGTTGGGGAATGGCTGGGAGAAGAAGAGATGAGAGAGGAGGAGGAAGAGATCAGTAGGTCGGAAGTAGTGGAAGCGATGAAGAAGATTAAGCTGGGAAAGGCCCCAGGAATTGATGGAGTGTGTGGTGAAATGCTTAGGTATGGGGGTGAGATTGTTGTGGAGTGGATATGGAAGTTGTGTAGATTGGCTTGGGAAGAGGGAAGGGTTCCAGAGGACTGGAAATCAGGTATAATTGTTCCTCTGTACAAAGGAAAAGGGAGAGAGAAGTATGTGGTAACCATAGGGGTATTTGCCTTCTTAGTGTGACTGGTAAAATATATGGTAGAATACTCATTGATAGGGTTAGGCATATGACAGAGGAGCTAGTTGGAGAAGAACAAGGGGGATTTAGGAAGGGAAAAGGGTGTGTAGATCAGATATTTGTTCTAAGATGTTTAGTGGAGAAGTATCTAGAGAAGGAAGGAAAGTGTATGCTGCCTTCATGGACTTGGAGAAAGCTTATGACAGAATAGATAGGCAAGGTATGTGGAAGGTATTAAGATTATATGGAGTGGAGGGGAAATTGTTGAGTGCTGTGAAGAGTATGTACGAGGGAGCTAGGGCTACGGTGCGAGTGGATGGTGAGCTGAGTGAGTTCTTTGATCTCAATGTGGGACTGAAACAGGGGTGTGTGATGTCTCCATGGCTGTTTAATATATATATGGATGGGGTTGTAAAGGAGGTGCAAGGTAGGGCAGTGGATGTAGGGGTGGCCCTAATGAATGAGGGTGAGATTTGGAAGCTTCCGGTGTTGCTGTTTGCTGATGATACAGTATTGTTGAGTGAAGATGAATGGGAGTTGCAAGGTTTCGTGAATGAATCTGGGACAGTGTGTAGGAGGAGGAAGCTGAAAGTTAATGTAAACAAAAGTAAAGTTATGGTGTTCGAGAGGAATGAAGTCACAGAGTGTGCAGTGAGGTTGGATGGTGAGGATATGGAGAATGTGAGTGCATTCAAGTACTTGGGTAGTGTGATGAGTAAGGATGGAACTTTGGGGGATGAAGTACGTGAAAGGGTACAGCAGGGAAGAAAGGTTGTTGGTACACTGAAAGCAGTGATGAGAAATAGGGAGGTGAGTATGGAAGTTAAGAAGTCACTGCATGATGGTATTGTGATCCCTACCCTGACGTATGGAAGCGAGGCGTGGACCTTGCAAGAGGGGAACAAGTCAAGAGTGAGAGCAGTGGAAATGAGTTACTTGAGAGGAGCATGTGGAGTGACGTGGAGGGACAGGTTGACGAATGAAGAAGTGAAGGAACGTTGTGCGGTAGATGTGGATGTGGTTGAAAAGATTAGGAGAAATACACTGAGGTGGTTTGGACATGTGGAGAGAATGGAGAATGAAAGACTGACTAAGAGGGTGTATGTAGGTGAAGTGGAGGGAAGGAGAGGGAGGGGTAGACCGAGGATGAGGTGGAGGGATGGAGTTGAGAGGTTTATGAGGGAGGGGGGGTGAGTTGGGGGGATGGGAGTCAAATGGTGGGTGACAGAGTGACTTGGAGGCGTTTTGTCTGTGGCCACCCTTTGCGGGATTAGGGCGTCGGGCTATAGATAGATAGATAGATATGCATCGCCCTCTTACACATATTGTGACGTCAATATGACTTATTCACTTCTGAAGAGTAGTAATCACTGCCTGAGCCGGCACCGCTGGGCGAGGTGATGTGGCGGCCGCCGACAGGCGAGACGTTACCAAACCAGATCCCACACGAGAGAGAGAGAGAGAGAGAGAGAGAGAGAGAGAGAGAGAGAGAAAGTACAGTATGTGGGGGGGGGTTAGAAAGATAGAAATGCCACTTGCGTCGGTGATTACTACTACGTCACACCGACGTCACGTTCCGAATTGTGGGCGGGGCTTGTATCGTGACCGAAGCTAGCCTCGCTACATGCCTCTGACTTTAGCTAAGTTTACCCTACATTTACTCTTATAAATGCCTTAATCACACACATTTGGTACAAAAACATAATTTTACAAATTAGGTCGGGGTCTCAAACATGCACTGCCAAAGTTAAATCCTTGTCCGACGCTTTGTTGAGACGTTATTTAAAAAAAACAGTTGGACACTGCCCCTGAAATCCTTAGTAGGTTTCGGTTTATCATGACATTACAAAATCGTTCTTACAACTAATCATTTATTATTAAATAAGTCCTCTACTCTGCAACACTTGTTGAGTGTATTTAACCTGCCAAATGAGTACAATGATGGTAGAGAGAGAGAAAAAAAAGAAAGGGGGGGGGGGTTATCGTACTCAGTCTTGCCAGAAATGTTGCATGCCATTATTTGATCATTATTATTTGTTTATAGAATTAAGAACAAACCATTGGCCTGAAGCCTGCAAGATTGTCCGCTCCAAGAAAAAATAAAAACCAAATAATAGAGCTCCCCCCCCCAAAGGATCACTTCAGCCGCAAGCCAATACATATCTAGCGCGGTTCGGAATATGAACTTCACCTTGACATACTCTTACCAATTACGAACTCATAGGAGTCTGTCATCCCTACTACACACCTATAAAACATTATGATATCTTGAGCGGTTGCGAAGTTATCGTGGTAACAGACACACAGACCTTGGCCTACTTTAACCAATTTTGAACTCGTAGCAGATTTTCATCCCCAATACACACCTGTAATATTTTGTGATGATATGTTGAGCGTTTGCGAAGTTATCGTATTAAATGACACACAGACAGACGGACAAACTGAAAACAATATTCGTAGGGGATTTTTATCCCTACTACACACCTGTAAAATTTTTAAATATCTTGAGCGGTTGCGAAGTTATCGTGCTAACACACACACACACACACACACACACACACACACACACACACACACACACACACACACACACACAAACTGAAGACAAAACCAGCTTCGCTATAGCGGCTGGTAATAACTGAGAGCCAAATTCAAGATCCATTCATTTCGAGATGCCTGGACACACTGCGTTTAAAAGACTGGAGGTCATAGGCAGTAGGGAATACAGAGAGAGGAAGACAGTTCCAGAGTTTACTTGTTGCATATATGAATGACTGCGAGTAACAGTTAGCTCCTGAATTAGAAAACTGGACAGAGAAGGGAAGGGAGTTTGCTGCTAGACGGGTGCTACGTGCCATCCGCAGTGGCGTAGGATGCAAGCAGACAGTTCAGATGAGCAGTGACCATTGAAGTAGCAATGGAAAAGAGGTAAATGTAACAGTGCAACGAAGAGACAGAGGTTCAAGGGAGGCAGTCAGATGACGAGAGTTAATGGGACGAAAAGCATTTTTTTTTTTTTTATGTGTCTGACTCTGGGCATAGGCTTCACAGGCTGCTCTCAAGGCCCAGTAGTCCTCCTACATACCATACACCTCTACATGTCACCACTTCCGCGCTAACACCCACCGTCCATACTGAATACATGCTAGGGCTGTCTCATACAGGACTGGTGTATTGGTATTACCGGGGGTATTTTTACGACATGTCAGTGGATCTTTTGGTAGATCAAGTCTGATTTTAATGAAATTCAAATCCTTAAACAGTTCCCTGCCCCAGCGGGGACTTGAACCTGGGTCCTGTAGGACAGCAGGCCACCTCTCAACCGACTGAGCCACCGCCTCCCCTTGACTCCACCTTGCTGAGAAGAGCTGTATGTGGAGCCCCGTCACACGTGAAAATTACACTCTATACAGGGGTGAATAAAACTGTGTAAAGTCAACAGCTGTACCTCACAACATATGTCTCTGTTCTTCACCGGACTGTATTGCTATGTGCATGGCGACTCAGAAAAGTGATATATTTATTAACTCAAGTGTTGAGGTATTCAACCCATTACATTTTGCACACACACACACACACACACACACACACACACACACACACACACACACACACACACACAAGACTACCACCCCATCTGCAACACCTCAGTCCACCATTTCTCCTCACTCATTCTGAGCTGCCCCGCCACCATCACCTCTTTACCCGTCCCCGCACCAGAGGGGCTCGGGAACTGGTATTGTTTTCACTCGGTTTGTCTGCTTGTTGTTTTTCTGTTTGTCTGTTAACAACTTTATGTGAAAACTACAGTACTGGTGCGATTTTGACTCAATGTACAGGGATGATGGGCTATGACTTTCTGATCCCCTGATTAATTTTGGCCAAGGCCCAGGCTGTAGACCCCAAAAATGTATAAAAAGGAAACGTTTTTTTCGCTATAACTCCATTCAGATTCGTAATATTGACATGAAACCAAAACCTAAAGGTGCATCTTTCAAATGTGCATCCTATAACATGCCTCGTTGCATCAGGGGGGTCACCTCCCAGTTAGCGGTAGGGAGGTCAGTGTCCGGTGAGTCGAGCCTAAAATTTCAAATGGGCATAAAATCGTAAAACTTCACCCGATTTACTCCAAATCTTATATGTGACATCTTTGACTAGATATCCTGTTGTGTTTGTACGTCAGCACTAAAATGACTGCCAGGGACGGCTTTGCACTGCCTTGCCACCGCTTCTTGTTCCTCTCTTTCTCCACCTTCCCATTCCTTACACAGTGACCTGTCAACTAGATGAAAGTAAGGTATAGTGTGTTACAGTTCAGATTGTGTCTGCGTTCCGTATGTCCGAATTTTAATGTAAACTGGGAACATTAGTGGATGGAGGTAATGAGCGTGTATTTCTGCAGGAGAGGGGAAGACGAGAAAGGGGAAGAGGGGGCAGGGGTAAGTGAGAGCAGCTGCAGGTGCAAGTGATAAATGTGTACTAACAGACAGACCGAGACAGACTCGGTATGCTTACTGCTGGTATTCTCTCTTTCAACGTTCGTTTTAGTGTGAATCACAAAGAGCGCAACTGCCAGGGATGAGTCATATCATATTCTGACCTCTGCAAGAGAAGTATAAATTAAGCCTGTGCTGCCTCTGCTCAGTAATCGGTTCACGCTTCAGTGGGAGGCGAAGAGAGTGGAGAAGGTTCGGTGCGTGTAAGGCAGAGTGGAATAGCAGAAGTATGAGAAAGTAAGAGTTGAGGAATATTGGGAAAAACTTTGGGCTGGTGGAAAGGAGGCTAAATATAATTTTATGTCGATAAATTTGAAAGAATAATGTCTAACACTTGACTGAGAGTTACAGTGGTCAAAACGTAACCACAAACATCATTCAGTAATTATAAAATGATATTCTAAAGATCGTTACATAGTATAATAATAGCACTATATATCAAATGGCGATTATGATAGAAGTATTGTAATTTGCATGACCCTCTAGAATTCATTGCACAAACATATGCAACAATAGTGTGTCTCGCTTACGGCTTCCTACTTCACCCTAACATGAGAAGATTCGTCCAATAGTTTACCAACTTGTACGGGTTTACATTTTTCTAGTAATCATATTACATTTTCAAAAAACCTATCAGGTAATCTTCGAAAAAGGAAGAGGAAACTTTATCTAAATCTTTGTAGATACCTTAAAATAATAATGGTATTATGGGGAACTGGAATAAGTAACGTTTGTATGTTGGCAGAAATTAATTTGAGCTTCCGTTGTCTGAACTGGTAGATTCAGTTTTCTGACCCCGCCAAAACATTAGCCCTTCTCCGGCTACAGCCCCAAGGGATCATTTCCCTGCCTACCCATTTTCTATCATGGACTTGTTTTTATCCCAGTGACTCGTGTTTCTTTGTGAGCTTCTTTTCCCTCCTGGACCCATTTTCCCCATTAGACCCATATCCATCTTGGACCCATTTCTGACTCCATGGATGTATTTTCCTCCACAGACTCTCTCCCACGGATCCTTTTTACCCATGACCCTATTTCCCGCTATGGTCCTAGCTTCCCCAGTCACATATTTTCCTCAAGGGCCTATTTTACACCATGTACCTAATTTCTTAAATGGACTTACTGTCTACCATGGACCTATGTTCTGTCTACCATGGACTTCCTATCCCTCGAATGACTAATGCTTCCCCATAGGCCTACATGGACCTATTTTTCCCCACTGACCTACCTTCTCCCCATGAAGACACACCAAATCCTCAAATGACACTATTTTCACCCACGAACCTACTTTCATCATGCACCTTTTTTTAACTTTTGAACCTATGTTTCCATATGGACCTACTTCCTTCAATGACGGTCCCCATGGGCCTTTTTGAACTACGTGCCAATTTACCCCATGGATTTATTCCCCAGTGGGCATATTTTGGCCCAAATACTCACCCACCAGTTCGCCAACCATACCACCCATATACCTCCTCATTCACCAAGTGTAGGAAGGCCATCTTCTGGCTTCCCCTCCGGAAACCTACAAGTGCACTTACCAAACCATCAAAGTCCACCGGCCACCCCACCCCGTTTACCCAATCTACCCACTTCATCCACCACACCCATCAATTCCACCCACCCACTCCACCAACACCACCTGGTCACACAACCAGCGCACCCACCCTACCCACCAAGCTACCCGGCTGGAGATCAATCTCGGGTCACCGCAAGCTGACTTGCAGCTTCCCCCACCCGCAGGGACACTCGCGCAAACAGGGAAAACGGTTTTTATAGTACAAAGAGCTTGTGTATCGCCATAATGATATGGAAGTGAGAGAATACGACCGAGCAATCAGTGGGCTAATGTAGTTAACAATACCCATGCATTGCAGAAAATTTAATAAATATCACATGGTGTACTCCTGTCAGCATCTTGAAAAAGATACGGAGCTTCATACCTCGAGATGCATGGCAAAATTCAGAACAGTTGCTGGGAAAACGATACTGTGGTGTCAAATAAAGGCTACTTAACGATCCCACACAATAATTCGAGTTCCAGTTTACTTCATACATCAATGTGTTTCAATGAAGAAAACTGGCCACAAGAAAATGCAGCTACCAGCCTTTCTCTGTCTCTCTCTCTCTCTCTCTCTCTCACACACACACACACACACACACACACACACACAGTTGAGGCATCAGAGAAACAACATGCATATCACCTCACTCCGTGCTGGCCACCCTTGGCCACCATTGGCCATAGCTAAATAGTATCGTTATATGAGTCATGCTTTGTACTTGGTTAAACTAAATGTTGTTCTAATATAGTAGAGGAAGTTTAAGCAAAAGTGTTGTCCAGATAACAGAATACAGTCAATTAGTGTAGGAATGTGCTGATCAAGCTTCAAGCTGATATGTCTACCTCTGGCGAGTATGAAGGTGATGAATACTTGTAAGCAGAATTTTTTTCTCAGTCATACCACAAGATGACCACAATCTTTAGTAAAGGGAATATGGAAGGAGTTAAGAAAAGGGGTATAGCTAGAAAACAGGATGATGATTTCTACCAGGAACTTGTTGAAATGGAAACATATAACAATCTAGTATAGAGGGTTAAATTGGAGAAGGCATTTCAAAATGAAATGGATGAAATAAAGATATTGCGCATGCGGAAGGAGGGAAATGAAAAATTAGTAAAGGAAGCTGCTGGGATCAAAATCTAGATACATGTGCAGGAGTTTTTCCTAACACAGCATGTAATCGAAAACACCAGAAAAATAGGACTTGATAATCCATCAGTACTAGATCTTATATTTACTAGGCAAGAAAATGAAATTGACAACATTATGTATCACTCTCCATTTGACAAAAGCAACCATGCAGTATTAAATTTTAACTTCGGGATTGCATATGACGTTACCAGTAATGAGAGTTACAAAAAGAGTCTAAACTACAAATAGGGGAACTGTCATGAATTGAAGAAGTACTTCAGAAATAGATTGGGAAAAGGAGCTTAGAGGACAAGATTTAAATATTATATATAGAAAATTCTGTTATCTTTATGAAATAGGAGACCAAAATTACATCCCCAAGCACAAAGAAACAGAAATGAAAATAAAGAAATTGTTTAATAAAGAATGTAAAAAAATGAAAGCAGAAGACACAATAGTGAGAGGGTATATAACAACTGTAAACAGGCAAGAAATGATTATACAAAGATAAGGAGGGAGGCTTAGAGATAGTTTGAGGAAGACATTATAAATAAAAGTAGTGATCAAACTAAGCTATTTTACAGCTACATCCGAAGCAAAATCAAAGTTAAAGATAAAATACAGTCCATTATGGATGAGGGGATCATCTATACACAAGATAAAGATATTTGTGAACCACTGAATAAAAACTTCCAATTAATTTTTACAAAAGAAAATAATTTTGGGAGATGATATGGAACATGCATGCTCACACGTATTACCAGATACAAAAATACCAGAAAAAGAAGTACAGGAAGAGTTAAGTAAATTAGACAAAAGAAAAGCAAATGGTCCTGACGAAATTACAGGTTGGGTGCTACAGGAATGTGCAGAAGAATTAAGCAGACCATTGTATTCAATATTCAAGGAATCCTTAGGTCAAGGTAAACTACCTGATATTTGGAAGGACACAAATATTGTTCCCCTGTTCAAGAAAGGAAATAGACAGAATCCACTCAGCTTCCAACCAGTATCGCTGACCAATGTTGTAAGATACTAGAAAAGCTGATACGAAAAGTTTGTGTAAATCATCTAGAAGAACACAGTATGATAACAGGAAGGCAGTTCAGTTTTAGAAAGGGAAAATCACGAGTTACTAATCTTTTAAACTACTATGATAGAGTTACAGAAAACATTGCAGAAAAGAGAAGGATGGGTGGACAGTATCTGTTTAGATTTCAAGAAAGCATTTGACAGAGTACCGTGCCACTTTTATGGAAACTGTACCATCCAGGAGGTATCCAAGGCAATCTTTTCTGTTGGATGCAGGATTTTCTCAGAAAAAGGGAAATGAGAACAGTATTAAGGGGAACTTACTCATCATGGAGGGAAGTGGCTAGCGGAGTTCCACAGGGCTCAATGCTGGCACCAATTATGTTTTTAGTATACATATACAACATAGTAACATTGGAAATGGAAGCCCTTTAAATATTTGCTGATGATACAAAAATACAAAGGAAAATTACTAACAGATTCTTGCAACGAGCTACAACGACAGATGACAGGGACAGCTTCACCACTCACCTGAGGGCGTCTGTCTCAATAACTAGTTAAATATTCTAAGTATAACAAGAATAAAAAAAAGAACAGGAAAATTAATATACAATATCTTAATCTAATGAAAAGTTGAAACGTCATGGGAGGCAAGCAAGGCAGATAATGGTCTGTGAATGCCGAGCACCATGTGAAAAGTAGGTGGAGTAATAGAACGCAGGAGTTCGTAAAACACAGGAAAATAAAGGGGACGAAGGAATGGACTGCAAATATAATACTAACTAGTTACCTATTTACCTCTTGTGTAACCACAATAAGGAAGCCTCGCCATAACTTTTTTTTTTTTTTTTTTTTGGTTAAATATAGTTCAGAGGTGCAACAAAACATATGAAATGAAGCATTGGTACATTTTACGTTTGTCTCGATAATTGCCTAACTGTATGCTTCACTGTAACCATATTCCTTTCAGATAATGAGGGACCATAGCTATATTTATGTAAAGTTACAGCTATACAGCTTTGTTGGTTTTCTCTAAAGCGTGTTACAAACAAAACGCTGAGCAGATTTGAATTTGATACTTTCCACTAGACTTAATGGTAAAATATTCAGTCAAAATTATCAACAAACTTTATCATAGGATTTTAAACCAAATAGCTATATCTCAACTAGTTTCTGGGATATTTCAAATTCAGATATGCAGTGTTTGCACCAAAAAAGGGTATATGACTTTCAAAAATAAGCCAAGGTCATTTATATTTGACACAAGTACTTGGGTTACCTTAGGGTACCTTCCTAAGTATTATCATCAAGATCTAACAGAAAAAAAACACAAAGAAAAATAGTTACCTATACTTATTGTGCAGCCACACCAAAAGAGTCTCCCCATAACTATTTATTGTATATAAAGTAAGTGTAATACAAAGATAAGCGGTGCCAAGGCATGGCAAACCCGTCCCCGGCAGTCATTTTAGTGCTGACGTTTAAACGCAACAGGGTATTTAGTCAAAGATGTCACATATCAAATTTGGAGTCAATCTGGTGAAAACTGACAATTTTATACCCATTTGAAATTTTAAGCCCAACCCACTTGACATTGACCCCCCTACCGCTAACTGGGGGGTGACCCTCCTGATGTAATGAGGCAGTTATCTATCTATCTATATACCTAGGCTGCTTCCCCCAAGGAAAGGGAGGTAGCCGAGACAGGACGACTCACTCTCCATTTACTCATCCATTCAAACACATTCATTCGCATCTTAGCCCCAAAGGGGAGAGCGGACAGATCCTCACCGCATCACACCGCACAAGGGTCAACTGCGCAATGCAAGCAGTGACATCCACAGCAGGGCCCGACAGCAGAACTGGTTTACCCCTGCCACATCATAACAGACCCATCCCCTTACCTGCACCTGACCTGACTAGCTGATCAGACCAAATGCGGGAGAATATCCCCTCAGGGCTGCGTCATCACTTATTCATTCACAATTTCTCTCCATTTATTTCTGTCACGCACAGCCACTCTTCCTTGCTCAACAGACATCCCTCTCGCATCCAGCGCTCTCTTCACACTGTCCATCCATCCTATTCGTGGTCTTCCTCTCAGTCTTACACCTCTCACATCAGATATAGTTATCTTTTTCACCAATCGCTCATTATAGGCAGTTATAGGATGCAGAATTGAAAGATGTACCTTTAGGTTTTGGTTTTATGTCAATATGACGAATTTGGAAGGAGTTATGGCGAAAAAAAAATGTATATATTATATTTTGATTTATTCTCGGGGGCCTACAGCCTGGGTGTTGACCCAATTTGGCCCAAAATTTAATCAGGTGATCAGAAGATCAGCGACCATCATCCCCTTAATTTTAGTCAAAATCGCACCAGTAGTATTTCCGTAAAATTGTTAACGAACTGTCAGACAGACAGACAAACAGAGTGAAAACAATACCCGTCCCCGAGCCCCTCCGGGGCGGGGACGGGTAACAAGATCTGAAGACCCTAAGGTAACTTCTTGTGTAATATCAACAAGGTCTGGAGACAAAGGTGTTAAAGAGCACATTTTTAAATTTTACATTTGTCTCAATAACTGGCTAACTGCAAGCCTAACTGTAACCTTAATCCTTTCAGATCATATGAGGGGCCACAGCTATATATATGGAAAGTTACAGTTTTAAAGCTTTTGTGACTTTCTCTAAAAAGTGTTGTAAAAAGAAAAAAAAAAATAGAATTCGGTACTCTCCACTAGGCTAAATGGCGTCGAGCCAGAATTATTTAGCAAACATTTTTATTATAGGGTTTTCAACCAAATAGCTGTATTTCAATTAGTTTCTGAGATATTTCAGTTCCAATGGCGTAATTTTTAGAATGAAAATAAGTATATCACCATCAAAAATAGGTCAATGTCATTTCTATTTGTCACTAGGACTTGGGTTGCCCGACGGTCCCTTCATGTGTAATATCATCATGATCAAAATTTAAAAAGTGCAAAGAAAAAAAGTACTGACAAAAACAAGAAGCTTCGTCATTTACATGGAGAAGCTTAATTAAATAAGCTTAACAGGATATTGCTAATACTTAACCAACACAGTTGAAAGAATATTGCATAATACTTGGCCGACAGATATCATAGGGCAAGGTGTTTCACTTATGCCAGTTTAACATTGCTGATACAGTAATGCCTACAGCTACCATATAATTATACTTAAAAATACGTTGATCGAAAGACAATTGTGCATTAACTCAAGAGGAATTTATTTGTATCATTGTGTGTGTGTGTGTGTGTAGATGCCTGTGCACCCTATGCACCATCAGGATGTCTCATCGATGTTTTCATGTGACCTACTTTCCCATTACGTGTCCGATCATCTCGAAGGAATTTACCCAATTCATCCAGTATCTCTAACAATTGCATATCTTTGCCTACAAAATTCCTATATAATTTTCAGTGAAGGACTAACGTAATATTAATTCAACAGCTGTGTTGTGTTTGAGGCTTCATCGTTGGACCTCTTGATCATGAATATATGAAACAGATCCTGCATGTGCTAAAGATTATTTT